>NC_141674.1:171701020-172301020 GCF_028749965.1 Puma concolor
AATCAGGAGACTATATAGATGCTGGCGAGGATGTGGAGAAACGGGAACCCTCTTGCACTGTTGGTGGGAATGCAAACTGGTGCGGCCAGTCTGGAAAACAGTGTGGAGGTTCCTCACAAAATTAAAAATAGATCTACGCTATGACTCAGTAATAGCACTGCTAGGAATTTACCCAAGGGATACAGGAGTTCTGATGCATAGGGGCACTTGTACCCCAATGTTTATAGCAGCACTCTCAACAGTAGCCAAATTACGGAAACAGCCTGAATGTCCATCAACTGACGAATGGATAAAGAAATTGTGGTTTATATACACAATGGAATACTACTTGGCAATGAGAAAGAATGAAATATGGCCTTTTGTGGCAATGTGGATGGAACTGGAGACTGTTGTGCTAAGTGAAATAAATCATACAGAGAAAGACAGATACCATATGTTTTCACTCTTATGTGGATCCTGAGAAACTTAACAGAAGACCATGGGGGAGGGGAAGGAAAAAAAAAGTTAGAGAGGGAGGGAGCCAAACCATAAGAGACTCCTAAGGACTGAGAATAAACTGAGAGTTGATGGGGGGTGGGAAGGAGGGGAAATGGGCGATGGGCATTGGGGAGGGCACCTGTTGGGATGAGCACTGGGTGTTGTATGGAAACCAATTTGACAATAAATTTCATATTAAAAAAATAAAAAATAAAAAAATAAAGTTAGAAAAAATCTAAATGATAAGAAATCTCTTCCATCTCCCCCCTTCCCATAATTTACAATTATCTTCTCTGAGGATACTCCAGGGCTTTCTTGTGTCCTCCTCTGTTTTTAGAACTTAACACACAAAGTGTATACTCTAATTAACCACCAGAAGTATTGTACAATATTGTTAAATCTGTTTAAAATTAATTTGTCAGCAATTCAATTGCGTTAAGAATTGTTGGCCAGAGGTTATAAATATTTTAATGCCTAAAAGTTGTAGGTGATTGTCTGTATGTTTAATTCACAACCCTTATAATACTTAGGGAGTATTGCAGTAGATATAATCGTCACTTTTTAGAAGTTAGTGCTTTCTATTGTATATTTAAGTTAGCTTTACCTATCAAAAAAGGAATTATTCCTTCAATGGCATTTTCTCAATTGATTTTTATGACTTCATAATTTTTTTCTCTGTAGAAGTCCATTTGATAAATTTCCCTAAAAGATTTTAGTGAAAAGCAACATCAGGCACCAGCAGATGGCAGTGAAAAATAAGCAGAGACATAGAAGATAATTCATTACTCCTAGAAAATGCTGTTTCTACCTTAGAAGTGAATGAGACTTACACAGCCTAATTTGCCTTTGTTTTTCACTATCAAGATCCTGAATATCAGTCATGTACATTTGACCATAAGAAACTGCAAAGAAACTAACACTGTAATTTGAATCCCAAAATGTATAGTCTAGTATAGCAAACAAGCCAAAAATAAGTAAATGAATGAATGATATGAAAGAATAAATTCAAGAAGGTCTTACAGGCACATATACTACTGTAGACAGATAAACATATGGACCTATATTAGGCCTGATTGGATTCCCAGTCACAAAAATGGTGCCTGGATAACTAAGTGTACATAGATTACTTTTAAGAGGCCATAAAACAGTTATTAAATTATACTGATAATACCTCATTTTTTAAATATTCAAAATTCTCCTCAGAGATTTTGATATTTCTACTACTACTATAATTTATGAAACATGAGGCCCACTGTTTGAATAAAAAGAGCTCTCTGGTCAAAGAAATGGGTTTCCTACAGTCTAGCCCTGGTTCAACTACTTAGTAACTCTAAGTTTGGACAAACTGCTTACCTCATCTCTCCATATCCTGATAAACCCATATGCTAAATGGCAAAAAAAAAAAAAAAAAAAAAAAAAAAAACTAGTTAATCAAGTAGTCATGTAGATAAAATGAGAGAACATGTCTTTTCAAGAAAAATTTATGCAAGCAACAAAAATCAGGAATGTGAGGATTCTGCAGGATAAACGACATAGTTTCTTTTTTGCGTGGCAGTAGAGTGGAGCGGGGTGGGGGAAGGTAGGAAACAGATCACATACACGCAGGAGTGGGGAGAGGCAGATGGGCAGGGAGAGAGAGATTCTTAAGCAGGTTCCATGCCCAGCACAGAGCCAAACAGGGAGCTCAATCTCAAGATCATGAGATCATGACCTGGGCCAAAATGGAGAGTTAGAAGGTTAACCCACTGAGCCACCCAGGAGCCTCGATAAGTGTTCTTAATGGGAAAAAAAAAAAAAAAAAAAAAGGGTAAGAAAAAAAGGAGGAAAGAGGTGCCTGGGTGGCTCTGGGTGGTTGAATGTCCAACTTTAGCTCAGGTCATGATCTTGTAGTTCTCGAGTTCAAGCCCCGCATCAGGCTCCACGCTGACAGCTCAGAGCCTGGAGCCTGTTTCAGATACTGTGTCTCCTTCTCTCTCTCTCTCTCTCTGTCTCTCTGCCCGTCCCCTGCTTGCACTCTTTCTCACTCTCGAAAATAAATATTAAAGGGGCGCCTGGGTGGCTCAATCAGTTAAGCATCCGACTTCAGCTCAGGTCATGATCTCGCGGTCTGTGAGTTTGAGCCCCGCGTCGGACTTTGTGCTGACCGCTCAGAGCCTGGAGCCTGTTTCAGATTCTGTGTCTCCCTCTCTCTCTGACCCTCCCCTATTCATGCTTTGTCTCTCTCTGTCTCAAAAATAAATAAATATTAAAAAAGATTTTTTTTGAAAAAAATAAACATTAAAAAAATTTTTTTAAGAAAAAAAGAGGACAAAGTAACTTCTACATTAAAAGAGAAATTAAAGAGAGACACTTTTGAGTCGTGTCAGTCAAAGGCAATGTGTGGACTTCATGTGGATTTTGACTTGAAGAAACAGACCACAAAAAATTTATGAAACATTTGAGGATATTTAGAACACTGACAGGATATTTGATATTAACCAAATATTATTTGGGAAGAGGGAATAATGGTGTTCAGGTGTGCCAACAATATTTACAAAATAACAATGTCTGGAATTTGGTTTATTTATTTATTTACTTATTTTTTTTTATTTTATATATGAAATTTATTGTCAAATTGGTTTCCATACAACACCCAGTGCTCATCCCAAAAGGTGCTCTCCTCAATACCCATCACCCACCCTCTCCTCCTTCCCACCCCCCATCAACCCTTAGTTTGTTCTCAGTTCTCAACAGTCTCTTATGCTTTGGCTCTCTCCCACTCTAACCTCTTTTTTTTTTTTTTTCCTTCCCCTCCCCCATGGGTTCCTGTTAAGTTTCTCAGGATCCACATAAGAGTGAAACCATATGGTATCTGTCTTTCTCTGTATGGCTTATTTCACTTAGCATCACACTCTCCAGTTCCATCCACGTTGCTACAAAAGGCCATATTTCATTTTTTCTCATTGCCACGTAGTATTCCATAGTGTATATAAACCACAATTTCTTTATCCATTCATCAGTTGATGGACATTCAGGCTCTTTCCATCATTTGGCTATTGTTGAGAGTGCTGCTATGAACATTGGGGTACAAGTGCCCCTATGCATCAGTACTCCTGTGTCCCTTGGATAAATTCCTAACAGTGCTATTGCTGGGTCATAGGGTAGGTCTATTTTTAATTTTCTGAGGAACCTCCACACTGCTTTCCAGAGCGGCTGCACCAATTTGCATTCCCACCAACAGTGCAAGAGGGTTCCCGTTTCTCCACATCCTCTCCAGCATCTATAGTCTCCTGATTTGTTCATTTTGGCCACTCTGACTGGCGTGAGGTGATACCTGAGTGTGGTTTTGATTTGTATTTCCCTGATAAGGAGCGACGCTGAACATCTTTTCATGTGCCTGTTGGCCATCCGGATGTCTTCTTTTGGAATTTGGTTTAAAATAATCCCTGACCAGATTACCTGGGGTGGCTCAGTTGGTTGAGCGTCAGACTCTTGATTTTGGGTCAGGTCATGATCTCATGGTTTGTGAGTTTGAACCCCATGTCAGGCTCTGCGCTGACAGTGCAAAGCCTGCTTGGGATTCTCTTCCTCTCCCTCTCTCTCTCTCTCTCTCTGCCCCTCTCTCACTTGTTCTCTCTCTCTCTCTCTCTCTCTCTCTCTCAAACTAAATAAACAAACTTTAAAATAGAATAAAATATGAGGCACCTGGGTGGCTCAGTCCGTTAAGCGGGCAACTTCACCTCAGGTCATGATCTCACAGTTCAAGTTCAAGCCCTGTGTCAGTCAGGCTCTGTGCTGACAGCTCAGAGCCCAGAACCTGCTTCAGATCTCTCTCTGCTCATCCCCTCCTCATGCTCTTTCTCTCAAAAATAAATTAAAAAAAAATTATTTTAATTTAAAATAAAATAATCCCTAACTGGGACATTGAAGGGAGGTGAGGTAGAGGAGGGAGAAAATTATAATCCAGGGATTGGAGGTGGTTGTTAACACCTCTTGAAACAAGATTGACTGTATCCTAAGTATTGGAGCTGAATAATGGATAAATAGGGGTTGATTATGTAATTCTATTTTTTCTATTTGAAAGTTTCCATAATAAAGCTTAATGACTAAGGTTAGCTTTTAAAAGGCAAAGTGTTGTCTTTATAACTAAGATGTTATTGAAATTTTATGCAGAACTCCAAATGACAAATTTATAATCATCTGTTTGCCAGGTAAATCAGTGTATTAGGAGAAGTAGGAAAATTACAGAATAAAAATGGAATTGGTTGGCACTAAGTAGGACTACTTTGGAAGAGAGTGTGTGCAATTTATTTTCCTTTCATTACTCTCTCCCAGTTTGGAACCTGAGAGCCATTTCACTATTTAGAGCCTATGTAATTGGCTCCAGCTATCAGAATGCCTGAAAATTATGATCCTGTTTCCTCCTCAGGTCATAAGACTGAATTCTCCAACAGAATTAACTAGAGATTTTCCAGTCAACCCACACTAACAAAACTAAAGACTGATTATACACAAAGGTTCACCATCCTCTGCACGGGCAATCTAACTGAATCTGCCTGAAAAGGCAGGGCACACCATGGTCCTAAAGTAACCATTCCTCCTGTTCCCAAGGACCATTTCTTTGGCTGGCAGCACCTAGCACTTGTCCTTGATGGATATACCACAGCATCCTGGATGGATACCATGGCTTCAAAGAGCCACCATCAGTGGTTGCTCATCTCAGGGATGCTTTGTCCTAATCTAAATTGCTCTTTCCTGTCCTGGATCAATCAATCTCTTTCTCTCTCTGCAGCTCAACACCTTTGTGTTATTATCACAGTACTGCTTCTATATGAAAACTTGTATTTCTAAGAAACAAGGCTTTCCTTTAAACAGCTCTTTAAGAGACTTTTGTGAATTGTACAGATGATTCTGAAGACTTCTGAATAATAATGCTTATTTAAGAAACATGGTACACCACAGGCACTATAGATACAACAGTACATAGTTATATAATTAATGACTGAAATGGACTCGCATGGATTCTGATCTGTAATATACACCTCTTGCCCCTTTAATTCCTTTCTGTGTTCCAAGGCAGAGCACAGACCTTCCTCTGGCGTTGAATGTGCTTCCATAATCCTTGGAATGTACAGTCTTCCTACCCTCTCCCTGTGTTAATGAGTACAGCCCATTATTCCTCTTGATGTTACCTGAATTCAATCCTCCAGAGAACCTAGGAACAACGTTCAAGATTTCTTTCATATCCCAGTGTGAGGTACAGATGCACCTATACACATTGGGCCCAGAGACATTCTTAGGTAAGCCATATGCCCCAAGTTGGAGGCACAAACTCAGTCCTGTAAGTTTAATAGTGATCAAGGAGGACATTACTTTGGTTTGAGAGGAGAAAATTGAGAAGGATTCAAACACCTGATGTTTGCTATAATATCGTTTTCAGATTTCACAACAGTCTGTGAATAATTATTTTTAGTTACTATGAAGTTCTCTTCATAGTGCCACTCAAATCAGGAGATGAGAGCTCCAATAGAAATAGTGGGAATGAAAGGGTCAGAATGAGTAGCAGGTCTGCAATAGGGACCAGGGGTTTGGAAGAATTAGTGATAGTGGTAATTTGATAATGTTCACTTGTCTCATTTTGCAATACAAAATATTAAACAGGGGTGGTAGCTGATGCACATGGTAAAGTTCCAGCCAAAAAAGAATTATCTTTAAAAAAATCTTCTTCATTGAAAAAAATATTAGCTGGAATCAGCTAGAGAACATATTCACCTAAACACCAGCCTCAGCCTAACCCCTCAGTATTCCTAGAACTGTGAGTCCTACTTCTAAATCAGACACTTCGTGTCTATATACTTGGCTACATTAGGTATATCATATAAATGGAATCATACACTATTTGTGCTTTTGTGACTGGCTTATTTCACTTAGCGTGTCTTCAAGATTCATCCATATTGTAGTATGTATCAAAGTTTTTATTTCCTTTCTTTCATTTTAGAGAAAGAGAGCAAAGTCAGGGAGAGGGGCAGAGGGAGAGAACCACTCCACAAGAGCATGGAGCCTGACATAGGGCTTGATCCAGTGACTTGAGACAAAAATCAGAGTTGGACGCTCCATCAAATGAGCCACCCAGGTGCCCCACAGAGTTTTCTTTCTTTTTTAAGGCTAAATAATATTCAATTATATTTATGTACCTCATTTTGTTTTTCCTTTTATCCATTAAGGGAAACTTGGATTGCTTCTACCTTTTGGCTACTGTCAATAATGCTGCTATAAACATGAGTATACAAATATCTCTGATGCCCTGATTTCAGTTCTTTTGGATATAAACCTAGAATTGGAATTGCTGGATCATATGGTAATTCTATTGTTAGTTTTTTGAGGAATCTCATAATGTTTTCTATGGTAGCTGCCCCATTTTACATTCCCACCAACAGTTCACAAGTATTCCAATTTCTGTAAATCCTCACTTACCCTTGCTATTTTCTGTCTCATACTAGCCCCCTCATGAATGTGAGGTGATACTCTGTGGTTTTGATTTGCACATTTACAGCTTTTTAATTATTACTTTTTTCATACCAAAATATTTTATGGGAAGTTAGCTAAATTATATTTTCATTCTTGCTTCATACTATTGTCCCACGTGGATCCCTTTTATATCCTTCACCTCATCCTTGAAATAGAAACTCCATCTTCCTTTATGAAGTCTTTATTGACTTCCTTATTCTATATTGATTTCTAAATTTCTAAAAATATTTCACTCTCTACCACATAGCTTTGTTTTTGTTTATAAGAAAGCATTAGCTTTTATTCAGCCCTGTATTATTCTCCAATTATTCCATATGTTGTCTTCCAAGATAGTTAGGTCTTCAAGAGCAAAAGAAATTTGTTTTATACTTATAACCTTCAAGAGCCACTGAAATACTTTCGGGTACTAAATACTTGGTAGCTTGTTCACTTAATTTGCATGACTTCCTGCATGTGAAATTTGAAAAGTTTGCAATGTAAATACTTTGGCTTTATAGACCTGAATACTTACATGCATTTAAATCTGGTATATAAAATGGCAAAAGTAAAAGCCATTATTTAATGAAGCATATTTTCCCTTCTCTCAGGTTACAACAGTAATAATTATACTTTCCAGCACCAAATATCAAATAACCTTAGTTGCTTAATATATCAGTTACACTGCCTGCTAATATGATTTGTTTCTTGACATTGCCTTTATTTTTTTCTTCCAATTAATCATATTCATTTCTCTCCTGTCTCTTTCTACCCTTGTTCATTATTCTAGTATTTAAACTTCTATTCTAGTCTTTAAACTTTATGATTTGTTTTCAAGTAAATATTTTTAACATTCTTTCTTTGGGATAAAGTATAAACTCTATAAATCCACTGGATAAATACCCACACACAGATCTACCTTACATGAAATGAGTTCTGTCAGAAGAGGCCAATTCATCCATGATGGGATCAAGCCATAAAAACTGAATCCAAGTAGTAATTCTCCAATTAAAGAAACTCCACAGCCTAGTTTTCAGTCCTACTGAATCATAATTTTTTGGCGACAAAAGCTGGAATGCTTTGGTGTGAATAAGCCTTAACATAAAAAATCTTCCCCCAACCTCCAGAGTTAGCATTTAAGAGAGAAATGTGTTCAGGTGGCCATTTATACACAGTATTTTCCAATACTATTTTGCCCAAGTTAGTATCTAATGAGTTGCAATCCAGTGAAATTTTAAAGATACATAAACATCTTGAATGTTCAGCCCAGCTAGAAGCCAATGTATATCCCGACACTATGTTGGGGTAAACAGATTTGCCCATGATGATTTTATACCTGTTAGCAGAACCAGGTATATAACTGGTTTTTATTCCAACTTGATTTTATTCCATGTCTTATATTCAAGACACTATTCAAACTGGCCTCTCCAATGAAATTTTTCTCAACAAGTGAAACCTGGCACCAATAATGACTATAGTTGACCCCTGAACAATGAAGGATCCAGGGACACCAACTCCCCCCCGCCCCTCCAGTCAGAAAAAAAAAAAAAAAATCAATGAATATGGGGCCTTACAGTTGGGGAATTGAGCCCTGTGTCCAGCTCTGTGCTGGGTGTGAAGCCTGCTTAATATTCTCTCTCTCTCTCCCCCTGCCCCTCTACCTCATATTCTTTCTCTCTAAAAAAAGAAAAAAAAAAAGAAAAAGAAAAAGAAAAAAGAAAAATCTTTGAATAACCTTTGTTTACTAACTTTACTAATAGCCTACTGTTGACCAGAAGCCTTACTGATAAATAGCCAATTAACACATTTTCTATGTTATATGTATTAATATACTGTATCCTTACAATAAATCTAGAGAAAAGAAAATTTTATTTAAAAAATCAGAAGGAAAATATATTTACAGTGCTGTACTTTGTTTACTGAAAACTATACATTATTTTTCCTCTCATTTCTTTTCTGATTAATAAATTAGCATCCAGGCATACAAATTGTATGCAGTGTTTCAAGACATTCCAATGTAATATATATAAGACAATTTAAAAACAGGAATTTAATCGTTATAACTAAGCAATAAGATTTCTAGTTAGAATTTTTAGTATCACATTTTAATTAATTCTAACACGGGTATAGAACAGATGTTTAAAAGTCAAAAGTGCACTTTAACAGTGAACGTTTAAAGTGTTTTAAATTATATTTTGCATTTGCAAAGTGTAGAAGGCACAAATTTTAAATTTGTATCAATACTTCTAAACGATATTCTAGAGAATCAGAAAATTAGATTCAAACATTTACCTTGTAAGTTTAGGCCTGTTTATTTGTCTGTTTCCCTGACCTAGACTAAATGAAACTTGAACACCAAGACTGTATCTTGTTCATTTTTTATGACATGGGCTCAGCACTCAATATTTATTTGGAGATTAAATGAATAAAAGAAAAATAGGTGTAGAAGTCCACTTATAAGCAATCTTCACAAATATACATAAATTATCAATGAACAATTGTTCTTCAAAGTCTGCTATAATCTTTCATAGTTTTCACTATAATTAAATGCACTAACTGAAGTATATTGTTTACTGACCTAACTAAAATTATACTAGTGTGCTTGGTGATCTTTGTAAGGGGGGTTTAGAGGGTGTGGAACAGGAGAAAAGTTTAAAGTCCAAAAATAACGTAAAGGACCTATTCAATTTTATTTCCTAAAAAACTTTTCATTAGGGCTGTTCTCAACCTTGGTAGAGTTGATTGGTTTCTTCAATAGCTTCCTATTTGGCACTTCAAGTTAATATCTGAAAAAGTCCCATCTAATGGATTGTTTCACCTATCTCATTTCTTGAAAGAACAATTCCTTGCACCCACAGATTGTAGACCAATTGGCTTATAACAGTCTATTTAAAATGCATCCCAGTTTCTTTCTTGATAAATTGCAGGCCTGTAATTGCAAAGTGAGTAGATGCTAGGTTCAACTCTTCCACTAACGGAACGCTGTGATCCTCTTTGTCACCTTTCCTTTGGCCTGCCTGAATAGATGTCATTTATGAGCCAGCTGCATGAGGTCAACATGAACCCATATTGTTCAAGAAAAATTCACTGAGCACTTAAATGAGACTAGGCTTTGTTCATGTGTTTCAGGTAGTAAATTAGATTTCTTGACCTCATGAGGATTTGATTCTAGCAGCGAGAGACAGACAATAAAGTCCTAGCAGAAGGAAATGTTATGGCATATTAGAAGGAGATAGGTTATGGAATAAAGAAAAAAGCAGGACGGGGAAGAGGAATTAAGTGTGCAGGGGCAGCAGCAAGAGAGTATCAGTATTAAACAGGGTAGGCAGGGTAGGTCTCCTGGAGAAAAGGACATCAATGGAGGTGAAAAACATAGCCACAGGGATATCTGCTGCTGGAAAATATCCAAAGTAAGAATAGCCAAAGAAGAGGTTCCAAAAATGCTTGGCAAGTTCAAGTTCACAGTAGCCTCCCACAGAGTGGAGTGACCTAGTTGGAGAATGATAGGAGTTGAGGAGAAACTGAGAGTAAGAAGGCAGATCACAGAGGGCTCTGCAGGTCATTTTAAACTTTTACTCAAAGTGAAATTGTCAAATTCTAGAACCAAACAGAAGATCCTAAAATCTTCTGAAGAAACACACACACACACACACACACACACACACACACACACACACACAGCTACCTTCAGAAGAACAAGAATCAGAATGTAATTAGAACTCTGGATATGTTGGGAAACTGTGGAAGGAAGCCTTTCAAAGTTCTGAGAAGAAATTTTTGAATCTAAAATTCCATACACGCTTACCCAGGCACAAATAGCAGGCAAACAATGAAGATTTTTTTTCTTAGGTGGCTAGTTAACAGTATGCCTCCACTAAATGAAGGCTTAAACAAAGATACATAAAATCCAGTTAACAATGGCTCTAACTCAATAGAGCAATGAAGCACAATCACAGGACAATAACGGAGCAAGAAAGACTAAAAATGATCCAGGTTGGATTGGAGCCAGAAAGACAGGACCTGGGAAAGAAGTCTCTTAGTAATAAGGGGGAAGTACTGGGGCACATCTGTATCTGTAGGCTTGAGAAAAACTTGGGTACATAGAAAATAAATGTGGAATTGAAGAATGCCCTCAGACTCTCCTCTAAGTGATGATGCCAGTAAACCTACAGAGTAAGAAAATCTAATTCTAGCCTACCACTTGGCTTTTCAGTGGGCTGTTTTCTTTTATAAAGCAAATAAATTTTTCATAAAAATGCAAATACTGTTATTGACTTTCAGCTTAACAATATAAAATATACATTGGCTTGGATAAAGGGAAAGGACTAATGTCCTTACCTTCCAGAGAGAAGGGAGACTTTGTAGTTCAGGGATTGCAAAGTCACATAGCCCAGTAGGTGAAATAAGTGAGGGCCGTTAGTGCATGCCCTATCTAAATGGGGCAGCAGTTTCTCAGCTACAAAATATTATGGGCATGTAGAAACCGAGACCTAGAGATTTCAATTTCCCAAGAAAAGTGAGAGTCTGGATTTTTATGAAAAATGTTTCAAATGTTGTCAACTACTTTAAAATATTACAAAATATTAGGGTGCCTGGGTGGTTCAATCAGTTGGGTATCTGACTTTTGATCTCAGGGTCGTGAGTTCAAGCCCTCTGTTGGGGAGTTCCTCTGCATGGAGCCTACTTAAAAACAAATAAAATTTAGGGGCGCCTGGGTGGCGCAGTCGGTTAAGCGTCCGACTTCAGCCAGGTCACGATCTCGCGGTCTGTGAGTTCGAGCCCCGCGTCAGGCTCTGGGCTGATGGCTCAGAGCCTGGAGCCTGTTTCCGATTCTGTGTCTCCCTCTCTCTCTGCCCCTCCCCCGTTCATGCTCTGTCTCTCTCTGTCCCAAAAATAAATAAACGTTGAAAAAAAAATTTTTTTAAATAAAAAAAAAAAAAAACAAATAAAATTTAAAAAGCATTAAAAAATATTATAAAGGTCAAACAATGCCAGATCCAACCTGGGGTTTCCAGTTTGTGACACTGCTACAGCAGAGAGCAAAAAAAGGTGTTTGAAAGTACATACTTGACCAGTGGAGAAGCTGAGCCAGCATCAGCAGCTTTGGAACACTATAGGGCCATCTACTGAAATCAAGCTAGGGGATCTGTCTTAAGGCTGCAATGACACTGCAAGCATACTGTTTGTGTCTACTTCAGGAAGAGACTGGGGGAAATTACAAAAGATAACATTCCTTTTCCCTCAGCCACAACTAGGTCAGAGAGCAGTGATAAGACTGTAGAAGAAAGGAGGAGGAAGAAAAGAGGTGTTGGGTGTGCTAAACCCTCACCTATTGTAAGAGAAATCAAATGTCAATGTCTAAATTAATGTATTTTAAAGTGCCATAAGCATGCTAAGTATCTGAGGATGAATTACAATAGGGAAGTTAATTAAAAAGTATGTCACAGCAGGGGCACTCAAGTGGCTCAGGTGGTTAGGCATCCACCTCTTGGTTTCCGCTCAGGTCATGATGTCACAACTCATGAGTTCGAACCCCACATTGGGCTCTGCACTGACAGTGTGGAGCCTGCTTGGGATTCTTTCTCTCTCCTCCTCTCTCTGCCCCTCTCTTGGTTGCTCTGTCTCTATCAAAGTAAATAAACATAAAAAAATGTGTTTCCCAGCATATACCAAAACTACTTTTGCATTTATCTTCTGCCCAGCAACCCTACTCCTAGAAAATCTACACTGAAGATATGCACAAATTTTGTCACTACAGCATTATTTGTAATTTCAAAATACTATAAACAACCTAAATACTCACACATAGGAAACCGAATTTATAAACTATAGTTTATACTCAATAGAGCACTAGTTGGCTGTGAAAAAAAAATTGTTTTTTTTAAAAGGAAGATTTATAATAAGCTGATATGGGGTGATTTCTAGGATATATTATAAAGACAACAATGCAAACTTCAAAAGATTATCTGTATTATGTTACCTTTGTCTAAGAAAGACAAGGAATTAAGAATATACATGTTTATTTTTGCAAAAAGAAACACAAGAAGGATAAATGAGAAATTAAGGTAATTGGAGACCTAAATGAGGTATGGTAGAATGGGGTAGAATGGATAGAGGAGACAGTAACCTTCTCCGAGTATACCTTTTTGTACTTTTGAAATCATGTTAATGTTCCACATGTTCAAAAAATAGAATTGTCTAAGATGAAATGAAAACCCTCAAAATTAATACAAATATAAATGAACCCAAATATACTTCAAATAAACTACATAACTGAATTGAAGGAGAAGGGATAACAAATCCTAGAAACTTTTTTTTTAAGTTTATTTATTTTGAGGGTGGCGGGAGGGGCAGAGAGATAGAGGGAGAGAAAGAATCCAAAGCAGGCTCCACACTGTCAGCACAGAGCCCAACATGAAGCTCAAACTCACCAACTGTGAGATCATGACCTGAACCAAAACCAAGAGTGGGATACTTAACCAACTGAGTCACCCAGGCACTCCTGTAGGAACTTTAAAAAATTGATTCAACTATACGCCTACAGTCTAGGGGAAATGCAAATAAATCTTGAACTATTTTTAACTGGTTTGTTTTAGACAGTGATATGGATGTAGCCATTCTTAAATAATTCTTTGTATTTGGTAGGAATGAGCAAATGAGTTCACATGTTAATGTTATTGGGAGACAAGATTCTCACTATGGAAGAAGGTAAGCTAAAATATGGAATGAGTGAAGTCAAGAAAAAACCCTGTGGGGTTGGATTGGAATTAGGTACATGGGTGGATAGATAGGCAATTGGATAGATTAACTAGATTATCTAGGTTGGTATATTGGAGTTCACTTCTACTGGCTCATGAAAGTCAATCGTCCATTTCTTTGCACAGACACATTCAGTGATTTCATAATGGTAGCTTGAAACCACCCACAGCGGGAGTGATTATACCTTGAAAATTGGCAAATGCTAAAAATCAAGGCTTTCCATCCCTACCTGCCCCTCCCCCACTGGGTAGTTGTTAAACTTTCCAGTTCATTAATAAATGATAGATGAATAGGTTTCCTAGCTCTATCTCCTTAAAAGGCCTAGAAGCAATTACATGCTAGTGGAAATAAGAACATGTACTGTTCAGATCTTAGTTTCTAAATATCATTCTCCACTTAGAAAAATGACTAATTTCAGGGCTGCAACAGGAAAGCTACATGGTAAGCTTAGAACATCTTTCTGTGACAAAGTAAGGAGTGATCAAAAAATGATGGGGGCCAGGCGCCTGGGTGGCTCAGTAGGTTAAGCATCCGGCTTCAGCCCAGGTCATGATCTCACAGCTAGTGAGTTCAAGCCTCACGTCGGGCTCTGTGCTGACAGCTCAGAGCCTGGAGCCTGCTTCAGATTCTGTGTCTCCCTCTCTCTCTGCCCCCACCCCTGCTTTCTCTCTCTCAAAAAAATTAATGAACAAAAAATTTTTTTAAAAACGATGAGGGCCTTTCTCATAAGGACACATAAGGTAGCTTGAGAGGTCACACCCTGTCCAAATCTGGGGCATCAGTTGGGGCATCAGTATAAGGACAGTAATGAATTTTAACTCACTGAAAACATAAGAAATCCATGAAAGAAAAGGGAGGAGAAAGGGAGGGTGTGCACATGAAAGAGTGAGAGAGAGACATTAGCAGGCTCTTAGAGTAGAATATGAACTAATAAATGTAGAAGGAGTGCTTATAAAATCAACACACACACACACACACACACACACACACACACACACGCACACGAGAGAGAGAGAGCAAGCGTGAACAGAGCAAAGGGGCAGGGGACGTGGGGTGGGGAGGGTGTGGGGAGAGAGAATCCTAAGCAGACTCCATGCTCAGCACAAAGCCTGACATAGGGCTCAATCCCACAACCCTAGGATCATGACCTTAGCCAAAATCAAGAGTCAGATGTTCAACCAACTGAGCCCCCCAGGAGCTCCTAAAACCAACATTTTGCAATGATACTAGTAAAGACTAGTTCAGGAAGTAATCATCAAGGGATACTAAATCCAGGGGGAAATTTGATGAAGAGCAGGACAATTTCCAGGGTCTCAAAGTCTTTCCCCACAGATTCCTTATTAGTTCCAAGGAAGAAGAGAGGAACTATGAAGTGGAAAGAATGGGCCACATGTTGATGAGGTGATATTATGAATGTAGAGCAGAGAAGTAAAGTATGCCTCCAGACAGGATGCTCTGAGAAGGAAATATTACTTTTATAGTATTCCAGCTGAATACATATAACCTAAATCTAAAAAAAGAAATCAGACAAATTTAGATTGAAGAACATTCAAAAACCTCAGTATCAAGGAAAATATTTGAAAAGACACCTAACCAAAAAGATATATATATATATATATATATATATATATATGTATGTATGTATATATGTGTGTGTATATATATATATGTATATATGTGTGTATATATATAGACATATATATAAAAAGACATATAGACATATATATAAAAAGATATATATATATATATGACAAACACACAAAATTAACTCAATGTCATTAGTTATTAGGGCAATGCTTAAAACCACAATAAGATATTTCTATGCACTTAACTAAAATTAAAGAGACTAACCATTTAGAGGCACCTGGGTGGCTCAGTTGGTTGAATGTCTTGATTTTGGCTCACGTTGTGATCCTAGGGTCATGAGATCAAGTCCCATGTCAGGCTCTGAGTTCAGTGTGGAGCCTGCTTTAGATTCTCTCTCTCTCTCTCTTTCTCTCTCTCTCTCTCTCTCTCTCTCTCTCGCTCTCGCTCCCTCTGCCCCTCCCCCACTCATATTCTCTCTCTCTCTCTCTCTCTCTTTCTTAAAAAAAAGGAAAAGAAAAAGTAATAACCATTTAAGGTTAGCTAGAAGTTGGAGGATCTGGAACACTTCTATAACGCTGTTGGAATGTAAAATATTTCAACCACTTTGGAAAAGTTTGGCAGTTTCTTAAGAAGTCAAACATATACCTACCATGTAATCCACATATTTCCTTGTACACCTAGAAGGGAAATATGTCCACACAAGACTTGTACATAAATGTTCATAGCTTTACATGTAACTGCAAAAACTTGCAAACAATCCAAATGTCCAACAACAGGAGAATGGGTAAACAATCTATGCTAATATGCAAAGAAGTATTTCTCAACAATAAAAACAAAATACTGACACATGCATAAACATGTATGATTCTCAAAATAATTATGCTGGAAGAAAACAGCACACACTTCATCATTCCATTTATATAAAAGACTAAAAATATAAATAGCAGAAAACTTATCACTGGTTGTATGGAAAATGGGAGACGGTGGATGGCTGGAGGAAGAAATTACAATGGACATATGGAAACTTGTATACATATTTCAAAACTTACCAAATCATACAATTTATATACAGTTAGTTGTGTGGCAATTTTGTCTCAGTAAAGTTTTTTAAAGTAATATAAAAATAAGTGTTAACACTGTGAATGAGAAAGGCTGAGGAATTATTTCAGAAAAACAGGTTAAGAAGAATAACAAATAAATACAATTTAATCTTGCACTAAAAGAGAACAAATGTTCTAAGGGACACTGCTGGGACAATTGATGAAACTGGAATATAAACTATAAATTAAATAAAATATTGAAGAGTGACTTTTTATGTGGATTGTGGTTATGTAAAAGAATATTCAACTTGCGGTTAGAATACACATACTACAGTATTTAAGGGTAAAAGGCTACAATCCACAAAACTACACTCAAGTAGTTCAAAAATTAATGTCTATCTTTATCAATTTTCATATTTGTATGTAAAGTGGGAAAATTATCAAGCAAATGTAGCAAAACATGAAAAACTGGTGAATCTGCATAAAATGTAAAAACAAAAAAAAATTCAGTGGCCACGTCTGGTAAGACAAGAAAGGAAAGGACTGGTATAAAGGATTACTGTTTTTTTGGTTAAGCTTCTTTACACTATTTTATTATTAAAATGCTGATATATTTATTACTTTGGTTTTATTTTTATTTTTTATTTTATAAATTTAATTTCTGTATGAAGAAGATTCATGCATTGAAAATGTCTTCATTTGGAATCCCTTTATCTTATTGGATTGTCACTTACTTTTAGCCATACTTTTTCTATTTACATTGTTATTGAAATTTGTTATTTAACATACAGTGTAATATTAGTTTCAGATGTGTAACATAGTGATGCAACACTTCCATACAGTACCCAGTGCTCATCACCACAAGTATACTCCTTCATTCCTATCACCTGTTTCACCCATTCCCCTACTGCTTTCCCCTCTGATAACCATCAGTTTGTTCTCTATAGTTAAGAGCCTGTTTCTGGGTTTTCCTCTTTTTTCCCCTTCTATATTCATTTTTTTTTTGTTTCTTGAATTCTACATATGAATGAATTCATATGGTATTTGTCTTACTGAGTGAATTATTTCTCTTAGCATAATACTCTCTAGCTCCAACCATGTCATTGCAAATGGCAAGATTTCATTCTTTTTTATGGCTGAGTAATATTCCAGTGTGTGTGTGTGTGTGTGTGTGTGTGTGTGTGTGTGTGCAAATCTTCTTTCTCCATTCATCAGTTGATGAACACTTGGGCTCTTTCCATAATTTGGCTATCGTTGATAATGTTGCTATAAACATTAGGGTACATGTATCCCTTCAAATTAGTATTTTTTAATCCTTTGGGTATGTACCTAGTAGTGCAATTGCTGGGTCATAGGGTAGTTCTTTTCTTAACTTTTGAAGAACCTCCATACTGTTTTCCAGAGTAACTATACCAGTTTTCATTCCCACCAACAGTGTAAGAGGGTTCACCTTTCTCCACATTCTTACTAACATCTGCTGTTTCCTGTGCTAATTTTAGCCATTTTGCTGGTATGAGGTGACATCTTATTATAGTTTTGATTTGTATTTCCCTGATAAATGATGTTGAGCATTTTTTCATGTGCTTTTTTGACCATCTATAGATATTCTTTGGGAAAATGCCTATTCATGTCTTCTATCAATTTTAAATTGGATTATTTTTTGAGTGTTGAGTTTGATAAGTTCTTTATAGGTTTTGGATACTAACCCTTTATTAAATATGTTGTTTGCAAATGTCTCCTCCCATTCCATCAGTTTTCTTTTAGTTTTGTTGATTGTTTCCTTCACTGTGCGAAAGCTTTTTATCCCAGTAGTATATTTTTCCTTTATTTCCTTTGCCTCAAGAGACGTTTCTGGTAAGAAGTTGCTACAGCCAATGTTGAAGAAGTTACTGCCTGCGTTCTCCTCTAGGATTTTGATGATTTCTTGTCTCACGTTTAGGTCTTTCATCCATTTTGTATTTGTTTTTGTGTATGGTGTAAGAAAGGGGGCCAGTTTCATTCTCTGGCATGTTGCTGTCCAGTTTTCCCAATACCATTTTTTGAAGAGATTTTTCATTGGAGATTCTTCCCTGCTTTGTTGAAGATTAATTTACGTATACTCTCAGGTTTGTTACTGGGTTTTCTATTCTGTTCCGCTGATCTATTTGTCTATTTTTGTGTCAATACCATACTTTCTTGATCATTACAACTTTGTAGTATAAATCAAAATCCGTAATTGTGATGCCTCCAGCTTCACTTTTCTTAAGATTGCTTTGACTATTCAGAATCTTTTGTGGTTCCATACAAATTCTTGGATTGTCTGTTCTAGCTCTGTTAAAAATGCTGTTGGTATTTTGATTTGGGTAGTATAGACATTTTAATAATATTTGTTGTTCTGATTTATGAGCATGAAATGTCTTTTTTAATTTCTTTATTAAAATTTTTAAAAATATCTGTTTATATTTGAAGAAGAGAGAGATAGGAGTGTGAGTAGGGGAAGTGCAGAGAGAGAGAGAGAATCCGAATCAGACTCCAGGCTAGGAGCTGTCAGCACTGAGCTTGATGCAGGGTTCAAATCCACAAGCCATGAGATCATGACCTGAGCTGAAGTCAGATGCTCAACCGACCGAGCCACCCAGGTGCACCTCTCTTTCCTTTCTTTATGTCATCTTTAATTTCTTTCATCTGTGCTTTACAGTTTTCAGGGTACAGATCTTTCAGTTCTTTGGTTAGGTTTATTCCTAGGTATCTTATAATTGTTGGTACAATTGTAAATGGGATCAATTCCTTGATTTTTCTTCCTGCTACTTCATTATTGGTAAGAAATGCAACAGAATTCTGTATATTGATTTTGCATCCTGTGACTTTACTGAATTCGTGTATCAGTTCATCATGGATGTTGGTCCATAGGTCTCTCTCTCTTTTTTTTTTTTTTTTTTGGTTTTTACTTCTTTTTATTTGTTTATTATTTTTTATTTTAAATTTACATCCAAATTAGTTAGCATATAGTGCAACAATGATTTCAGGAGTAGATTCCTTAGTGCCCTGTACCCATTTAGCCCATCCCCCCTCCCACAACCCCTCCAGCAACCCTCAGTTTGTTCTCCATATTCATGAGTCTCTTCTGTTTTGTTCCCCTCCCTGTTTTTATATTATTTTTCTTTCCCTTCCCTTATGTTCATCTGTTTTGTCACTTGAAGTCCTCATATGAGTGGAGTCATATGATTTTTGTCTTTCTCTGACTAATTTCACTTAGGATAATAGCCTCCAGTTCCAACCGTGTAGTTGCAAATGGCAAGATTTCATTCTTTTTGATTGCTAAGTAATACTCCATTGTATATATATATATATACCACATCTTCTTTATCCATTCATCCATCGAGGGACATTTGGGCTCTTTCCATACTTTGGCTATTGTTGATAGTGCTGCTATAAACATGGGGGTGCATGTATCCCTTCGAAACAGCACACCTGTATCACGTGGATAAATGCCTGGTAGTGCAATTGCTGGGTCATAGGGTAGTTCTATTTTTAGTTTTGTCAGGAACCTCCATACTGTTTTCCAGAATGGCTGCACCAGCTTGCATTGCCACCAACAATGCAAAAGAGATCCTCTTTCTCTGCATCCTCGCCAACATCTGTTGTTGCCTGAGTTGTTGACGTTAACCATTCTGACAGGTGTGAGGTAGTGTCTCATTGTGGTTTTGACTTGTATTTCCCTGATGATGAATGATGTTGAGCATTTTTTCCTGTGTTGGTTGGCCATCTGGATGTCTTCCTTGGAGAAGTGTCTATTCGTGTCTTTCGCCCATTTCTTCACCGGATTATTTGGTTTTTGGGTGTTGAGTTTGATAAGTTCTTCACAGATTTTGGATACTAACCCTTTATCTGATATGTCATTTGCAAATATCTTCTCCCATTCTGTTGGTTGCATAGGTCTCTTTTTAAGTGGAGTCTTTGTCTGGCTTTGCTGATAATGCTGTCCTCATAGAATGAATTTGGAAGTTTTCCTTTTCTATTTTTTGGAATAGTTTGAGAACAATAGGTATTAACTCTTCTTTAAATGTTTGGTAGAATTGACCTGTGAAGCCATCTGGTCCTGGACTTTTGTTTGTTGGGAGATTTTTTATTACTAATTCAATTTCTTTGCTGGCTATAAGTCGTTTCAAGTTTTCTGTATTTTCATGTTTCAGTTTTGGTAGTTTATATGCTTTTTGGAATTTACCCATTTCTTCCAGGTTGTCCCATTTATTGGCAAATAGTTTTTCATAATATTGTGTTATAATGGTTACTTCTGCTGTGTTGGTTGTTATTTCTCCTCCCTCTGTTGTGATTTTATTTATTGGGTCCTTTCTCTTTTCTTTTTGATGGGTCTGGTTAAGGGTTAATTTGTTTTATTGATTTTTTCAAAGAACCAGTTCCTGGTTTCATTGATCTGTCCTATTAGTTGTTTTAGTTTCTATATCATTTATTTCTGCTCTAATCTTTATTATTTCCCTTCTTCAACTGGCTTCAGGCTTTGTTCGTTCTTTTTTTAGCTCCTTTAGATGTAAAGTTAGGGTTGGTTTTTTTTTTTTTTTTTGAGATTTGTCTTGATTCTTGAGGGAGACCTATATTGCTAGTTATTTCCCTCTTAGGACCACTTTTGCTGCACCCCAAAGGTTTTGGACCATTGTGTTTTTATTTTCATTTGTTTCCATGTAATTTTTTATTTCCTCTTTGATTCCTGGTTGACTCATTCATTCTTTTTTTTTTTAACGTTTATTTATTTTTGAGACAGAGAGAGACAGAGCATGAACGGGGGAGGGTCAGAGAGAGAGAGGGAGACACAGAATCTGAAACAGGCTCCAGGCTCTGAGCTGTCAGCACAGAGCCTGACGCAGGGCTTGAACTCACAAACCATGAGATCATGACCTGAGCCGAAGTCAGATGCTTAACCGACTGAGCCACCCAGGCACCCCATCATTATTTAGTAGCATGTTGTTTAATCTCTTTATTTGTGGTCTTTCCATTTTTTTTTTCCTATGGATGACTTCAAGTTTCATAGTGTTATGATCAGAAAATATGCATGGTACAATCTCAATCTTTTTGTACTTGTTAAAGCCTGATTTGTGACCTAGTATGTGATCTGTTCTAGTGAATGTCCCATATGCACTTGAAAAGAATATATATTCTGCTGTCTTAGGATGTAATGTTCTGAATATATTAAGTCCATCTGGTGCAGTGTGTCATTCAAAGCCATTGTTTCCTTGTTGATTTTCTGCTTAGATGATTTGTTCATTACGGTAAGTGTGGTGTTAATAACACAAAAATAGTAGGGGACATTATCAATTAGTTCCTTTATGTTTGTTATTAATTGTTCTATATATTTGGGTGCTTTCATGTTGGGGACATAAATATTCACATTTGTTAGACATTTTTGTTGTATAGTCCCTTTATTAAAATATAGTGCCCTTCCTCATCTCTTGGCACTGTCTTTGGTTGAGACACTCTTTTTTTTTCAGTCTTTGGTTTAAAATCTAGTTTGTCTAATGTAAGTGTGGCTACTCTGGCTTTCTTTTGACATCAATTTTCATGATAAATGTTTCTCCATCCCTTCACTTGGAATCTTCAGGTGTCTTTAGGTTTAAAATAAGTCTCAGGTATGCAGCATTAGATGGGCTTTTTTTAAATCTATTGACACTTTATGTCTTTTGATTGGAGCATTTAGTCTATTTACACTCAGAGTAATTATTGAAAGTTATGTATTTAGTGCCATTTATTACTTGTTTTGTCATTGTTTCTGGAGATTTTTCTCTGTTCTTTTGTCCCTTTTGGTCTTTCCTTTCTACTCAAAAAGTGCCCTTTAATAATTCTTGCAGGGCTCATTTAGTGGTCATAAACTCCTTTATTTTTTGTTTGTCTGGGAAATTCTTTATCTTTCCTTCTATTCTGAATGATAGTCTTACTGGATAGAGTATTCTTGACTGCATATTTTTCCCAGGTAGCACATTGAATATGTGCCACTCCCTTCTTACTTGCCAAGTTTTTGTGGATAGACCTGCAGCTAGCCTTATGGATCTTCCCTCGTAAGTTAGGGACTTCTTTTGTCTTGCTGCTTTTAGTCTGTTTATTTTATTGCCGTATTTTGCAAATTCAATTACAGTGTATCTTGCTCTCAGCCTGCTTTTGTTGGTTTTAATGGGAGGTCTCTGTGCCTCCTGGATTTGGATGTCTACTTCCTTCCCCAGATTAGCAAAGTTCTCAGCTGAAGCTTTCTTAGCAAAGTTTTCTTCTCCCAGAAAGAGGAGAGAGAGAAAGAGGCAGAAATCTTGTTTGAAGAAATAATAGCTGAAAACTTCCCTCACCAGAGGAAGAAAACACATTTCCACGTCCAGGAAGCACAGGGAGTACTAAACAAGATGCACCCAAAGAAATCCACACCAAGACATATTATAATTTAAATATCAAAAATTAAAGATAGAGAATTTTGAAAGCCACAAGAGAAAAGCAACTTGTTACATATAAGGGATTTCCCCATATGACTCTCAGCTGATTTTTCAAGAGAAATTTTGCAGGCCAGAAGGCAGTGGCATGATATATTCAAAGTGCTGAAAGGGAAAACTTACAACCAAGAATACAGTACCTGATGAGGTTATTATTAAGACCTGAAGGAGAGATAAAGAGTTTCCCGGACAAGCAAAAGCTAAATGAGGGTATCACCACTAAACCAGCTTTACAAAAAAAAAAAAAAAAAAAAAAAAAAAAAATTAAAAAGAGTTCTTTAAATGGATAAAAGGTCACAACTAAAAATAAGAAAATACGTGGAAGAGTGGCACCTGGGTGGTTTAGTCAGTTAAGCATCGGACTCTTGGTTTCAGCTCAGGTGATGATCTCCTGCTTCATGAGTTCAAGCCCCATGTCGAGCTCTGCACTGACAGTGCAGAACCTGCTTTGGATTCTTTCTCTCTCCCTCTTTCTGCGCCTCCCCTGCATGCGCTCTCTCTCTCCCTTTCTCTCTAAATAAAGAAATATTCTTAAAAAATAAAAAGAAAATATATGAAAGAAAAATCTCAATGGTAAATGCAAACCTACTGAAAAGGTAACAGGTCAACACTTATAAGGGTAGTATAAGGATTAAAAAAGACAAAAGAAGTATAATAAACTTTATCTACAATAATTAGTTAAAAGATATAAAATATGACATCAAAAACATAAAATGTGTGTCGGGGGTAAAAAATGTAATGCTTCTAGAATGCATCCAAACTAGAGAGCCACCAACTTAAAATAGACTTCTATACATATAGGTTGTTATATATGAACTTCACAGAAACCACAAACCTGTGGTTTGATACACAAAACCTGTAATAGATACATAAAAAATGAAAAGAATCCAAACATTAAAGAAAGTTACCAAATCACAAGAGAACAAAAGAAGAGAGAAGAGCTATACAAGTTAGAACACAATTAACAAAATGGCAATAAATGCATACCTGTCAATAATTACTTTAAACGTAAATAGGCAAAATTCTCCAAACAAAAGACTGAGTGGCTGATGGATGAAAAAAAAAAAAGTCAACGTATATGCTGCCTACAGGAGACTCATTTAAGATCTAAAGACACACATTGACTGAAAGTAAAGGGATAGAAAAAGATAGTCCATGAAAATAGAAGTAAAAAGAAAGCTGGGGTAGTAATATATAATATAAAATCAACTTTAAAACAAAGACTGTAACAAGATAAAGAAGAGAATTACATAATGATAAAAGAATCAATCCAGCAAGAAGATAAAACTTGTAAATATTTATGCACCCACCGTAGGACACCTAAATATATAAAGCAAATATTAACAGTTGCAAAGGGAGAAATTGACAGCAATACAATAATAGGGAACTTTAACACCCCACTTGCATCAATGGAGAAATTATCCAGGCAGAATATGAATAAGAAAGTATTGGCTTTGAATGGCACATTAGACCAGATGGGCTTAAAAGAAATATACAGAAAATTCCATCTGAAAGCAGCATTTTTCTCAAATGCACATGAAACATTCTCCAAGATAAATCACATGTTGAGGCACAAAACAAGTCTCAATAAATTTAAGAAGATTGAAATCATATCAAGCATCTTTTCTGACCACAACACTATGAAACTAGAAATCAATTTATAATAAGAAAGCTGGAAAATAAAAAGAAACACATGCAGACTAAACAACATGGAATTAAATAACCAATGGGCCAATGAAGAAATCAAAAAAGGAACAAAGAAAGTACCTTGAGACAAATTAAAATGAAAACAGAATCCTCCAAAATCTATGGGATGCAGTAAAAGCAGTTTAAAGAAGGAAGTTTATAGCAACAGACACCTACATGAAAAGAGAAGAAAAATCTCAAATAAACAATCTAAACTTACACCTGAAGGAACTAGAAAAAGAAGAGCAAAGCACAAAGTTAGTATAAGAAAATAATAAAGATCAGAGTAGAGGGCACCTGGGTGGCTCAGTTGGTTTGAGGCTGTTTGACTTTGGCTCAGGTCGTGATCTCATAGTTCGTGAGTTCAAGCCCTACACTGGGCCATCTGCTGTCAATGCAGAGCCCACTTCAGATTCTCTGTCCCTCTCTCTCTCTCTGCCATTCCCCTGCCAATGCTCTCTTTCTCTCTCAAAAATAAACAAACACTAAAAAAAAAAAAGATCAGAGTAGAAATAAATAAAAAGAAATCAATGAAACTAAAAGCTCATTTTTTGAAAAGATAAAATTGATAAACCTTTAGCAAGACTCCCCAAGGAAAATAAAGACCCCAAATAAATAAAATCAGATATTAAAGAGGGGAAGTTACAAATGAAACCAGAGAAATGCAAAGGATCATGAAAGACTACTATGAACAATTACATGCCAATGAATTGAACAACCTAGAAAAAAAATGTATGAGTTCCTGGTAACATAAAATCTTCCAAGACTGAATCAAGAAGAAATGGAAAATGTGAACAGACTAATCACTAGTAATGAAATTGAATCAATAAGCAAAAAAGTCCCAAGAAACAAAAGTCCAGTACCAGATGGCTTCACAGGTCAATTCTACCAAACATTTAAAGAATAATACCTATCCTTGTCAAACTATTTCACAATATTGATAAGGAACTAATGCTTCTGATTCATTCTATGGGGCCAGAATTACCCTGACACCTAAACTAGCCAAAAACACTATAGAAAAAGAAAATTTGAGCTCAGTATCCCTTATTAACATAATGTAAAAATCTTCAACAAAATATTAGTAAACCAAATTCAACAATACATTAAAATAATCATAAACCATGATCAAGTGGAATTTATTCCAGAGATGCAAGGATGATTTAATATCTGGAAATCAATCAGCATGATACACCACATTAACAAAATGAAGGATATAAATCATATCATCTCAGTAGATGTAGAAAAAGTATTTGACAAAGTACAACATCCATTCATGATAAAATCTCAATACATTGTGTATACAATATACCTCAACATAGTAAAGTCCATGAATGACAAACCCATAGTTAACATACTCAACAGTGAAAAGTTGAAAGCTTTGCTCCTAAGATCAGGAAAAAGATAGGGATTGTCTTACCATTTTTATTAAACTTAGTATTAGAAGTCCTAGACACACAAATTAGGCAAGTAATAGAAATAAAGGGTATCCAAATTGGAAAAGAAGAAGTAAAAGTGTCACTATTCATGGGGTACCTGCATGGTTCTGTTGGTTAAGCATCTGACTTCAGCTCAGGTCATGATCTCATGGCCCTTGAGTTTGATCCCCATGTCAGGCTCTGTGCTAATAGCTCAGAGCCTGGAGCTCCTTCCGATTCTGTGTTTCCCTCTCTCCCTGCCCCTCTGTCTCTTTCTCTCTCAAAAATAAACATTAAAAAAAATTTTTTAAGTGTCACTATTCACAAATGACATGATACTATATATAAAAACCTTAAAGCCTCCACCCAAGACTATTAGAATAAGTGAATTCAGTAAAGTTCCAGAATATTAAATCAATATACAGAAATCTATTGCATATCTACAACCTAATAACAATCTATCAAGAGAAATTCAGAAAATAATCACAATTACAATTGCATCAAAAAGAAAAAAATACCTAGAAATAAATTTAAATCAGGAAGTGAAAGACATGTACCCTGAAAACTATGAGATTGATGAAAAGATACAAATAAATGAAATGCTTTGTCATGGATTGGAAGAATTAATATTGCTAAAATGTCTGTACTACTCAAAGCAATCTACATATTCATTGCAATTCTTATCAAAATACCAATGACATTTTTCACAAAACTAGAACAAATAATCATAAAATTTGTATGGAACCACAAAAGACTTTAAAGACCAAAGCAACTGAAAGAAGAACAAAGCTAAAGATATCATGCTCCCAGATTTTAAACTATACTACAAAGCAACAGTAATAAAAACAGTATGGCACTGGCACAAAAATAGATACATAAGTCAATGGAACAGAATAGAGAACCCAGAAATAAACCTTTGCTTCTATGGTCAATTAATCTACAACAAAGGAGGCAAGAATGTAGAATGGGAAAAAGACAGTCTATTTAATAAACAGTGTTGGAAAAGCTGGACAGCAACATGCAAAAGAATGAAACTGGACCACTTTTTTACACCATACACAAAAGTAAACTCAAAATGGATTAAAGATTTAATTATCTGAAACAATAAAATTCCTGAAATAAAATATATGTAGTAAGCTCTTTGACATTGGTCTTTGCAATATTTTTTTGGATAGGTCTCCTCAGACAAGGATAAAAAAGTAAGATAAGCAAATGAAACTACACCAAACTAAAAACTTTGCCCAGTCAAGGAAACCATCAATAAAATCAAAAGGCAACCTACAGAATGGGAAAAGATATTTGCAAATGATGTATCCAATGAGGGGTTAACATCCAAAATATGTAAAGAACTCCTAAAACTCAGCACCAAAAACAAACAAACAAACAAAAAACCAAGCAATTCCATTTTTAAAAATGGCAGAGGACCTGAATAGACATTTTTTTTCCCAAAGATGCACAGATGGCAAATAGGCACATTAAAAGGTGCTCAACATCACTTGTCTTCAAGGAAATGCAAATCAAAACTACAATGAGTTATCACCTCATACCTGTCAGAATGGCTAGTATCACAAAGACAAGAAATAATGAGCACTGGCAAGGATGTGGAGAATAGGAACCCTCCTGCACTGTTGGTGGGAATGTAAACTGGCATAGCCACTGTGGAAAACAGTGTGAGGCTTCCCCTAAAAACAAAAATTGGAAATACCATACAATACATCAATTCTACTTCTAGGGATTTATCCAAAGAAAATGAAAACACTAATTCAAAAATGTATATGCACCCCCATGTTAATTGCAAGATTATTTACTATAGCCAAGATATGGAAGCCATAAAAAAAGAGTGCAATCTTGTCACTTTGACAACATGGATGGACCTAGAAGGTATTATGCTAAGCGGATTAAGTGAGACAGAGAAAGACAAATACCCTATGATTTCACTTATATGTGGAGTCTGAAAAACAAATGAACAAACAAACAGAAACAGAATCATAGATACAGAGAAGTGTATGGTTGCCAGAGGACAGTAGGATGGGGGATGACAAAATAAGTGGAGAGGAGATGCAGTCTTCCAGCTATGAAATAACTATGACATGGGGATGTAATATACAGCATAAGGAATATAGGGAATATAGTGAGCAATAGTCAATAACATAACAATATTGTAATATGATGATAGTAACCAGACTTGCTGTGGTGACCATCGTATAATACACAAAGATACCAAATCACTATGCTGCACACCTAACACTAACGCAATAATGTATGTCAATGGTTCTTCAATAAAACTTTTTTTCAAGAATTCCAGATTGAAATTCTCTATGAGGAACTTTTTGATCTCCACAAAGTCACGCTGGCTCTAATATTTTGGGGGTGGTCAAGGCCTCAGATTCTATTCCTTTGAATCTGGTCCTGTGCAGACTGGGTGGCCCTTTATTTCAACAGTATTCTTGCATGTCCCCAGCTTTTACCAAAAAATCTTTTCCTCACCCAACTCCGTTGGCTGGTAAAGCTCCACACTTAACCAGCAGCACAGAAGAGCTGCAGTCAGGTCCTGGTCAGGAAATAACCTCCAACTCACTACCACTCAAAATTTTACAAAAGTTCAATTGAGAGAAATAATAATTATGGACAGTGGCCTGCAGGATCTACGGTCCATTCTTCCCTCTAAATAGTCTAAAATGTTTTCCTAAATTAAGCCAGACCAGCAGAGCTCCACAAACCTGACCACATCTTCTGAAATCCGCACCCCTGTAGAATTGCTTTTTACTGAACTTGGCTTTGGTGTTAGTTATACATTATGACACAGTGAAGGATGTTGTAAGAAACAGCCCTATGAAAATATGACAGCCTTTCTGGAGAATAGTGTCCATTTCATTACATAGTGACTTCTTTGTGAGAATTTGTAAGAGAATTTTCTTCCTGGTCTCCCAACCAGAAATAATTATGCTACCCTTGAGCAACTAGCTTGTTTTTATCTCCTAAACACTGTGAATCATGTAACTGATCATTTTTCCTTCTCGATCTTGTCTGCCAAAAATCTTAGAGGTAAATTTGTGGTTGGTCTCTAGCAGGACTGCAGGATCTTACAATTTCTACTTTGTGTATTATCTTCACTTGCAGCTTCATTGTTAAATCAGGAAAGTATTGTGGAGCCAGAATGGCTGAGTTTGAGCTCCAGAGCTCTACCACTTATTACCTGTATAGTCTCCATCACTTCTGTGTGCCTCAGTTACTTCATCCATAAAATGGAGAGAATAATAGTACCAATCATGTGGGGTTTCCTTTATACTGGTTTCCTCTTTCACCAATTTAAAATTTTTATTGTATGTAAGCCTTTTTAAATGCTTCCTTGAACAAAGCTGGGTGTAAACAAAAGCAGATGAACACAAAATGCCAACATGTATGTAGCAATTAAGAATCAATTACAAGTAATCAATATGAAAGTATTAATTTTTATAAAAATAAACTTACACGGTAACCATAGTATGGATTAGCATCTAAGTAGGCTTGAACCTGGCACGTCAACCTTTTAGAAGCTACTAGAAGTATGATCATGTTCTGATTTGCTCCTAATTACAATTTGTCCTGATGAGTTTCTGTGAGAAAAGATTCACCCTTTCTACCACCTAACTGTTCAAAGACTGCCACTGGGAAACTGCATGAAACTCTTAATCAGTACATAAGCCGTAGGAAAAGGATTTCTTTGCTTTATCCTTGATGAGTGAGGGTCTGGGCCTCTAAAGGAGCATCCCTCTGATTTCTCAGCACCGCTGATGTGCATTACGCAAAGTCTATTTCTCGTCTACTTTTTTCCTCTCACTCTCTCTCTGATGATAGCTATTGGGAACACTAGCCTTGGGCTTTGCCCAGAGATTATCAAAAGGATCTCTTGCTGTGCAAAAATACTTTCTTGAAACTATCAGTTGCTACGAATTAGAGCTTTGTTCCTTTGGCTAACTCACAGCAAGGTTTCTCCTACTATGATGAAAGCAACCCCCAGAAGAGGCCTTATATTAAGTTGTTTCAAGCACCTTGAGGTAACTATTGCATTTTAACCAAAAACAGGTTTTAATAAAAGAAGGGAGTTAATAAATATTTACTCAGCACCCACTTTGGGCTCTGCAGGCATTGGATGCACACTATTGCAGTATTCCCTCATAGAGCATGTTAATGAAGGGAAACAAGGAATAAACAATGTACCAGATGATAAAGGCAAAAAGAAATCAAAGCTGGAGAAGGGGAGAGAGGGATGAGGCTGTGAGGGATGGAGGGACACTACTTAGGGTAGTTGGGAAGGCCTCACTGATGAGAGAAGAGAGATCACAAGAGGCCTGTGGTGAGGGTTGGATTACAACTAAGGAGAGGAAGGAAGAACCACCCAGAGAGTAGGGGCTCTGGAGTTAACTTTGCTGGTTGCTAAACAGCAACCAAGTTCTGAGTCCTAATCTTGGCTATCAATTCCCCGCCCTGCTTAACCTCATCTTTCAGATGAAGGTAATAATGTTTGTCCTGTCTGTACCTCAGAGCTACTGATGCTTGAGTTAATGTTTAGAGATTATTTTGAACCCTACAGGCAAGAAACATTAGAAAGCACAAGGTGTAATTACAGGTTTTCTCCACTGTATTTCTCTGTTTCTCTCAGTTCTGTATTATGATGATGATGATGATGATGATGATGATGACCATGACAAACAAACAAACAAACAGAACTGGTAGCCTAACCCTCTCCCTCTCTGTGAGTCAACCTTACAGGTTAGTTTATACATTCTTCATCTATCAAGGACAGTCCTGAGATTGTCCTCTATACTTTTGGTCAAGGTCCACAAAAAACTAAGAAGAAAATGTTCTGTAGTTTAAGTTAAACAAACTCTCTCAGTCAGTTACTGCTGGACCCAGTGTGGAAGGGTTAATGCTTACTAGGAGAGTTCCCTTAGAGACTCTGTATTCTCAGAAAAGCAAAAGAACACAGCATGTCACCAAGTCCTTGGTAGGCAAAAGAGCTATGTAAACAACAGCTGTGGCAGCACCTTGTTTAATGTGTCAACTGTTCTAGAGAGCCAAACAGAACCTTACAAGACATAATTTTTTGGGTCTGTGCAATTCAGTTACACTATTTTCAAAGACCTCAGATTGTATTCTAACTTCTTCTCACTTTCTCTTTTAACAGCACAATGGGATAAAGCTGGAGGAAACAGGATGACAAAAAAATTTTATGAAAATTTTGTTAAGTACTGATATTGACTGGAAACATCAAATGTTCATGAAAATATTTGTAATTCCAGTCTTTAAATACTTATAATGAAATTTAAAGACAACTTTTTTTGATTGAAATTGCCAAACATATACCAAGAGAAAGGAAATAATGTATTGAGTCCTCAGGTACCCATCACACAGCTTTACCAATTTTCAACCCATTACCTGTGTGTTTCATCTATGCCTCAACCCAATTGCCTGTACTTCCTGAATTATTTTAAGCAACCCCCATCACTTCACACTTCATCAGTAAATACAGTCAATTCTCTCTTTTCTGTGTAGTTTTTTTTTCTATAAATTCATCACATTGTATTACCTAGTACTGAACTATTCTTCCCAGGGGAACATAGGATTAGGTTCCTGAGAGCCTCAGGTCACATTTTTGACAACTGGTCAATATATGACCTTATTTTAGGTGTATTTTCTCTGTACAGTACATCACAGCTTCCTTGTGCTTCAGAGCACTAGACAGCACCTTAACACTATGTTTGGAGGCCATTTGAAACAGCAAAATAACTAAAAACACTTAAATGCGAAAAACATGGCACTAAATAGACAATGAGGACACTTCTTTATGGTATGAGAACTGAAACAACAAGGCAGTGAACCACCTTGTTCAACGACAGCTGGAAATGTGTGCATCAGACCTCTCTAATTTTGTGCTACTCGGCACATGTCTGGGAGTGACCATGGAACCATGATGAATATTGATATTGGGTTTACAAACCCATTTTAGTGAGTAGGCAAATACATAAATATGAATCCACAAATAATCAACTATATTTTGACATGTTTTTCATGTAAGGAGTCCTTTTCATTAATATAACCACAATACCTTTTTTTTTTTACCTAGCAATTAAAAAAACCAGTATTTTTAAAGACATTTGTAATTCATTAATAATATTCATTCAGTAATGACATTCATTCAAAATGATATTCAAAATTTTCGATGACAATTCAATAACATCACTCATTAACTCTCACATTAAGCACTTAACATGCTTTAAAAATGGCTGAGACTTAAATTTGTTAAAGACAAAGTTATGGCAATAATTAAATATTCTATAGGTTGTCTACAAGAAATTCACTTTATTATTCCTCTCCCCTCTTTGAGATAGTGGGTTTTTTTTTCCTTTGGATATATACCCATAAATGGGACTAATGGGTCATAAAGTAGTTTTATTTGTAACTTTTATGGAAAACTCCATACAGTTTTTCCACAGTGGCTACACTAATTCACATTCTGACCAACACTGCACATCCTTTTCTCTTTTCTTATTTTTTCCTAATTTTTCTTAATGTTTATTTATTTTTTGAGAGACAGGGAGAGACAGAGCGTGAGCAGGGGAGGGGTAGAGAGAGAAAGGGAGTCACAGAATCTGACACAGGCTCCAGGCTCTGAGCTGTCAGCACACAGCCCGATGCAGGGCTCAAACCCACAAACTGTGACATCATGACCTGAGCTAAAGTCGGATGCTTAACTGACTGAGCCACCCAGACACCCCCCTTTTCTCTTTTCTCCACATCCTGAACACTTGTTCTTTTTGTTTTTTCATTTTATTGGGATATAATTGACACACTGCACTATAGAAATTTAAGATATACATCATAATGACTGGACAAGAAACCCACTTTCTTAAAAATTTTTTTTTAATGTTTATTTATTTTTGAGACAGAGAGAGACAGAGCATGAACGGGGGAGGGTCAGAGAGAGAGGGAGACACAGAATCTGAAACAGGCTCCAGGCTCTGAGCGGTCAGCACAAAGTCCGACGCGGGGCTCGAACTCACAGACCGCGAGATCATGACCTGAGCCGAAGTCGGACACTTAACCGACTGAGCCACCCAGGCACCCCAAGAAACCCACTTTAAAGAGTTTATGTTTAAGTAATCCCTACACTCAACTTGGGGTTCAAACTTACAACCCTGAGATTGAGAGTAACATGCTCTATCGACTGAGCCAGCTAAGTGCACAAGAAACCCACTTTAAAGATAAAATTCTATATAGATTAAAAATAAATTGATGGGGGAAAAAAAGTAAAGCGATGGAGAAAAATATACCATTCTAACACCAAAAGAAAGCAGGAGTCATTTATTAATTTCAGACACAGCAGACTTCAGGCCATGAAAATTATCAGGGATAAAGAGGGGCAATACATAATGACAAAGAGGTCAATTCTCTAAGAAAACGTAATTTTTCATATGTATGTGCCATAACAACAAAGCACCAAAATACATGCATCAAAACCTGATAGAAATGCAAGGTGAAATAGAGGAGTTTACTATTAGAGTTGGAGATTTTAACACTTTGCTGTTAGAAATGGACAGGGGTGCCTGGGTGGCTCAGTTGGTTGACCATCCGACTTTGGCTCAGGTCATGATCTCAGGCCTCGTGAGTTCAAGCCCTGCATTGGACTCTGTGCTAACAGCTCAGAGCCTGGAGCCTGCTTCGGATTCTGTATCTCCTTCTCTTTCTCTTCCTCTCCAGCTCACACTCTGTCTGTCTCTCTCTCTCTCTCAAAAATAGGCATCAAAAATTTTTTTAAAAAGAGAGAAATGGACAGACCCAGCAGAGAGAAAATCACTAATAGTAGAACTAAGCACCATCAATCAACTAAATATAATAAACATTTATAGACTATTTCATCCAATAACAGCAGAATACACCTTCCAAGTTCACATGGAACATTCACCAAGATGGAACACATTAAAGGTCATAAAACACACCTTAACAAATTTAAAGCAATATAAATCACACAATATCTTCTGTCATACCCCCAATGGAATTAAACTAGAAATTAGTCACAGAAAGATAACTGAAAAATTCTGAAATATATGAAAATTAAAGAACACACTTTTAAACAACACATGAGTGAAAGAAGTTATCTCAAGAGGAGTTTTTAAAATATTTTGAACTAAATGAAAATGCAAACACAACTTCATAAAATGTGTGTGATGCAGCAAAAGCAGTGGTTGGAAATTTATAGCATTGAATGTACACATTAAAAAAGAAGATCTACAAATCAATCATCTAAGCTTCTACCTTAGGAAACTACAAAAGGAAGAGAAAATTAATTTTAAAATAATCAGAAGAAACATTAAAAATTCAAGCAGCAATCATTGAACACACAAAATAAAGAAAATTTAAAATTCAAAAGCCAAATATGTTTGAAAATTTAATAAAGTTGATAAGCTTCCAACCTGACTAAAATAAAAAGAAAACCAAAATTAATAATATAAGAAATAAAAGAGGAAACATCACTACAGATCCTATGGAGATTAAAAGGATAATAAAGAATACTATCAATAACTTTTTGTCCACAAATTTGATAACCTAGAAATGGACCATTCCTTGAAAGACACAATCTACCAAAACTCACACAAGAGGAAATAAACTGCCTAGCCCTGTATCTATTCAAGAAATTGAATCAATAATTAATAATCAATAACCTTGCAACACAGATTACATCAGACCCAGATAGGTTCACTGGTGAATTCTGCCAAACATGAAAGGAAAAAAAAATTATGCCATTTCTACAATCTCTTTCAGAAGATAGAAGCAGGGAAAACACTTTTCCAACTCATTCTGTGAGGCCAGCATTACCATAATACCAAACCAAAGACATTATAAGAAAACTACAGACCAATGGGGCCCCTGGGTGGCTCAGTTGATTAAGCATCTGACTTCAGCTCAGGTCATAATCTTGTGGTTTGTGAGTTCAAACCCCACGTTAGGCTCTGTGCTGACAGCTCAGAGCCTGGAGCCGACTTTGGAATCTGTGACTCCGTCTCTCTCTTTGCCCCTCCCCCACTCACACTCTGTCTCCTGTCTCTCAAAAAATAAATGTTAAAAAATATTTAAAAGAGAAAACTACACACCAATATTTCTCATGAACATAGATATAAAAATCCTCAGTAGAGCATTAATAAACCAAATCCAACAATGTATAAAAAAGAATTATACACCATAACCCAATATGATTTATCCCAGGTAGGTTAGTTCAACATTCAAAAATCAAGTTAAGGATGAACATTAAAAGTTAAAGAATTAAATGTGATCCATCACATCAAAGGCTAAAAAAGAAAAATCACAAGATCTTATCAATAGATGCAGGGGGAAAAAAAAAGCATCTTAAACAATCCAACACCTATTCATGATAAAAAGTCTTGGTAAGCTAGGAATAGAGGGAAAGCTCCTCAACCTCATTTTTAAAATTAGACAAAAAAATTATGGCTAACATTATACTCAACGGTGAGAAACTGAAAGCTTTCCTACTAAGATGAGGAGCAAGGCAAGGATTTCCCCTCTCACTACTGCTTTTCAACCCTGTAATGGAAGTCCTGGTGATGCAATAAGAAAAGACATACAGGTTGGGAAGGGAGAAATAAAACACCTTCGTTTGCAGATGACATGATCATCTATGTATAAAATCCTAAAAAATCAACAAATAATACCTCCTTATAGAAAGCTCACATAAGCAATTGTAGCAAGGTTGCAGAATACTGGGTTACTATTCAAAAGTAAATCACTTCCCATATACCAGCAGTGAACAAGTCGAATTTGAAATAAAACACAATAGCGGGGTGCCTGGGTGGCGCAGTCGGTTAAGCGTCCAACTTCAGCCGGGTCACGATCTCGCGGTCCGTGAGTTCGAGCCCCGCATCGGACTTTGTGCTGACCGCTCAGAGCCTGGAGCCTGTTTCCGATTCTGTGTCTCCCTCTCTCTCTGCCCCTCCCCCGTTCATGCTCTGTCTCTCTCTGTCCCAAAAATAAATAAACGTTGAAAAAAAAATTAAAAAAAAAAAAACACAATATCATCTATATTAACACTCTAAAAATGAAATACTTAGGTATAAATCTCACAAAATATACAGAAGATCTATAGGAGGAAAATGACAAAACAATGAAAAACTATACAACTATAAAACTTTATCCTTTTTTATCTGTCCTCTCTACATGTTCCAACCTCACTTTCACTCTTTTTGATCCTCTTCCACCTTCATTTTCCTCTACATATTATAGCCTCTAGCCATATTCACCTCATCTCAGCTCCTGAAAGACCATACCAATTTCTAGGTGTCTATGCCTTTGCACACACTATTCTAATAAGCTTTCATTAATTCTATTATTAGCTATTTAAAAGACTATAACAATGTTAATACAACCTTTTGTAAACTTAGAGAAGAAGAATACAAGTGAAGTATATCAGGGCAATTTGAAGAACTCACTTTCAAAGGCGGGACTACCTCTTTCCAAAACTGCTTTGTCAAGGTCACTGACAAACTATCCTATGGTCTCCATTTGCTCTCCATTTTCTGCTCTCCATTTGCTTAACCTCTCAGTAGCACTGATGACTCTCTAGTAAAGCAAACTGCTCTCTGGTTTCATTGACCCTACCTTCTCCTGTTCTGCTTCCTCACTGTCCCTGTCTCTAGTCCACCTGCTTCTCTCCTACCAAACTTCTAAACATCAGTGTAACACACGACTCCATCCTCAGTCCTTCTGTCCTCCGTTCTGCCTACATTCACTTGTTGCACAATCTTATACATTCCCAGGACTTCGAATACCATCTATTTGTCAATGGCTCTCTTGTTTAGGTCTCCAGCTCTCACTTCTCTACCAGGCTCCAGACTCATTTATCCAACCGCCTATTTGACATTTCCTTTTGGAGATCTTAAAGGTATTTCAGACTTTACATATTCAAAACAAAACTCTATCTCCCTTCCCCTTGCCCCAAATTCTTATTTCTCCCATGTTCTTTTTATCTCAGCAAAATGGCTTCACAGCTGCTCATGCTAAAAACCAGGAATAATCTTTGATGCCTATGTTCACTTCAGGTTCTATTGTCTAATTTGTCAGCACATCTTCTTAATGCTACTTCCCAAATATATCCTGCCTCCTCCTCCCTGGAAGAAAAGGAAATACTGTACTACTAGTTACAATTCTCAGCATCTCTTGCCTGTATTACTGAACAGCCTCTTAACTGGACATCATGTTTGTACTCTTACCCTTCCACAATTTGTTATTTGTTGAGTAGAAGTAATCTTCATAAAGCATAATCAAATCTCATTCTCTGGCTGAAGAATCCCTCAATGGCAACCCATTTTATGTAGAATAAAATTAAACCTTTTCAGCGATTGAGAACAACTTTGATGCAATCCCTGCCAATTTCTCAACCTCCTCTGGCACTGGCCTCCCTCTTCTACACTACTCTCCAGCCACCCTGGACTTCTTTCTGTCCTGTGAATTCCTCAGAATCATCCTCTCAACCTCTGGGCCTTTGCACTGTGTTTCTTCTGCCTAGAATACTTTGTCTTTCAGGTAGTTATGTAATTGGCTCCTTCTTGTCATTTAAATCTCAGTCTGAGTCTTACCTATAAAAGTCTGTTCTTGAAAATCTTGCTGCTCTTCTTTACATGAACCCAGTCTAGTTTAGGTGATTGTGTGTACAGTGATTCTCTAAAATGAGACAGGAAGCACAGGGGTTTTTCTGTTTTTGTTTTTGTTTTCTTTAGAGACAGAGATGGGTTGGGGAAGGGGTAAAGAGGGGAGGAGAGGGAGAATCTTAAGCAGGCTCCATGCTCAGCACAGAGCCTGATGTGGGCTCGATCTCACAACCATGGGATCATGAATCGAAATCAAGAATCAGAGGCTTGGAACACATGGGTGGCTCAATCAGTTAAGCAGCTGACTTCAGCTTAGGTCATGATCTAGCAATTCACAAGTTAAAGCCCCATGTCAGGCTCTGTGCTGACAGCTCAGAGCCTGGAGCCTGCTTCAGGTTCTATGTCTCCCTCTCTCTCTCTGCCCCTCTCCCACTTACATGTACTCTCTCTGTTTCTCTCTGTCTCAAAAAAAAATAAATAAAAATTTTAAATATTTTTAATTAAAAAACAAAGAATCAGAGGCCTAACCAACTGCACCACCCAGGCACCCCAGGAAACACAGTTTTAAAGAAAATGAGTTCAACTTACAACCTGCTGAGTTTGAGACAGGATGCTACCAAGCAGTTAAATAGATGGAACTCGTCTTTAGGAAAGAGGTATGGTTGAATATGTAATTCCCAGTGCATTGTTTGCAGCAGAATGAATGAAAGGTTTGCCTCAGGAAATCAGAAAAGAAATATTATAAAAGGACTAATCATAGAACATCATGAAATGCCACCCATTTTATTGATGAGCATAGGAAAAGTTACCAAAAGGCCCTGGGGGATAAGAAAGAATAAGAAAGCCATTGACAAATGGCGATGCAAAGCAAAGGAGAAAGAAGTTTCCAGAAGAATAAAGTGATAAACTTTTAATTTCATAGCAGAGTTTAAGTGGAACAAAAAGGGTTCATTGCTTTTGGAACTGAGAGGTCATTGATGGCTGGAGCATCAAGCCAAGTTGCAACAGATATGAGGTAAGAAGTGAAGCGAGGATCTTCGACTGCTTCTTTATGGAATGTTTGTCTTCTTTGTCAATTAGGCCCCATGATGTCAATTAGCCCAGTCTTTCCAGTATATTCCTGTTTTCTAGAACTCACTACAATGGTAGATACCTTGTCAGCACCCCTACCTTCAACAGTACTTACCTAATGAGTGAATTAAAGGGAGACATTGTGGGAGAAGAGAGAAGGGGGAAAGGAAAGGGGGGCTGTGGAGAAAAAGAGAAATGGAGACAGGAAGGGAAAAAAAAAAGAGAAAGCAAGACAAGGTAAGATACAGCAGTGAGTGGACAGGATCTAAAGGTTTTCAGTTTGGGAACATCTTGAGTATGGTTATATGTGGAGGCAAAAATAACCCATAGGGAGAGTGTTAAGACACAGGAAAGAGAAAAAGAGAAAGAAAGCTCTGTGAGAGGGTGGGAGGTGGGACCAGGAACTAGTCAAAGGATAAATTTTATATTGATAATCCAACAAAAATTAAGTCTCAGTGAAACTGGCAGAATGTCACTGATAAATCACAAATGATCTGTACAGGATAACTTTCAATTATTTAATAATACTATTATCATTTTCTTATTGGCTTGATAATGCAATTATATAGCTAACATTAATATCAGAGTTTAAATTCTTGATTAAATCTTTAAAAACCCAGTTAGAGTTTGTACTTGTTCCATTAGAATTTTAATTTTTTAGAAAAAAAATTTCTTCTTTAGCTATAAAATGCATTACCTATGAAGGTGAGGTAGAAATAGGACCAAGAATAAGGAAAAGAAAATTTAATTTTCACATCAAATAAATGGCTGAATCTAAAAAAAAAACAACCGTCATTTTGCTTTGCCAGTATCAGAACGAATAGAGGGAGACAGAAGAAAGAAATAAGGTTTGCTGTTTGTTATTTAAAAAAAAAGTTTCCAGCCTAAGTCTCATCTATTTTAGTCAATGTCCTTTGAGGAATGTAAACTCCCCTCCACTTCCAGAAAAGAAAAAGAAACTAAGTAGTTACTAAACTCTACTGTGGTGTTGTAGTAATGTAGCCAAATTTCCTGTTTACCAAAATTCGACTGTCATAACATTCGTCCGGTATGTTCCTACCTGGAGAACAAGGCTCTACTGGTTTCTTTGTGCTCTCTTAAACCTTATTTTGGCCTCACCCCCCAACCCAAGGAAAGAAATCAGAGTTTTCTCTAATTTGAATCTTAGCTGAAGACAGGCAAAGTGGATAAATTTATTTCATGTGTAACTAGGACACAACATGAGATTCTTTCTCTCTGTTTCATAGGATCCGTGTCAGGGTTGCCCTCTAGAGATCACCATTTTGTAAGAAGACTGTGAGGCTCAGGAAGTCAAAGGAACTTGGTTACATACCACTCAATATCAACAAAATTAGGACTAGATCTCAGGTTTTTGTGACTGCTAAACCAGTTCATTTCCTACTAACCATGGAGTGCCAAAAGCATTTGCAAATATTTGTGGATACGAAATTAACTGTGATACAAAGGTAAGGTGAATCCAATCCGATTCTTCTGAAGTAAATTTCAAACTCCACTTCTTTCCCACTCAACGTCACCCTCTTTCACTAATTCAGAAATCAGTGAACCTGTTCATTGATAACCAGAGACCATGTTCCCATTTTGCTTTTGGGTCATTCTATATCATTTATTAATGCTTCCTGTAGTGAGAATGGGCACTACAAACAAAGGGGAAGACTACCTTGGTCTGGTGAATTTGCAGAGTCTTTGAATCTAGATAGAACTTTGAGACAAATGGTCTATTGAGATTTTGTGATTTGTTTTTGTTTCATGTGTAGATTCTTGTCATATGAGCAATTGTGGGTGGGTACCATGTGCCACTCCATAAGCATCCGTGCCCCGACCCCAATGACCAAATCACAGCCTCTTCTGCACCCCCTAGATTCTCTCAGCCCTCATGTATCTTGTCCCAGCCCTGTGTCAATTCTGACAACTCCCTGGGGATAGCCTGCCTATGGTTGGAGCAGTCACCTCCACCTGAGGTACCCTGCCTATGTAAGGCCCTCCTGGGCACCTCTTCATTCCCACCCACGCCATACACACACACAACTGAAGTGCAGGGGACTCTCACACCCCAAGATTTCTTTTGACCAAACGGAGATGAAGAGCCATTGGATAAATTTTTCCACATTTTCCTTCATCCCCATTATCGCCCAGAACACAGTTTTGCATAGACTTAAGCAAATCTCATTCTGCTTAGGCCCCAAAAGCTCAGTCTTCAGAGTCTTTGAAACCCCATTCCTTCTAATTCTTGTTTCTTGGGGAGTTGTCGAAGCTAGCTTGTTGTTGTTCTTCTAGAGAGGAGAATGAGGAAGGAAAAAAGTGTGGGGAATTCAATGCTTATAAAAGTGTGCCTCATAGTTCATCCGAGAGAGGGTGGCACTGATGTTAGGTGACACAATCACAAACCCTCTTGTTCTTATATTTCTGGGCACATTCAGAGAGACAGGGAGACCCCAATACACTTTTTAAAAGTTTCCCTTAAATCCTCTTACATCCATTATAGCTTCCCCTAGTTTTCTCCCATCAAATTTCTCTGATAAAGCTTCTCTGAAAAAAAAAATGTTACAGAGAGGGAAGGAGGCAAACAATAAGAGACTGTTAAATACTGAGAACAAACTGAAGGTTGATGGGGTGCAGGGGAGAGGAGAAAGTGGGTGATGGGCATTGAGGAGGGCACCTGTTAGGATGAGCACTGGGTGTTGTATGGAAACCAATTTGACAATAAATTATATTTAATATAAAAAATAAAATCTGAATCTTAAAAAAGAAAAAAAAAAAGCTTCTCTGCCCAGGAAGTACTTCTCAAATTCAAACCTTCCCTCTCTTCAATTTTTATAACATTCTCACCCTTTTTTCCCCTTAAACTCCCTTTCCTCCACCTCCTTCCCTGTAGCACTGACTCTATCCCCTTCTCCAAAACTCCATTATGAACAACAGTAGCACTTCTAGATGTTTTCTAGGGCTGAAAATACCTTAGGATATGCAGAATGAATTCAGGATTCATATCAGAGCAGTGGTTTTTTCCAGTGTGATCCCTGAAGCAGCATCAGGAAGCATTGGAACTTGATAGAAAGGAAATTCTCAGAACTCACCCCAGACTTGGTCAGAAACCCTGGGAGGAGAGCCCAGAGATCTGTTTTCCCAAACTCTTCGGGTGTTTCTGATGAGAGCGAAACTTTGAGGGTATAACAGTAAGCACTGTCACGTGGTTCTCATTGAATCCTCACTGTAGATCAGAATCACCTGGGGAACATTTACGACGTAGAGATTCCTGGGAGACTAACCTAAAAGGCAGATTTAGGTGGGCTCTGATGGGGCCCAGAGTTTGCCCAGAGTAAAATCACCGGATTTTACCATTCAGCCAGGGTGCGACACCACTGCAGTATCCTCAAATAAGAATAGGACAAGAATTTTTCTATTGTGGAGGGTTTGGGAGGTGGGGAGGTGTGGGGAGGGAGGATATGGTGCTAGTTTCCTGGTTTAAGTCCAACATGTTTAATACTTTTATAACGTTAACTCTAAAGTAGTCATTCACATGAGCATAGAGCGCTACTGCCTGCCCAACTTTTTAAAACTTGTTTCAGTAAAATATATAAATGGTCTTTAGAATCTCTGAGCACATGTGGTAGAACTGCTTAAAGCAAGCAGCGCTGTTTGAGCAGCATGGACACCTAGCTGGACGACAGAGCCCTTGTGGTTCACGGAGGGCTGGCTGGGTGCCTTTTCCCTTAACAAATATAGCAGGGCCCTTTTGGTTTGCACCCTGGGCGACTGGCCTCCTCACACCCTCCTCTCTGCCCCCAATGCTTTGGAACACGACTGCAATTCTGCTAATGTCTTCAGACAAAGGCATCATTTTATTCCGTTTTTATTAATAGCAGCAAGTGTTGGAGACTTTGTAGACTGAACCCGTGGGGAGACAAGTCAGAGACCGTGTGTGGATTTAAGCATTATGCCACCTCATCAGGCCATTTTCCACTTTCTTTTCATAAGGACCAAAATAGACAATGGGAAAAACACCAATTGCAATTTTCCAAATGGAAATGAGGCACTGCTGTGGGGGTTCACCAGGAAAGTTTATGTTTAGATAAAATAACACAATCACACAAATCTCTACCTTTTCTGGTATAATTTGCCCTCATTACCACCAGCTGATTGGATTGGGGAGGTTTCTTTTAAGTAATCATATGGCATGTAGTTGGAAGTGGTAGAAAAGATTGACCAACATATTCAAGTTTCACTGTTTTCATCTTGGTCGCATGAATTACCTTGATTAGAAAATCAATTACAATTAGCCAAAAATCCAGTGTGTTATCTGGTTACCCCAGGAACATTTACTTACCTACAGTTCAGCAAAAATCACCAAAAGGCATGTGGTATTTATAAGGAACTGGAGTGCCAGCTTGTCTCTATGCCCAACAACAGTAAAATATTTTAAATATTTATTTTGTGCTTGCAAGAGGCTGAATGAGCATAAAGGAAATACATGAGACGGGCACTATGGGTATCCTCCAAGGGAAAACACATCTGTTCTTCTGTTCACGATATTCTAAACACTTGCTGGGAATGGATACTCACTGCAAAAACTACCTGCTGAGAATTCCCTAAAACCTTGACTCTCGTCTTTGAAGTTATTTGCAAAACTCGGGGAAAACAAAAGTGGAAGGAAACACTGTGGAGGCAACTGGAACGCTGGTCCATGTTTGACGCATACTGTCATACACCTTTAAAAGTGTCACCAAGCTGTCAGTGTTTTTAGACATGTACTAGAGTGCTCACCTTGAACTTTCCCCCACACACTCTTTTGGTTTTTTTTATTTTTTTTTTTCATTTATTTGTTTTTGAGAGACAGAGAGGGCACAAGTGGGAAGGGGCAGAGAGAGGAGGAGACAGAATCCAAAACAGGCTCCAGGCTCTGAGCTGTCAGTGCAGAGCCCGATGTGGGGCTCAAACTCACAAACTGTGAGATCATGACCTGAGCCAAAGTCGGACACTTAACCCACTGAGCCACCCAGGCACCCCTCCCCCTCACACTCTTGATGTGCAGAGCCTGAAAGTAGCTGGGCAAGAAGTGGACAAATTTGCACACAGTGATTCCAACCCCTTCTGAGCTGGCAGGTGACCAACCCCTGTCAGAGGACCCAGGAAGTCTTGACTAAAGGCCCAGCGGTAGGAAATCAAACACACACTGTGGTAGTAGAGAGACCAGATGAGGAGCATGGCCACTGCACCCAGCCCAGTCATCAAAGAGAGACAGAGCTTCTAGGCCACGATGGTGGCAGATTCCAGTCCTTGACCTGACCCAGAGAGGTGACCTCTGCGAGGAACCCTCTTGGCTGAAGTAGCACCAAGGTGGTGATCTTTGTTAGACATGTAAAAGCATCTGTAGTCAGACGGTTTGTTCTAGCCATCTTCTGAGGCATGACTGAGGGCCTGTGAACTCTAAGGGAGATGTTTTGTTTGACTTCTTAAAAAGGACCACTTATGCACAAGAAGCTCAAAGACTTGGTGCCCCCTACTCCCCTTTTGAATAATTATTACTAATAAAATTCTAGGTGTAAGGAGTAATAAAATAGTAAAAAATAGAATTTAAAATATGGTGGGCTTCAGATGCATAGATACAGACAGATTAGTGGTTAGCACAGGGGATGGGGAGTACAGGTGAAGGGGATTGAGAAGTACAAACTTCTAATTATAGAATAAATACAGCATGGGGATGCAATGTATAGTATGCACAATATAGTCAAAAACATTTACTTGACTTTGTAAGGTGATAGATGGTAACTAGACTTCTTGTGATCACTGCTCAATGTATCACTACATAGAACCCCTGAAACTACTATCATATTACATGTCGATTTCACCTCAGTAAATAAACATAAAAAGAAAAGAACAATGATGGATTTTTAGGAGCCTCTACTGAAGTTGAATGGCACTGTCACCCCTAGAAGATGAAACATGAACTTCAGCCTTAATCCTTAGCCCTTTTCTCAGCAGTCTGTTTATTAGATATATTGAGCCAAAGTAAAAACTGGACTTTTTCTGCTCCAAAATTGTATGATCGTTGAATACAACAAAATGATTTTCTGAATTTGGTAGAATTAAAGGGCCAAAAGCAGAACACAGAGGATGCAATGCTGGAGTGAATCCCAAAGGATGTGTGTAAACTAGTCAGGATAACAAAGGGCAGGATTACTTAGACCCAGAGAGGCCATAAAAGATAATATCCCGGGATCTTCATCAGAGAGATATAAAAATATTTTGTGCTCACAAAAGTATCTTTTAATGCTGACTATATATTGTGTCACAAAAACAAAACCTACAGATTATAGTTTATAAGTTGAAAAATACAAATGTAGACATTCTGAAAATCATAAAAATAGGTAACACTGAACTTTTACTAGTGGCCAGGCAGCACGTTAAATGTTTTCCGTGAGTTGCCTCACTGGATTGTCTAGTGGTCCTGCTAGGTAAATAACGTTATTACTCCCCCACTCTAAATGAGAAAGCTGAAATCTGACAGACTTGATGCTGGATTTATGACTAGCTCCTGAACTCACCCTCGTGACTATGATTATACATCATTACATGGCCTCATAGATATCACTTTCTCCAAAGATAATCAACGTATTAAGACCCCCAAGAATATTTATCACCAAAGCACATAAAATACCAGAATTAACGTCTTGAGGATCCTGGGAAGATGGCGGCATAGGAGGACGCTGGGCTCACCGTGCGTCCTGCTGATCACTTAGATTCCACCTACACCTGCCTAAATAACCCAGAAAACCACCAGAAGACTAGCAGAACGGAGTCTCCAGAGCCCAGCACAGAGGAGAGGCCCACGGAAGAGGGTAGAAAGTGCAGAGAGGCGGTGCGCACTCCACGGACTGGCGGACTGGCCGGAGGGAGCCAGGGCAGAGGGGCAGCTCGCCGGCCAAGCAGAGCCCCCGAGTCTGGCTGGCAAAAGCGGAGGGGCCGGATGGAGTGTGTTCTGACAGCAAGTGGGACTTGACATCTGGAAGGTTATAAGCTAACAGCTCTGCTGGGAGAACGGGAGGGCTGGAGGACAACGGGAGGGAGAGTTGTTGAGCCCCAGACAACAGAGTGCAGCTTGGTGGGGAACAAAGGCGCTCTCCAGCGCCATCTCCCTCGCCCATCCCCCAGCCAAAATCCCAAAGGGAAGCAGTTCCTGCCAGGGAACTTGCTTGCACTGCACAAACACCCAACGTGTACTTCTGCAGATCCATCCCTCCGGCAGGTCTGACTCCCTCCCAGTGCCGCAGGGCCCCTCCCAAAGCGGATCTCCGAAGGAAAAGCGAGCTGAGCCTGCCCCTCCCGCCCCTGTGCACCTTGCCGATCCACCCCAGCGAATACGCCAGATCCCCAGCACCACAAGCCTGGCAGTGTGCAAGTAGCCCAGACGGGCCACGCCACCCCACAGTGAATCCCACCCCTAGGAGAGGGGAAGAGAAGGCACACACCAGTCTGACTGAGGCCCCAGCGGTGGGCTGGAGGCAGACGTCAGGTCTGACTGCGGCCCCGCCCACCAACGCAAGTTATTCAAGACAGCACAGGGGAAGTGCCCCGCAGTGCCGCACCACTCCAGGGACTATCCAAAATGACGAAACGGAAGAATTCCCCTCAGAAAAACGTCCAGGAAATAACAACGGCTAACGAACTGATCAAAAACGATTTAAACAATATAACAGAAAGTGAATTTAGAATAATAGTCATAAAATTAATCGCTGGGCTTGAAAACAGTATAAAGGACAGCAGAGAATCTCTTGCTACAGAGATCAAGGGACTAAGGAACAGCCAGGAGGAGCTAAAAAAAGTGCTATAAATGAGCTGCAAAATAAAATGGAGACAACTATGGCTCGGATTGAAGAGGCAGAGGAGAGAGTAGGTGAACTAGAAGATAAAATTATGGAAAAAGAAGAAGCTGAGAAAAAGAGACATAAAAAAACCCAGGAGTAGGAGGGGAAAATTAGAGAACTAAGTGATGCACTAAAGAGAAATAATCTATGCATAATTGGTATTCCAGAGGAGGAAGAGAGAGGGAAAGGTGCTGAAGGTGTACTTGAAGAAATAATAGCTGAGAACTTCCCTGAACTGGGGAAGGAAAAAGGCATTGAAATCCAAGAGGCACAGAGAACTTGAATCGATCTTCTGCACGACATATCATAGTGAAACTGGCAAAATACAAGGATAAAGAGAAAATTCTGAAAACAGCTAAACGTGCTCTAACATATAAAGGGAGACCTATAAGACTCGTGACCTATAGGTCACTATAAGACTCGTGACTGATCTCTCTACTGAAACTTGGCAGGCCAGAAAGGAATGGCAGGAGATCTTCAATGTGATGAACAGAAAAAAATATGCAGCCAAAAATCCTTTATCCAGCAAGTCTGTTATTTAGAATAGAAGGAGAGATAAACGTCTTCCCAGAATTAACGTCTTGGCACAAGTTGTAAAAGTGTATATCTGGGCTCTCAGATCTTTTTCACTTTTTTGCTTTTTGGGTTTTCTGTTTGTTTTGGTTCTTTTCTTTTTTTTTTTTACATTTATTTATTTTTGAGACAGAGAGAGACAGAGCATGAACAGGGGAGGGTCACAGAGAGGGAGACACAGAATCTGAAACAGGCTCCAGGCTGTCAGCACAGAGCCCGACGCGGGGCTCGAACTCACGGACCGCGAGATCATGACCTGAGCTGAAGTCGGCCGCTTAACCAACTGAGCCACCCAGGTGCCCCTCTTTTCTTTTTTTTTTTAATGTTTATTTTTGAGAGAGACAGACTGTGAGCGGGGGAGGGGCAGAGAGACAGGGAGACTCAGAATCCAAGGGAGGCTCCAGGCTCCAAACTGACAGCACAGAGCCCCGACACGGGGCTCGAACTCACTGACCGAGAGATCATGACCTGAGCAAAGTCAGTCGCCCAACCAACTGAGCCACCCAGGCACCCCTTTTTAAATTTTTTTTTAATGTTTATGTTTGTTTTGGTTGTTTACAATTTGGGGTGCTTTTTAAAATTTTTTATTTACTTTGGGGGGGCAGGGTAAGGGGTAGAGAGGATCTGAAGCAGGTCCTGTGCTGACAGCAGAGAGCCCAATGCAGGGCTTGAACCCACAAACCAAACCATGAGATCATGACCTGAGCTGAAGTTGGATGCTTAACCAACTGAGCCACCCAGGTGGTCCCAATTTTTGGTGCTTTTAATCCTTTATTTTTTCCTCTTCATTTTCCCCAAATCGTATGCAGACTGCCAGTTGTACTTTCTGAATCTATACGTTGGGCTTAGTAGAAATGGAAACCAGAAAAAAAAAGATGTTTTGATGTTCTAAACTTTTTTTTAACCTCAGATTTTTTTATACAACTATAATCATTATATATACAACTTTGAGTCCTGCTTTATTCACTCAAATTATAAGCATTTCTGACATTATTAAACACACTTACAAAAACATTTAATAGTTGATTCTATTCTCTCACGTGGATAAATCATAGGTCTGTAACCAACTCACCATCATGTGACTAAAGCTACATTTGAAGTATAAAGGTTAACCTAAATCTTACTTCAGCTCTAGAGACCTAGGAACTAATCACTGGGTACTGCTCTCAGAGTTGGTACCTAAAAGGCTATTGCAATCAGTGAATTATATAGCATGTCACACTTGATCAATTTTTACCATATTAACAGTAATTACACATTTCTCGAGTTTCAGAGAGAAAGCAAATAATTGACCACAGCTGGCAATATTTTATTTTACATGGAGCACCACAGCTGGAGGAATGCCAGCCTAACCTTGAACAGGGCTTTAATTGACTGCAAACATTTAGGGGCAATGTCTTGTGCTGCCTAACTTCTTTGCTAACTTTCCATTTGGTATCTGAATATTTTCAAAAGTACACAGAGGAATCACATAGCCTTTACTGAGGCCCAAGAAGAACCCAGGAGCCCAACTAGCTTTATTCCAAGAATGCAAAACAATCCTGATCATGTGGGATATATCATAGGCATTTCTAAATGCCTATGGAAATTGGAAACTCATTTGATCCCCTCAGGTTTTACAGCTGCTTCAAATCGGTAAGCAAGGACAGTCATTTCAGAGTAGATGTTTTGAATACCAGTAATTCTTGCCACAAGATTTTTATAAACAAGAATGAAATAAAAAATGAGAAGAGCAAAAAAGAAATAAAAACTTTTCCTACCATGTAGGTTTACAACCTCTTCCTGATAGTCACCATATTTTACTCGAGTTAACTGATTAAACACAAAAGTGTTCCATGAGGGAACGTGTGTGTGGTGCAGCTTTATTAATATCATGCTTATCCATTCCGCATTCGTAGCTGCAATAGTTTCGTTATTAGAAAGAAATGTCAAATCCATTCGAGCCTCACAATCCATAGAATTTGAATCAAGCTATTGTATGATTTCGATTTTAATTTTCCTAAATTTCCAGTGATTGGTTTTCACTAGGCACTGTAAGCAAAAGGGAAAAAAATGATCATAGGAAATATTTTCTAGGATACATCCTTGATTTACTAAAAATAGAGACAGAAGCAAAGAACCCAGTCTTATGACAGCTGCTTTCTACTCGACAGAACAAAGGATGCTGCTGTCTACAGTAAAGGCACTTACGGTCCACACTTGAAATAACAAAAATAATCCTTAAAAAATTAAAGTAATACAGTATGGCATACCCTAACTTAAAACATAATTAGGGATCAATTGGAATCAGCTGATGAAAATATTTTCACTTATAATAAATAGCCATATACATATGTGAATATACACACATACACTTCCCAAACTCTAGCCTGCTATGATGTTGATTTTAAAACGGATAAATCAGCATTTTAGAGCTTGTATATATTTTCACTATTATTATTTACTTTCCATTTTATAATGTACGCTTACGCTGTCTATTTGATGAACTATTTGAGTAGTCTTCAAGCTTTTACTTTACGATGTCTATTTGATGAATTCGCACTTTCCTTTCAAAATCTTACTTTTCACAAAATGTTGACAGATGCCTTTAAATATGCCTCCAGATTCCATGGGCCCATTTTTTGTGGCCCCTCCTGGATTAAGGTGGATGTCACTTCTGCACACACTGTACCACCAGGGAAGGGCAAGGGCTTTAGGGGCAAAAGAATCTGTAGGTATTTTATCCCAGAGATTGTTTTAATAACACTTCAAACTGCGATGTCACTTGGGGCTTAAAAAAATGTGTGAATAATTTTAAGAGGTAAAATAGATGTCAAAACTGTAAGCTCTTAGTAACAAGAGAATAACTTCACACAACTTTAAAATCTGGTAACTTAGGTTCGTGTTACCACGGCACATCTACTTGCCTGCAAATGCAACCTTTATTTTATGTTACTTTTTTTAAACTCAGCTTGCACACCCGCCGTCCCTTCCCTCCACGGGTGTCAAATGAAGTCGTTGTGTTGGTACAGTGTCTTTTGTACCATCAGGTATGGGAATTTAGTAACCTTTTCACCGCCACAATTAGAAATAACAAAGAGGTATGTATTCACTCAGTTTATAAATTCTTAGCATTAGTAGTTGGCCCAGGACTGCTAAAGTTATTAGACTGGTTCATATCTGGTTCATTGTGTTACCGCCTTAGTAAAATAAGCATGCAGCTAGGATTCTCATGCTCAAGGCTAGACACCAGTTTATAGGGCAAAAGGCAACAGGGCAATTTAACTTTTAGTTAAGTGGTTTTCCATTAATTGGGCCACACATTCTTACAAGCACCACTGCACACAGTTTGGTTCTGAGAAGATTTGTAAGATTTTTTTGTGTCTTTCGTGCGTTCCAACATACAGCTTATACTTAATTTAGCAGATGACAGTTATACAAGACTTTTCTTAATTGCTTTTTATGCATAGTTGGAAGAAACAGCAGGCGGCCTTTAAGTGAAGATTTTGTGGAAATGGTAAGCCGAATGTGCCCCCTTTCCTGTGTTTACTGTTGACAATTCCATAAGCATGCCAAAGCAGCTTCGGGCCATAGAAGGCAGGGTCAACCAAACTGCACGCACAACTACTTTTATCGGTATACGCAACAGAAGGGCGAAATTAGTTGTGATGTATTTGCCTTGTGTACTTACAGCAGAACACGAGGGATGGGAAAGTCTAGCCAGTTTTCCCGAAGTTGAATTAAATCTTGTGGAAAGTCACACATTTAAGCTATTTTGTTTTCCATTAGTGACTGATGAAAAGTTATCCATTTTCTCAACTCTGCAAACTTTCACAAAACAATACTTGGTTGGTAACAGTAAAATAAAGACTTTCTTCCACCTCATATTCATTCAAGGTTTTCTTATTTAAAGGTCATCTTTTTTTTGTTTTTTTTTTTAACCAAAGGCAGGCAAACAAAGCTAAGTATCAAACAAGGGTATTTTGTGGGTGACATAGTCAACAACGGTATTTGGGCAGCCACAGCATACTCAATTGCTTAGCTGCTCATCGTAGTTCAAATGCAACTGGTGAGAGACAACCCCAAACGTGTGAATAACGACACACAGGTAAACTGATGGGACCGGGAGGGCAGAGTGCAAGAAGGTCTTGGGGTGGACTCTGGCTCTGTAAGAGGCAGTTCTGAGGCAATTCCCAGGCACAGGCTCCCTGTCCTGCTGACACAGTCTTTCTCTGGAGCCCTTTGGCACCAGTGCCTGTGACAACTCAGAGCTCACCGTGGCATCTCCAGGAATTGGGCCATGAGATGAGCCACGGCAGGAGGGATGGGTCTGTACGGCAGCCGCTTGGCATGTCCCAGCCAGAAGGAGGAAGGGATGGGTCACTTTGCAGAGTTCAGGCTTGGCACTGTGGACCTCCCGCATGATAACACTTCTTAACGACTTAGATTTGATTGTGGACATCGCTGTTGGCTGAGGACTGCAGAAAGCAGACTTCATAAGTGAACAGCTGTCCTGCCGACTGTTCCACCTGCCCTATTTCATTTACCTACCAAAAATTTTACAAGGAGAAGAATTTGCCATGACATTTTCTTCCAGCGCTATCAGCAAGGTCTCTTGAATCATCCCATTATAATCCTAATCTAGTCTTTGCCTCTTTTTCTCTAAAATGTTTTTGTTTTATCATTAATGTAGGCCTTTAGGGCTTAACACTCTAATGTCAAGCAACCAAAAAGTATTCTTTTCAACCCTTAAAGTGCTTATGTTGGCTCATCTGTTTTGTTTATCATTTTCTGCTACCTTCTTCATGCCTACCTTTTTTTCCCTGGATTAGATTTTTACTCAAATACTACCAAGCTTCAAAAGAAGTATTTCAGGAATTATATGTATGAGGGTAGTAGAGGTCAGAAATCCCATAAAGATAAGATACAAAAACATCTAGGTCACTGACCCTTGTTAAAAACAGAAGAATCTGAAGAAAGCGGTCTGAAATAAGATGGAAACTCATTCATACAAAATCTGCTCATGGAAAATTTCTTATAGCGTCGACTGCTGAGTTGACTCTGGCATTCTTCACATTGCGTAGTTACAGACGTCATTTCCTACAAATCTTACCTTGTAGCCTAATAATCTCCTTCCTGAATTCCAAAGTTATTTCAATACCTGTGTATTTTTTAAAAGCTGAATGAATGAATGAAATTGTTTAAGAATAATACAACTTTCACTGCATTTGCAAGTACTGATTATGTATACTGATCTATATTCCATAAGGAACAGGTAAAAAATTTTGGAAGGCCAGCATAACAAATTACTTTCCCCTTACAGTACAGTATCTGCTTCTCACACCTTGTTGAAATTGTCTCTAATGTGGCTGACACCATGCACAAATATGGTCTTGTCAGGATCCTAAACCCTCAGATTGTGTCTAATTATAGTTGACACTTAGAACTTTTCAGCCAGATTAGCCAGCACTTCTGTTCCTTGCTTATTTGCAAAAATGTGATTTTAACTCTGGGAAAACATCTCCCAGCTGAAACCTAAAGTCAAGGTCTTAATCCACAGGCAAACACCATGTTTGGCCACATTTCATGTATGTTTTAAAAGCCTGGTCTGTTCATTGATTCGAATGATTCAGTGGTAGTCATAGAATTGTTTCTCACAGGCCACTAAGAAATGTAAACTAACTCTGGTAACAAAGTTAAAGTCTGATTTATTAAGACGGCATACATATTTCACATACCTAACTCATTCCTGCACACTCAAATGGGATTAAATAATGCAGAATCACCGTTAACTCTGTAATCCTACTTTGATATCACCTTCAAAGAGATGTCAACATTGACATATTTACACATATGAAACCATATCCATTATAATACTAATAAATGCCTTTCTAGATACTCCTAATACAACTTTTGTGATTATTGCAACCTTCTGGCAGTACTTTGGCCCAGACTCCAACATCTTTCAACAAGAATCCTGTATTTCCACATATAGTAACTTCTCAACTGAGCATTTCTACTTAATCTTGTTTAGATGCTTTGTCCTGTCTCATTTAAGTAAGTTATGGGATGAAGAACCACTAAAAGGAACAGAAATAGGAATCTTATATAGTTTGGAAATATGTTATTTATCAAATATGTGTTGGTGACTCCTAAATTTGTTATTTTAATTTATTATTTACTTGTTATTTGTTTGTTGTACTCCTGTATTTGTTATTTAAATTTGGTATATAGCTTTCTCCTAAATTCTGGACTATGTAGCTTACCACCTATTCAACATCTTCCTGTTGAGTAATAAGTATTTCAAACTCAATACAGCCAAATCAGAACTTTTATTTCCCCACAACCACCCACCCAATTTTCCTCTTTTCCTAGGCCCTCCTCGTCCTAGTAAATAAACCTATCAATGTGGCTCAAGTCAGAAAATTACTTGTTGCCGTTGACTCTTGTCTCTTTCCAGCTCCATACATCCAACCCATCAGCTAGTCCTATGGTTCCAAAATCTAATATGCATCTTAAGTCTGTCCACTTCCCTCCATAACCACCCTAATCCAAACCACCATCATCTTTCACCTGGAATATTGCAACAGGCTCCTTTCTCTAATCATGCTCCCAACCTCATACCAATTGTTCTTATAGAATCAGTCATCTTTTAAAAACAAATCTGATCGTGTTATTCTCCTGCTTTGAACATGCTAATGGTTTTGCATATCACATTGCATAAACCCAACTGCATTATATGGCCACCACGACTCTCCATACATGCCCTGCTAACTTCTTTAACCTATTGCCCACCTCTCTCTCCATTCCCCATTCTACTACCTCCACAGGTCCTCCAATGGGCAAGGTAATTTCCAGCTTGAGACTTTTTGAATGACCCTGCAACCCCACTGGACCGCTAGCCCCAAGTCAAGCAGAGCAGGTTCCTTCTTATCCTGTTGGAATCAATTCAAATATTTCTTCCACAGAGAACATTTCCCTAACCACCAACCACTAATTCATATTTTTTGAGCCCTAAAACCTATGCAGTTTGGAAGAATCTATTTATGGAAAGTAATTTTTTTTAATCTTAAATTTGCAAACTTTACAAAAACACATGATCATGGGATGCCTCAGGACCTTGGGAGAGGCCAGGACATGTGAAGGATGCTGAAGCTTAGTCTTGTTAGCTTCACACTGATTCTACCTTTATGACTACCCTTGTTCAGCAGAAAGTCACCTACTCCCTGCCACCTCCCTCTCCACCTCCACCTGCACCCCTAATATCATTGCATCTTATTTTTCCTTTTAGCACTTCTCACGATATGTCACTTGCCTTATCTGCTTCCTGTATCCGATGGTACAACAGGACAGAGACCGTGCCAGAATGCCCACCACCAAACAGCATCTGGCACAGTAGCACTCAGTAAAAATTTGCCTTTAAATGAATAAATGACAAAGTGTCCTTTAAGATTAACAGTGCTAGATCAATGTAAAGTACTAGATAAATTTAAATTTGCATGTTATTAAAGAAGGCTTGTTTTCCTTCTCTTTCTTCCCTTATAAGAACTGTTTACAGCATCGCAAAATTCCTGGTGCAGAGGAAACAATTGTTATGGCCTTTTTATCTGCAACAAGCCTCAGGAATTTTTTTATGAATATAATTGTATTGTCAAATTGGTTTACACATACAACACCCAGTGGTCATCCCAGCAAGTGCTCTCCTCAGTGCTCATCACCCATTTTTCACTCTCCCCCACACCCCATCCACCCTTAGTTTGTTCACCGTATTCAATAGTCTCTTGTGGTTTGCCTCCCTCCCTCACTGTATCTATTTTTTCCCCTTCCCTTCCCTCATGGTCTTCTGTTCATTTTCTCAAGACCCACATATGGATGAAAACATATAACATCTGTCCTTCTCTGACTGGCTTATTTCACTCAGCATAATACCTTCCAGTTCCATCCACATTGCTGAAAATGGCATGATTTCATTCTTTCTCGTTGCCAAGTAGTATTCCATTGAATATATAAACCACATCTTCATTATCCATTTATCAGTTGATGGACATTTAGACTCTTTCAATAATTTGGCTATTGTTGAAAGCGCTGCTATAAACATTGGGGTACACGTGCCGCTATGCATTGGCACTCCTGTATCCCTTGGGTAAATTCCTAGTATTGCTATTGCTGGGTGATTTTTTATTTTTTTGAGGAACCTCCACACTGTTTTTCAGAGAGGCTACACCAGTTTGCATTCCCACCAACAGTGCAAGAGGGTTCCCGTTTCTCCACATCCTCACCAGCATCTATAGTTTCCTGATTTGTTCATTTTAGCCACTCTGACCGGTGTGAGGTGTTATCTCAGTGTGGCTTTGATTTGTATTTCCCCGATGATGAGTGACATTGAGCATCATCTGTCTGTTGGCCATCTGGATGTCTTCTTTGGAAAAGTGTCTATTCATGTCTTCTTCCCATTTCTTAACTAGATTATTTGTTTTTCAAATGTGGAGTCTGGCAAGTTATTTATAGACTTTGGATACTAGCCCTTTATCTGATATGCCATTTGCAAATATCTTTTCCCATTCCGTCGGTTGCCTTTTAGTTTTGTTGATTGTTTCCTTTGCAGTGCAGAAGCTTTTTATCTTGATGAGGTCCCAACAGTTCATTTTTGCTTTTAATTCCCTTGCCTTTGGGGATGTGTCAAGTAAGAAATTACTGTGGCTGCGGTCAAAGAGACTGTTGTCTGCTTTCTCCTCTAGGGTTTTAATGGTTTCCTATCTTACATTTAGGTCTTTTATCCATTTTGAGTTTATTTTTGTGTAAGGTATAAGAAGGTGGTCTAATTTCATCTTTCTGCATGTTGCTGTCCAGTTCTCCCAGCACCATTTGTTAATGAGACTTTTTTCCATTGGATGCTCTTTCTTACCTTGTCAAAGGTTAGTTGGCCATACATATGTGGGTCCAATTCTGGATTCTCTATTCTATTCCATTGGTCTTTGTGTCTGTTTTTGTGCCAATACCATACTGTCGTGATAATTACAACTTTATAGAAATCCTCAGGAATTTTTAAGACCACAACCTAATTTCCAGATACAAAAAAAAAAAAAAAAAAAAAAAGGCAGTTTTCCAAGAGGGTTGGTTACCTGGGTCAAAATCACCATCCTCTGTGTTTTGGAGGAAGATCTCTCCTTCAACATGGCTTCTGACTATTTGACACTAAACAGGGGCCAGGGTATTAGTATTCTCCATGGAGCTCTGGACTTTTTCTAGGCTCAAGCCTATCTTTGCATACAGTTGCGTGCCATTGTCTCATTTATTCATGAGGTTTTTTTTAGTCAGCCTGGCCTCATCACACAAGACATTTTCCCACTGTCCAGGCTGTGGCTCTGAGAAAAGGATCAAGTCAAGGGCCTGTGGTTTGTCTCCAAGGAGGGCTAACACCTGAACCCAGGCATATTTGAAGCTATCACATTCCTTCCTGAGTGGAAAGGAGAAGAGTAGGACTTCTAAAGATACCAAGACTTATTAAGATAATATCCAATCTAAGTCTAAAATACTTCTAGATCTGCCTATTTAAGTGTGAGGTGTTGAACAAGTACTTTTAAAAAAGTATAACCTTTATAATTGTAGCTAAATATTTCATGTAATTTGATATTTTATTGTGCTAAAACCTGCAGTGGAAATTGCCAATAGCAGAAATTATTATTAAATTCTAGAATTATCTTACAAAGAGATGATTTAATGTCTTCCAGAATACTCTTTTTTAATGGGATAGATAGATGATAGATAAACCACTATCTTACATAAATTATATTAGGTTTTACCTGGACAAGATAAGAATTAGTGAGGTTGAGGGGGCGCCTGGGTGGCTCAGTCAGTTAAGCGGCCGACTTGGGCTCAGGTCATGATCTCGTGGTCCATGAGTTTGAGCCCCACGTCAGGCTCTGTGCTGACAGCTCAGAGCCTGGAGCCTGTTTCAGATTCTGTGTCTCCCTCTTTCTCTGACCCTCCCCTGTTCATGCTCTGTCTCTCCCTGTCTCAAAAATAAATGTTAAAAAAAAAAAATTAAAAAAAAAAAGAATTAGTGAGGTTGCTCTTAGGTCTAGAATGCCTGAAAATCTTGTCTGCCTTCCACTGAAAGTCCCTAAAAGTCCTCAAAAAAGAATAAACTGCACAAACCCAGAAATGAACTCAAGGTTCTTTTATATTTATACGATACATTCCATTTGTTGAATGGCTCAGGATCTATGCCATTTATTTATGACAGGTTCAGCAGTCAGCTGGCTATTTCATGGTTAAATTAACCTGAGCTAGGTTAATTATGCTGGCAATTGAACCTCATTCCTATGCCTTGCAGATTGAACCTAGTATAACTATATTCGCCTCTAAGCTACAGTATTTCAAACACAAACTTCTGGCTGGGAGCAGTTTCAGAATCAATTTACATTCAAATAAAAAGGGACTCCAGTGAGAGGCACATTAAGATGTTTAAGTTATGGGGCATGTGGGATTCATCAGGCAGGGAACGCAGTTGTAAATCAAGCTTCTGGTGAATGGGTTAAGCACACAAGAGGGTTTTAGTACATGCGCAACTCTTCCTAGTATCCTTTTTTTTTTTAATAATATTTTTAAAATAGCAACTGCCAACCATATTTATAGTTTTTCATTATTACAAGCATGCCAGCTTTAAAAATAGTGGCTAATTAGCAGTAGGAACACATTTCAATACACTAAACTAGAATGAATGGGAGGGGAGGTAAGAGAGGAATGAGACCAGCAGTTTGAGGGACTTTTAAAAGAATTACTCTTTGTTCTTATTTCTTTTGTAGATTCTACCATCTTGTATTATACATGGATTTTCCCTGCTGGATCATCCTAAAGAATGTGCCTTTGCAGGCAAACAACAACAACGAAATATTACTGGGTGGTCAAATGGGCCCTATGAATAACTTCTTAAATGGGGCAACTAACGTCTCCCTTTTCTGGCTTCCTTCAATCCCCTATTCTCTAGGCAACTTCTAGGGCCTCTTTCAGTTCTAGATTGATACTAGGAAATGGTAATTTGATATCTTTCCCAAGCCCTTGCATTTTATTCCTGAAGAGAACAATATTCTACCCAATAGATTACTCTCTAATGGTAAAATTTTAAGGCAAAGTCCTATTTAAGCACAAGCCTAAACTCTCAGTAGTTAAGTCTCTTTGCCACCAAAATTACCTATTTCCATAAGTCCAAAAAACTATAAGATAATTGAAACTAGTTAGTGAGAATTTGATTAGACCCACAAAGGTAGGCAAACTACAGCCCAAAGGCTAAATCTAGCCTACCTCCTGTTTTTTGCAAATAAAGTTTTATTGGAACACCACCATGCTCGTTCATATATGTATTATCGGTGCCTGCTTTTAAGCCTCAAGGGCAGAGCTTGCAACAGAGGCTGTATGGCCCACAAAGCCTTAAATATTTACTATGCAACCCTTTACAGAAAGGTGTGCCAACTCCTGGGTTAGGTTGTTCCCTTTTGCGGCTAGCTCACAGGTTATCTTCTATTTTTCCAGTATGTGCTAGCCCAAGCCTTTATGAGTTATCCTTATTTCCCAAGTTTCAGTAAAAGCTGCCTCTGTTTAGAGAGCCCTCAGTGTGCAGCCTGGAATGCAGAGCCTGCACTTTTCAAATATAAACACTTTGTCTCGATATAATTTTAGTACTTCTGGAACTCCCTAGGAAATGAAAAACACCAAGAAGCTCCTCTGACAAAATTCTGCTCATATTGAGAACACATATCTTTGCAAGAGGTCCCTTCTTGCTCACCTAAACAATGAACAATAACCTTTCTGGGGGACCAGAATTTTACCAATACCATTAAAAAAACTGTTGGCTTACTTGTTTTGCTCTTTACGTGAAATTACCTCTTAGTTACCATGAATAACAGTAAAGTATAAAAACCCAGTTCCAAAGTTGGAAGAATAAGTGAATCAATTTGGAAGTTGACATCTGCATAGAAATAACCAGCGTAAAGATGTTATGCTTTTTATAAGTTTACCATCCTTTATATTAAAAAGTGGTTGGAGAAGCACTTGGGTTTTTTGATTTCCAAAACAAATCATATTTGGAAGAAAACAAATTTTTAAAAATTTTTTTCTAATGTTTATTTATTTTTGAGAGAGAGAGAGAGATCGCATGAGTGTGGGAGAGGCAGAGAGAAAGGAAGACAGAATCTGAAGCAGGCCCCGCGTTCTGAGCTGTCAGCACAGAGCCCGACTCAGGGCTCAAACCCACAAACAGCAAGATCATGACCTGAGCCAAAGTCATACGCTTAACTGAGACACCCGGGCACCCAAGAAAAAAACAAAATTTTACCAGTGATAATAGTATTTGTAGAATTATTATGTAGTTTTTTCAGAATCTTATTTTTTTTTTTTTTATGGAGTGAGTATTCATCTGGTCTCCTGACCATGCTACTGTCTAAGCACATTTGCTAAGGAAGAGGAAGAAAAGAAAAAAGATTTCAGTCTTCAACCTGAGAATGCAGGAAGGAGATTTTTGTTGGGTTTGTCATCTTAAAGATGTCATCTTAAAGAGGGAGAACAGAGCAGGATGTAGGATCTCTTGGAAGCGGCCTTTTCTTCTTTTGACTGGGTAAGCACTCACTACAGCCCTATTTTAGAACTGTGCACCTTACAGAGAAAATTCCAAAGTAAAAGGTCAAATAATTCTGATATTTATTAAGCCCCTACCATGCTCCAGGCAGTGCTCAACAGGCTCTGCCCAGCTCAACTCACCTGATCTTAAAACTTGGAGAGCAGGCTAAACAGTCAGAAAGTTTCAAAGAAAGAATCTGAACCCAGGTGCCCTAACTCCAAAGATCCTTTCAAGGTGTGATAAGGGGACCATTCTGATGATTGAATGTTTCTAAGGAGGGAGTGTGGAAGCTGTGGTTTCGGGCTGTTGGTATTGGGTACACAGGAGAAGCTAAAGACAAGACTGCCTGAACTAATGATTTGAAAGAAATTCAGATGAGCTTCATGGATATTGACCAGAGGCTTTAAAGAATGTCACTCTCTTCCATTTGCTCCATGCTTGATTTTCTAGCAATTCTGAATACTTCCTACAGGACTGTGTTTGATTTAATGAGCAGAACAATATGAAAAGAAGCAGAATAGGTGAGAAGGAACAAGAGGCAAAGAGATAAATGTGCACAGACAGGACAACGCAGCCTTTGTGGGTATATTTCTGAGCTTCGTGGTTCTTTTTAAAGCTTTGATACCTCACTTGGAGTTATAAGTCACAGGGAAAGAGTTTTTCAGTAGGCATTTTGTTTATATTCATCTATTCTTTTGTCCAGTTAAGTCACAACTATTTACCTCAAATTCTGTTCTTAATACTAGTGCAGGGATCCTATCTCTGAGAAGCCCTGATTCCCCCAGAGTCACCAAAATAATGTAGAGATAAAATTAGAGGGAACGAGATCAACTTGATTAGCGTTATTTGCCATCCAGTATAGACAAGAAATACTTGGTTCTCTGTTTCACAGACTGTTTACCATCCCAAGCTATCCTAAGCTTCAAGTGTCACCTTGACCTACCCTTGCTGTTGCCTCAAGTTTTCCTAAGACCCAACCCTGCAATCCCACTCAATCCCATTTCATGATGTTAAGTGTGTGTGGAGGGAGTGCTGGCTGTTTGGAAGGGCAGCCCCAGCACTACCATGCTACTAAGACATGCTGTTCCCCTTCACAGCCTGGAGATTAGTGGGCAGTTCTGTTCCGCGTTTCCTTTCACTTCTGATTTGGCCTCCTCAGCCCACGCATCCTTCCCTTTCTGGACGGGCACACTTCCTTGAGCATGCCCTTTCCTTCTTCGTAGTTCCTTGACTTCTCAACACCCGCCATTCAAAGTAGAAACAACAAGTAATGGTTACACTTTACCCAAAGAAACCCCAGCTTTAGGTGTCTCTCAACGTGTTGAATCCCCGTCATAATAAAAATATTTAATGAAAGAAAAGCAAGAGGAATTAGGTCACGTAGAATCATTTTCTTTCTCAGCTGTGGAGGATGCTGGTGGCAGGAGGGATTAAGGGAAGATGTAAGAATGAGAAAAGAGAGTTCTCAGTGGAAAGCAGCCGACCTGGTTTTCTTTGTAGTAACCATCAACCTTCAACTTCAACTTTCTTCCTGACCTTGTTAAGTACTTTCAACGCCATACGTCTCTCCAAATTCAAGGGAAAACGGACACTTAGAGGGAAAAATACCTTTTTTTTCCCTCCTGAGAATCATGTAACTTTAGCAATGCCAAAACAAAAGAAACTATTAATGCCAAAAGAATCGCTTTATTCACTTACCTGCTCATCCTCTACAAGAATCATTCCATGAAATTTTAATTTTATAGGCAAGGAAAACTGAAGAGCAAAAATGACAGTACTTGGGATCAGATTGGAACTATATTACATATGCTTTCTGGCATTCAGTCGGTAGACCTCAGTTTAAGAAAAAATTTTAGTAGTCCACTCCGTGCCTGACACTATGCTTTTTCATAATGTCAGGATGCGTTGATCTTTCTCAGTATTTGCAATGGTTGAAAACATATAACTTAGGAAATAAAGAGAGTCTGAGGCCCAGCTCCGCTCCTTCCATAACTTGATTTTTTCATCCATAATATAGAAATACCTACTTCACAGACTTCCGAGGATTATATGAGGTTATACACATGCACGTATTTTGTATAGAGCTCTAGCCACTGTTAGATATTATTACCCAGAGAGATAACTATCAAAAGGTACAACTATACCATTTTTTATTAATACAGCTGGGAACCATATTCAAAAATTCTATCAGATTTCACTAACAGTATTAGAAATCTCTGCTTTATCTCATTTTTACCATCTTCTTGAATGCTCATACTAAGTAATAAAATTCACAGTCTAAATAAATACCAATGTTGAAATACTTATTTGTCATTTTACTTGCTGAAAAAATAATAGCAAGTAATTTCTTGCAGAAGGCAATAAGTAGTGCTATTTACTCACAGTGATTGTAATTTTTGTATTTGCCTTCTTAATACATAACACATGTGGAGACCCATGGATCTGTCCCACCCCACCCCCAATGCTCAGTGCAACATATGGCACCGAGTCAGATTACACTCTGTATGTGACACAGTAAAATACTCACATATCTGCAAAGAGACTCCAAGTTTGCTGTTATTTTAATTTTTGCTACTCAGCACGCACCTAACATTTTGTTCCTGTTACTTGGCTGGGGAAATTAAAATCCTGAAGGTGAACAAAAGTTTTCAAAGAAATTTTAAGTGAATTTTATAGATCTCAAGGTCACTGACAAGGATGCATATAGATTAAAATTTTAGTGGCTTTCAAAGTGAGTACCTGTCAGAAAAGCCTGTAGAGAGGCACTAATAAGATGCATTTGTATTATGGCAATTGCAGAGTAGAAATGATTTTGCAGTCTGATTAGAAACATGACCACCATAAAAATCATGTTATCTCCCAAAAGAGGCTTGCACATAATTAATGAAGACATTGCAACTATCAAACTGAATGCCAAAAGTACTTTATTCATGGACCTCATACCATTAGAAACTTTAACTGACAGAGCCTCACACAGATAAACAAAATCAACCATTGCCAGTGCAGATCACTAAAGGGAAGGTGGTAAAGAACACAGCTGAATCCCAAAATCTAGTCCTCTTTTGTTTATAGTTATATATGTACTGTGCATAAATTGTGTCATTCTACGCAGGAGCTAACTTACGGCCACCACTGCCCCCCGCCCCGAAAAAAATACTTCAGGGGCTTGGATACATCTGTGGCTTCGGTTGTACATCAAAATATTTCATCACTTAAAATTCCTCTTACTGTGCTTTGGAATAAGCGATGACATTGTGTGGACTTGAGAAATCAATTCTTTTAAATCTCCCGCAGTCCATTCTTGCCCTTCTTCCCACAGTGAACATGAAAGATGCCTGAGAAACACGGGACAAGGCAGAATTCTACTTTCCACTCTTTAATCCTTGAAGCTCAGTTGGGGCATCAACATCAGGACGAGAGATCCCAAGGTGTAGTTCTTCCCTTGCGGCACTTCACTCCTGCCCTGTGACACCCAAACTTACCTCTTTAAGGCTGTAACAGTAGCATCTAGAACGATATGCACCTGCCCCAGCCATCTGAGAATAAAGCGGGTGGCCAAATTATCGATAGCAACCATACAGCAGCTCAAAAGAGCATGCGGTCTTCATGGAGGCAAGGTTGGAACTCTTTCTTGTGGGATTCCAGAAACTGTAGGGGCTTGGACATCAGCCAGAAGGTTGAGATGGTCACTTACTTTCAAAAGAGAGAATGTAAAGGAATTATTATTTACCATTTGCGGAAATGTTTGTTCTAGACTGAATTTCATTCCCACACGATTGTCCGTGTAGAAGGAAGCACAGCACCATTTTGCTTCATAAATGTTTTATTTTCAGTGTACCATATCTTGGAAATCTGTTCTACTAATATCGAACACATAAATTGAAGGAAATGAGACATCCAAGTGATTGGCACAAGCTATGAAGAACTTGCTAGAGGAAGGAAGGAAAAGCATCAGTTATTCCCCAAGGTCCCTGGGCACACTGCAGCTTGGGTAGCAAGATTGTGCATTTGGTTCAAAAGTCAGCATAACCTCTCTCCTGGGGCGCCTGGGTGGCTCAGTCAATTAAGCGAAGCATTGGACTTCAGCTCAGGTCGTGACCTCACGGTTCATGAGTTTGAGCCCTGTGTTGGGCTCTCTGCTGTCAGGACAGAGCCTGCTTTGGATGCTCTGCCTTCTTCTCTGTCCCTCCCTTGCCTGCGTGCTCTTTCAAAAATAAATAAAAATATTAAAAGAAAAAAGAATAATCTCTCTCCTGACAACCGTAATTCCTTTTATTAGGCATATTTTACTGAGCATTAAACAGCACAAATCCAAATGATCAAGTACAGGCCTGTAATTCAGTCCAGCTTGGGTGTGAGTGCACAAACACAAACACACGCTCACGCACACACACACAGGCACACCCTTGCACATTTTACCATGCTGCAAACTACAGCATTTTATAGAGCTGTGTATCTTTCAAAAATAATACCCTGGTGCACATGCATACATACTTTCTTTTTCTGGTCAACACATCAAGTCAAGATTTATTTTAAAAGATGCAAAAAAAAAAAAAAAAAAACTTACACCAATGGGTTTATTTAAAGGGAAGCAAACTTAACAGAGGTACGCTGATAACAGCAGATGTCTAGTTACAATTCACTTCCCTAATGCTGATTAATATATTCACAAACAAACCAAATGTATTGTCGAAAGAAAAATGCTACTGTTAACACCCCAACAGCTACTGGTTTCAGTTGTGCTTCTCAATCAGGCAAAATGTTCCTTCCCCAGCTCCTAGCACTATTTATTTTGCTTCCTGCCAATCTTGCAAATAATTTATCTTGTGTGTCGTTTCCTCATAAATGGTTCCTGGTGCTTGATTGCTTTGCCTGTGTGGCATTTGATTTCAAACTGCCATTTTACCTTTATAAACATTCAGAACTTTTAAGCGTGAGGAGAATGCCCAAAAGGCATGTGAAAATGAGGCTGTAATTAGATGAGCAGACTAGGTTTCACAGCATATCTAGCTCTCTGTGTATACCAGAAATCTCTCTTTGCATCCAATATTGCATTCCCAATCTGGGTGCAGAACAGCATATTAACATTTACTCCAGCAAAAAGGCCCTGGTATCAACATGTTTAATTTATTATTATTGCAGAGAATAGTTTTCCCAGGATTAGTGAAACAGAATACATATATTTAAGGAGCTGCACTCAGAACACAATAAAGAAAAAAGAAAGAGGGAAGGAAAAACAGAAAAAGAGAAAATAGAAGTAATATCAGTTACCACATGATTTTTGTGGTAAAAAATAGAATATGACGTGCAATAGTGCAATTTTCCTTTGCTAGTCCAGCAATGCAAGTCTTAATAGGAAGTCCACTGGTGTTCTTTCTGCATTTCAAGATTTAGTTGCGTGCTTGCCGGGGATTGGAGCTCTTGCCAGACTTCTGACTCTGAGTGGAATCACTATGGCTTGAATCGCTTTTATTGAGTCCAAGATGGCGGAGCTTCATATCCCAGCGCTGTGAAATTCAAAACAGAAAATGCTCACGTGCATGTATCACCAGGGTCATCATTTCTATTATTCTAACAACTAAGTAAGACCTCAAAGTCAGAACTCAAAATCCTTTTCTAAAAGTATAAAATTCATATCCCAGGATAACAAAATTGATGCTACGTGAACATAATTCTCTGATCATAAAAAGCACCAAATTGGCCACCTATAATATATCAGTTATGTTTTCATATCAGACCTTAAACTTAAAATTTCCACATCAAATGGTGACAAAAATATCTATCAAAATCTGCAGGTATTTCCAGAACTAACATACACAAGTCTGGCACTACACAGGGGATCACCAATGGAAGATTTACACAGAGAATTTGAAGGGCTATTCTTCATCTTCTTCTTCTACAATACATCAGAACATAGACTTTTAAAACATATGTGATTTAAGCAGTGAAAAAAATAGAAATTTGGGGGGGGGGGAAATGAGATCTCTTAAAAACATATTTCCAAGTAATATCTACCAAGTGCGACAATCACAACAGATAAGGTCCTGCACTCATTCTGTTTTACAAAGCCGACATTACCAATATTTCTAATGACCACAGTCAAGTTCACTAATATTTCATAGTAACACTACCAATAGTATTTACATGTAATAAAAGGAAGTTATATTATTGGTGTTAAACCTAGTGAATAAGGACCACAGCACTACTTCTCAAATTTCAATGAATACAGAAATCACCTGGAGATATTAATATTGCAGATTCTCACTCAATAGGTCTGGGCTGGGGCCCAAGATCTTCATATGTAGCAAGCTCCCAGGTGATGCCAATGTTGCTGGCCCCAAGACCACACTTTGAGCAGCAAGGAGCTAATGTCAGATGGCCCAAGCCCAAATTCTAACTCTATCAGTTACCGTGCAAAGTTTCTTGAACTTATTAAACCTCATTTTAATCATTAGCACATTGGAATTAATAATAGAATATACTTATAAGACTGTTCTGAAGATTAACAAATGAAAAATATCTGAAGGGCTTAGCATATAATTATCATTTTTCAATTACTGAGTGTAATTCTTCGTTTTAGCATACTTTACAATCTTATTGTTTTTCATATTAAAAAACAGTCTGATTCTCAGCTGCCCAAGGCAGACCAAATATTTTGATTTGAACAACCTGCTCTAACAGAGACTTAGGTAGACAACCATCTGTATGGCAAAACCAAAAGAAGGTCTTTATCTCATTCTTATTCTATTCACTGAGCAAAAGGAAGAAAAAAAAATCAGCTGAAAAGGGAAAATCCATAAAACTCTTTTTTACATCCTCAAATTGACAGGAAAACTAAACTAAGGATCTCAATAATTCTAGCCAAAAGAGATTTTCCTACCCAAGATATTTAGCTATGAGTATCTGCAATATCAATTAAAAATTGTTGGGATGCCTGGGTGGGTCAGTCAGTTAAATGTCTGACTTCAGCTCAGGTCATGATCTCACGGTTCATGAGTTTGAGCCCCACATCAGGCCCACTGCTGTCTGCACAGAGCCTGCTTCAGATCTTCTGTCCCAGACTCCCCCTGCTTGCGCTCGCTCTCTCAAAATAAATTAATTAAAAAAAAAATGTTCACATTATTGATTTATTTCTTCCCTTTAGCATGTTTACATCCAGACTGAGATATAAAGAATTTCACAACAATTCTATGAGTCCCCTATAGAAAGCAATGGAAAATGTTTGCCTAAGAAATAGGATAAACAAGCCATGTGTCCTGGGTCTTTACATGATGGTAATTGTTTTGGTACCAAAAGAGAAGCAGCAAGCAAGCCTCGTTACATGCTTTGCAGCAGGGATGTTGAAAGCTCTTCCAACTGGTACAGGAATTTAGGACAAATTCCTGTTCTGCATTAGCAAGCAGAAAACCAAATTAAAAGAACAGTAAGAGATTCCAACTTACTGAAGAAGAGCCACTTTTTAATAAACACCAAAGTAACTGAAAATAGATACAAATGGAGAATTCCCACAAGTCTGAACTTGAAATACATCTCACTTTTGACAAATATACCAGGGGAAAAAAGAACTTACTGAAGGGTAGTTTCTCCCTGCAAAATAATGCCCTTTACATTTTTGTAGGTCACTTCAACTCAAATGTGTCTGCTGTGTCAAGTGCCAGATGTATAAGATAAACTGCTCAGGGGTGTTTAACTTACCCTGTAAATGTTTCCCAAGCCTTCAAACTCACAGAAGTTAGAGGATGTATTATGTTTGGTACAATTCCCACTCTTTCTTTTCCCTCCCTGCCCACGACACACACACACACACACACACCCTTTTCAATTCTTTGCCAATCTGCGCATACATTCCTTTCTTTGGAACAGATTAGCTTAGTATATAGTAAGAAGAAAAGAAATGAAACCTTCTAACCTCTATAATAAGGTTATATACCATAATTTTTAAATTTTTTTTTTAAGTTTATTTATTTATTTGGAGAGAGACAGCATGAGCTGGGGATGGGCACAGAGAGAAAGAATCCCAAGCAGGCTCTGTGCTGTAAGCACAAAGCCCAATGTGGGGCTTAACCTCATGAACCATGAGATCATGACCTGAGCCGAAATCCAGAGTCAGACACTCAACTGACTGAGCCACCAGGTGCCCCTATTGTGATTTTTTAAATGTATCACTTACAGAATCTAAGAATCAGTGGTTTAAAAACAAAGCTACATTACTGCTCTAAGGACCTAATTTGGTCAGATGTCTTATACACAGATGAACATGGCTGCATTTTGTACAGAAGAACTGGTGTCTATGAATTGGGACAACATTGGTAGTTTCCTACCCATCCTTTGTTCTCCCCTCTTGACTCCCAGAACTGCAATTTATGCCCAGCTAAAAAACTGCATTTGCCATCCTCTCTTGCAGCTAGAGATGGATATGAGACTAAGACCTAAGTAAAAATTGCTAGATGGGGCACTTGGAAACTTCTTTTTACCTCTTTTTTTTTTCTCCCTGAAATGTAGGTGTGATACTGGAGGTGGGAAGCCATCTTGCGACCTCCTGGTGAACATGAGCATGGAAGTAATGCCCTTAAAAATGGCAGAACAGCAAGCTAGAAGGAGCTGGAGCCCTAATGATAATGTGGAGCTACCCAACCAGGACTGGACTGACTATAGCCAGACTTCTCATTGTGAGAAGTTAGGCAACTGTAGTTAAATCTCTGATACACTTATAGAGAATTCACTCCTTAAATGAAATTGACATTAAAGACAAACTCAGTCGTTAGAATTTGAGACACACACACAAACACACACACACACACACACACACACAGAGCTCAGGTTTTAATATTTCTCATGCTGGTAAGGGCAGCTATTTTGTTTAAATGACAAATGTCTGGTTTTCTACTTCATGTATCACTTTGAACATAAAATATAGGCTTACCTTAACTTTTTTACCAAGTCGATCCTTCCATTTCTCAGCAATAGAACCTTCCACCAACAGTAATCTGTATTTTTTAAAGAAGCAACCATTTTTGAAAAATTAAAAGATATTACTGAAAAATACAAGGAATCGTTGCCAAGAAAGATTTACTGTTTATTCTACAATAGGACAGCCAGATTTTAGAATAGAAATTCTTAATAATTTGTGAGTCATAGACTCCTTTAAGAAGAAATGATGTTATGATCCTTCTCCCCAGAAAAATGCACACCCACAAATTGCACACATATACTTTTCTATCCAATAAATGATATTGAGGGACCCAAATACAACCTATCTGTAATCCCCTAGGAGTTAGATCCCCAGGTAAGAACTCCAGAGTAAGACGTCTAGAGAAATGAAATAAAGAGATGATAGGTATAGCAATTATTCTGAACCTTTAGGGAATGAATTACCTGGAGCGTTCCTCATCTTCATAGCCCATGATGATATACTCCTCATTAACATTAAGTGGAGGACACAGGCAGCCAGAGCTGGTGTAAAGGTTAACGTTTTCCCTTGGAATGTTTACCAGAGAAGCTTTTAGAATCTCCTTCACCTCAACTACTACAGTCACATCATGGCACTTGGTCTTTACTTCTTTAACTTTAGCCCGAATGACTGGATAAAAGAAAATAAAGTCGATATGGTAATATGATACATGATAGATGCCCCATTCAAAAAAGACAGGTAGACTTCTTTCTAGTCAATTCATATCCACTTCCTGCTCAACGAATGGAGAAGTCAGATATTTGCCTTAGACATTAGTGAATGACACACTTCACAACACACCTGCCCCCTTTAATGTTCAGCCCTGATCCCCTTCCAATTTGTATGTACATATATATTTGTGTATACATATATACACATGTATGTGTGTGTGTACCTGTGTGCATGTACTTCATAGTGAAAAATCCATTTAGATAATCAAAGGTTGAGTGAATCTGATGTGATTTTCCTCCAAAATTTTATTTGGAATGTGTGCATGCATGTAGTTTCAATTGCTACCAACAGAAGTTTATATTAATTTCACTATATGTAAAGACCTAGTACTTGAATATGCTTTGTTTACTTGTCAGTATTCTTCTATCAGATTCATAGATTTTCTAAAGAGTTGGGGTCTTCAGTGCTTTCAAGTCCTGTTCTACAGTGTCCCCCAACTGTTTCCACCATCTTTCCACCTCCTTACCTTAGTGACTCTTTAGACATCAGCTCCTTTCTTCATTTCAGAGCAGATTATCTTTTATATTTTCCTGTGAGTATACTACACTTTCTTTTTGAATAAAAACTGCTACCACTTGACTTTGTTTTCTCCATCTGCTTTGAAGTCAGACACTCCAACATTTCTTCCTCTCATGTGGTACGGACAATGGTCTAATGTGTCAATTGCATTAATCTACCTCTCTCAGTGGAAATGCTGGCACCCAATTTATCTCACAAGAGCCAGCTTCACTCCTCAACATAAAGATGAACTGCCTTAAAAATAACCAATTTCACTGCAAAGTCAAAGTATTTGTCTCAGAATCTAGAAAGCACAGTTCTGTGTCTAATCTGGGTATTCTGTCCTTTGGAAGAGCCAAATTTTTTAGATTCCTCCTTCTGATAAATGAGTTATCCTTTTTTTTTTTTTTTTTTTTTTTTTTTTTTTTTGTTTGAAAGAGGAGTTTGAAAAGCCTACAAAGAAGTAAAAACATCAATTAGTAAGAAGCCAATGGCTTTTGACCAGGCTCCCCGGCTGCTCTAGTTTAATATCTAGGGATGTTATATGGAAGAAGACACAATATATCCAAATTAATCCACTTTTTGAAAGCCTCTTAGGAACAGATCTGCAAACCACTTTCATCTGAGTTCCTTCCCATGTATTTTAGGGTCTTTTGGACTACACAGGAATGGAAAAAAGTAATCCATGAAAACATAAAGCTAGCTAATAAACCATTCCCCTCATCAATGCCCCAAGTCTATATTGGAAACATTCAATAACATTCCACCAGTACAATATATGTATGATAGAAATTAAATTGCAAATTCTAAAAAATTCAGGACAAAATCTCATTTTTGCTTCTCAGGTATTTCAGTTTCTGGAGAAAAGTATGAGAACTTACAGCAAACAAACATAACTACCCAGCTGTCCCTGCTTGGTGAAACTTGTGAGTTAAGAAATCCCTTATTAGTGTTCTCTCTAGTCTGTATTTTAACAAAAAGTAAGATTGCCCTTTTTTGAAATGTCATTTGGGGGAATCAGATGATAAATTGACAAGCCCAGCTAGCAGGCATTTTTTTGTGTCCTGGTTTATGTAAATGTGCTTCATAGCATCCATCAACTCTTAGAGATTAGCAAACTGTGCAAATGTTCTCAAACTAATGATTTATTTACCCAGTGTGTCTACTATTTTCATTAGAAATTTTTAGCACATGTACCCACTCCAAAACAAATATCTCTCTACAAGACTTACTTTATTATTCAAGTAATTTTGTTAAAGCTCAAGAGCTTTTACTGAATTAATCTGAATGAAGCACAGGTCATCTGAATTATCATTTACTCCCGCCCCAACTTTGTTTTTTCATTAGACACAGGCAGATACTTATGACAAAAATCAACAGATTTTAGAAATTAAATTGCATTTTCTTTTCAGCATTCTTCCTTCTATTTAATCATTTGAGTGCCTGACCTCCCCCAAAGATGTTCCACATTAAGCTGCAGACACATGAAATCCTTCAACTTTGGGCAACCTGGTTATTGTTTGGCCATGAAAAAGAAATGATCTCTCTCCCATTAAATGTGATCTGTATTCCATTTTACGTTATACTATTCCCTCAGCTACTGTGTCAAAGTCTTCTCTTTCCATGACTTGTAACCACTAGTTTTTTAACTTTTAATCAAAACAGCAGCATCAACCATTGAAGCACTAAGAAAGTAAGATAAAGTAAAAATCAATAAGAAAAGTAAAATAAATACAAGTAAACAAAATTCCCTTGAAATAACATTTTTATTATTTTTTTACTATAACTATACTTAAAAGTCCATAAAACATTTTTCAATCTTGAAAACCTAATCTCCTAAAAATCAAGACCTCCATTTCCCTGTGATTTTTCACATTGGGTTTTAGAAGAATGGATCCTCCAATTAGCAGCCAGGCATTTGACTTCTCAGAAAAACAACCTTTCAACCTTGCAAGCCACCATTGGCTAAAAGAAATTAGATTCCTCTTAAGATGAGTAGTAAGCAAAAAATAAAAATTCATTCCATTGAAGAAAAACTTGTAAAATTAGTACATTTATTTCAAAGAGATTTATTTACCTGAGAATTTTCTATTTTATACTTTCTAATACATGATATTTTCATAGATATCAAAGATTACTCTTACAGAGTCTTACCAATTTCTCTCCTTCCTACTCCCAACAGTACGGAAATAAATTTGCTATATATGTCCTATGTCCTCTAAAATAAGGCCTGTAAGTTTGATAATAAAATTCTCATTTTAATAAAGTTTCCTTTAAAAATGTATTTAAAAAACATTTTAATGTTTATTTTTGAGAGAGACAGAGACAGAATGTGAGTGGGTTAGGGGCAGAGAGAGGGGGAGACACAGAATCCAAAGCAGGCTCCAGGCTCCAAGCTGTCAGCACAGAGCCCAACGCGGGGCTCGAACCCATGAGCTGTGAGACCATGACCTGAGCCAAAGTCGACGCTCAACCAACTGAGCCACCCAGGTGCCCCTAAAAATGTATTTAATTGTCATGTTTATTCATTGACTGCACATCAACAATCATCTTCAGAGATATAGTCACATGACGTTTATTAATCTTATAGATGCCCAGGGAAAAAATCACAATAAAATGCCTATGGATTACAGCAAATGTTTTTTGTCCCTTGTTGTATCAACTGGAAAATTCTGAGTTGTCTAAATATAAGAGTAATTGATATTTGTGACTCTGAAGCACGCCAGTACCCAAAAGTACATTCTAAATAATTTAAGAAAGGACAACTTACATTCAATAATCACTGATAAAATTAGGATAATAATACATCTCATGGGGCAGTTGAGGAAACTATAAAAGATAGTGTATAGAAGTCACTTTGCACAGTACCTGGTAAAAGACAGGAGGCTTTTTCCTCCATTTAAGTCTGTTGGCTACATTTAGATGGGTGGCTCTTAGATTAATATTTTATCAAAATGTCACATTTCTAGGTCAAGCTAGACAACAAAACATTTCCTTAATTGAATACTAACAACTTCTGTGTTACTTTCCAGCTCTGTCAATGTGTTCCATGAGACAGACTGATTGGAGAAACCAAGTTGTCCTCTGTTAACCATCCATCCCTTATGCATCAAAGTGCTCCTCTGTTCACCCCAGGGAAGCTGACTTGGAAGCAAAACTGAAAACCCATGCAGCCCCAAACATTCAAGCTCAAATCCTCCTCAGCCTCTCAGAGAGCAATCTAGTTTGAAATGTAGCTGTGTACTTACTTAATTACATGGTTCTAGATGCCAGCAATGCTGCCCAATATGATTCAAAATCAAGCATTGGTTAAGAATTTTGCCCATCAGACATTTCAATTGTTTGGGACAGGGGACTATGTGCTTAAAAGTTGTCTTTGTTTGGTTTTAAGCCTTATTCTTAAACTGCTCTAATTCTCTCTCTCTCTCTCTCTCTCTCTCTCTCTCTCTCTCTCCCCCTCTCTCTCTCTCTCTCTCACACACACACACACACACACACACACACACACACTACTTTCTTAGCACAGCAGTTATCCTTACCATAGTTGTAATTGTTTCGGAAATAGGTCTTCTGTGTAGCTCTAATAGGCTTACACTTGCAGCGTTCTGAAAAATACAACATTTTAGCTGTCAGCAAAAATTCAACATGAGCTTTCTTTTGTACATTCACATTTTTGGTAAGGTAGATCCAAATTTGGTGGCGAGGAGGCTCTTAGTAACTCTATGTGTTTGATCTCTTTCTCCTGGAACTACATTCATGTTTATTGTTTACCTAGCCTCTTATTTAATGTGAGTATGCTCATAAGCTCCTACTCTTCAACAAACCACCCGAATCCTAAGGAAACCCTGTTCACTACCATGCAAGAAGAGATCATGACCCCTGAATCCCCCAAAAAAGGCATTTAATGCCTATGGAAGCAGAACCAATGCCTACTGAAAGGCAATTTCCTGCTTATGCTCAGGCAACTGGTTTACCCCTGTGGGGTACCACCTGCATTCATATATGCTTTACACATTACATAGCACTTTTCCAAATACTATTTCCTGCATCTAAAAGCAACTCAAGGGGCGCCTGGGTGGCTCAGTCGGTTAAGCGTCTGACTTTGGCTCAGGTCACAATCTCGCGGTCCGTGAGCTCGAGCCCCGCGTCGGGCTCTGTGCTGACTGCTCAGAGCCTGGAGCCTGTTTCAGATTCTGTGTCTCCCTCTCTCTCTGACCCTCCCTCGTTCATGCTCTGTCTCTCTCTGTCTCAAAAATAAATAAACGTTAAAAAAAATTAAAAAAAAAAAATAAAAGCAACTCAATGAGATAAGCATGTATTATTACAACCCAGTGAACTTAGTGAAGTTCTTAAGAGAGGCCATGAGCCCCATGTATAGGCAGAATAACTGCTATTTAACTCAACGATATTTTTATACTTACTGGAAGAAATTTACTAAGTACATAATTTGAAATGAGAAGTTCCATACTTTTCAAATATGCAATAAACAAAGGGGTGTATATATCTATAAAAATTAGTGTATTTGTTTTCTTTGGGTAAATACCCAGTAATGGAAATGTTGGGTCATCTGGTGTTTCTATTTTTAACTTTTTTCAAGTAAGTGCTACATCCAGTGTGAGGCTTGAACTCACATTGAGATCTCACTCCTGAGATCAGGAGTTGCATGCTATCCTGACTGAGCCAGACAGGCACCCTTTTATTTTTAATTTTTTGAGAAGCCCCCATACTATTTTTCACAGTGGCTGTACCAATTTACATTCCTATGAAGAGTTCATGAGGGAGAGATTCTTAAGATGAGACTATTTCTGAAGAAGTAACTGATACAGTCTTTGATTTACAAACTATCCTCACCCATATACAGAAAGGGATTTGTACTTTTTCTATCATTTAAAAATAGGTATTTTTCAAACGTAATGCATGTAGATAAATTATCTACATATTTGGAATTCTTTAGAAATTTGCTCATACTCTAATAAAAATTCTTGGCAAAACTATACCAAATATCACTGCATTGAATCTAATATGATTCAATGATGTTGTTACCATATAATTTTGCTTGAAGCATAGACAAATGGATTCCATAACATTCCCAGAGATTTTTTAAAAATTTTATTATAAAGTGATTTAGGAAGATTTCAAGTAGGTATTTACATAACTATATATACACAACTACATGCACATAGGTAGACCATTTCCTAATAGCTAATAGCGAAGCAGTTACATTCTTGGTGGGACTATATTTGATTCATCTACAGTGCACTTACATCTGCTAGCCTCGGAGGTGGCAATACCATACCATATATGTGACCCTTGCCATGCTTCCAATCCCTTTCGCTATAAACAATTATCTGCCTAGTTGAAGTAACTAGCTCAATAAAATAATAAAGAGACGTGGAAATTTATATCTACAAGGCTCAAATGTGGAAGAACTTCCTTTCACCTATTTATGCTAGCTCAAACCAAATATATTCATACCTAAGTGTATTCATGAAAAATATATCTTAGATCAAAAAATTTGGAGAATTATTCTTCTTCTCAAGTTCAGTTACTCACATCTACATATATATCCCCAAAGCCCCAAGAACTGGGAAATTACAAAGAAACCATAGAGGGATATACTGCTTGCATTATTATGTTTTTTGCACCTGCCACCCTAAGTAAGACAGCAACAGCTTTTTTTTTTTTTTTTTTTAACTATCAACAGTTGATTTCTCAGACTTTTACAGAGGCAGTAATACCATTATCATTTCTTTAATTTGCTAATAATTTTGCTAGGAGTCTTCCTCTCTCAGCTTCCAATTGCATAAGGTTTTTAAATTTTGGTTTCTACAGTGGCAAAATACAGTGGTATTATTTACTGAGCTTTGCACAAAAACCGTTAGATATTGATTAGCCTACATTCCACCACTGAGAAGAAAAGGTTGTAAAGGAACTGCCTTGGTGTTTTTATCCGGGGGAAAAAAATATATATGAACAAGTTAAAGGAGCTGGCTGCAACAAAGTAAGTGACAAAGAATTCTTCAAATGTGGGTAAGTTTTTATATTAACAATTCACTTGCTTCAATGTCTAGAACTGAATGTAACATCACGAATTGCAGAACAGCACATCATCCTACATCTCACAAGCATCTACGGGCCTCCATCAGGAAACCATCTTTGGCAGCTCTCCCTCAAGTTCTTGATTGGTTCTCTCAGGCACTCTCTCCTAGCATCAACGATTTCCTACTTCTCTGCTAATGAAACTGACGACTGTTTATTATACTAGTACAAACATGAGTTTATCACTCTCATACAAATATTAGTTTGCAAAATTAACATCCCTAAGCTCCACGGAATCTGGTTTGCAATTCAGAGATGTCTCCCAGGGCACTGCAGTGCCCGAGCCACAAACAGCCTCGTGGTCTCAACAAGAAGGCATCTTATTAACATAGTTCAGGGAGGAAAGTAATCACATCCTTCTTTATTCCAATTTTTATTCATAAAAATAGGCTCACTGAAAACACATAATTATGATAGTATTTTTAAAGAGTCAGATGGTTTCATAAAGTCTAAGGAATTCCAAGTACCTGATACAATTGTGAAATGTGATTCTCAGTGGACCTTCCCTACTTGATGCAATCTGTTCAAGTTAATGCTTAAGTGTTATACAACTCTCTAACCGTGACCTTTATTTGAAATTGACTACCGTTGGGTCTCATCCAGGGCCATAAGACTGTAACTAACTTCTCTTGCCAGATTCCAAAACCACTATAACCTTTCATGTCCAATGACTTTGGAATACCACTATCTAGGAATTAGTATCTTTCTGCTTTTTCTAGGAAAAGACGTCTTAGGTCTGTGTGCAGGATTTATTGTCAAAAAGTACATGGGGATGAAAGAAAATATAATTCTATTTGCATTGCAGTTTCCATTGTAATTCTTTCAAGACTGGCTCATTCTAATCAGTTTAGAATTTAAATGATTTTAATTTGTACCAAATGTATTATATGTTTTAGATCTTGGCATTTGACCCTTGAAGCCCACTTGTCCCCTTCTCTCCACTTTAAGAAACATAGGAGCAAACCACAAATTTTAAAACAAACATAAAAAATAAATTTTTACTATTTGAAAATCTATATTCTTAACTATAACTTCTTTAGAGATTCAGATCTATATTTTTAAGATGTGCCCATAAGTATGCCCTAAGGTGATTTTTAAACATATCTTTTAGAGTTACCAGGAGAATTAAATGACATAATACACATCAAATACACATTTGACACATCAAATGGTCACATATGTGACCATTCTAATAAGTATTAGAATGCAAGAGAATATGACAACACAATTAAGGGCACATGGATTTGAATCCCAGCTCCATTTCTTCCTAGTGGTATGACCTTGAGAAAGTTACCTCGGGCAAAACCTATTTCTAAATTAATACTGCCTACCTCACAGGGTTATTGTTAAGAATTTAAAGAATAATTCACTTAAGGAATTTGACACAGAGACTATTACTTAGTAATCATTCACCGACTGTTAGCTCTTAGGAATAGTAATATATAAACACACCAAAAAGATCTTAAGATATTTTATGCAAATTCAAGAGCAGCTAATAAAATAAGAGACAATTTTCTAACAAAAAATCATCTGCAAGTTGATTTAAAGATTAAAGTTTAAAGTTTATACTTAAAAGTTTAAGCTTAAAGATGAAAATGTGCTGAATTTTTCCCTAGAGATAGAAACTTTTATATATATTACATTTGGTTGGGTGGGTTTAAAAAAAATAGAATTTAGAAATCACATTGGTATTATGCTCACACAAGGGTACACTATTCCACAAAAAAAGAATGAAATGATGCACAGAAATGGATAAATATCAAAAACATTATGCAAAAACAAAAGTAGCCAGTCACAAAAGAGTATGTACTATATGATTCCATTTACATGGATGTGAAGAACAGACACTAATCTATGGTAATAAAAATAACACCTGTGCTTGCCTCACAGTGAGGTGGGTGACTGGGCACAAGGGAATTCTTAGAGATGATGGAAATATTCTTTATTTTGAGCTGGGGGATAGCTACATAGGTATATACATTTGTCAAAATTCAGTGTGGCATACACTTAATTATGCATTTTACCGTAAGTAAATTATACATCAATGAAGTACCATTAACATAAAAATTCATGAGACCTTCCTTTCATATTTCCATAAACTGAAGTGTGCCATGACTTAGCAGCTGTTCATTACATGTTTAAAATAATATTTATTTCCCAATCATATGCATAAGGCAAAGAATATATTAGATTTTATTTTGGATAAGAGCAGTATGTGGAAAATGCAATGTAGTTGATTGGTGAACCTAGGTAATATAATAAGGCTTTAAAAAGCAAAAATAACATTTGCTCGGCTTAGCTTAAAAAAACAAACCTCAAAATTGTAATAAAGGTCCCTATTCATAGTAATTTGTGCTTTATAAAAGGGAACTGTTTAAGATTGAGAGGGCTAACACTGTATTAATAAGAAAAGGAAATTTAGTTTATTCCTTTAGGATTTATGTCTTTGGAAATTTTTAAATAAACTTTCCTTCACAACATTTATGGATCCAAGAGTCATTCAGGATATACAAAATACAGTCCATGCGATTTGCCCATTTTCTCCCATGAGATCTGAAGTGTTATGTTCAGTGAAGTACTATAAAGAGGTCAATTAACAAAAACATAAAGTGGGCTCCATAGTCTTTTAGAACATCATTTACCCCTCCCAAGCACATAGAAAAGAGGGGACAGAAAAGGGAGGTGCAGTCCCTGCTCACCCCCCTCACCCCATGTCCTGGGCAGGCAGTATGCCTGGTACAAGGAGGTGGCCATTACATTTCTTTCTTTTTTTTTTTTTTTTAAGTGTATTTGTTTATTTTGAAAGAGTGGGGAGGGGCAGAGAGAGAGAGCACAGAGCCCGATGTGGAGCTCAGTCTCACAAACCAAGAGATCATGACCTGAGCCAAAATCAAGAGTCAGACTCTTAACTGACTGAGCCACCCAGGCGCCCCTGGCCATTACATTTCTAATGAACGGTGGGGTGGATGAACCAATAAACTGACTATGAAGTTTCAATGCTGGGGACCTGGGAAAACAATGGTGCCACATGCTAAAAAAGTTACAAGAAGGAAATCTGTAATAAAAAGATAGCTTTAATTATTAACTAGGTTGTAATTGAAGTACAAATAGGCAACCTAGGTAGAAGTGTTTATTGAAGGAGAAATATGGTGCTGTACCTGTGACAGGGATAAGAACTGGAGTCACAAGAGTGATAATTAAGCCTAGTTGCTGGATATACTCCAAAGGGAAGAAACCGTTATAAGGAGAGAGCAGTAGAGGCCAAGCACAAAGTCTCAGGGAATGCCCATGGCTAGGGGACAGGGGAAGAACTAGCATGACTTGGGTAACAGTTCAAGGAGGAAAATGCTTAGGAATAAAAATGGGTCAAAGTGTCAAATACCACGAAATAATGAAAAAAAAAAAACCATATACTTGTAAGGAACTATAGAATTGTAAATATTCTTTTTATCTATCCTAATTTTTTTTTCAATAAATGGCAGAAGTTGCCCCAAGTTAATTCAGCTGCTATAGTCAGTAAACATTTGCACCAAAGCAAAAAACTAAATTCCCCAAATTAGGAGGAAGTCAAGGGGAGGAAAGAAGTTTGGAGAAAGAGAGAGAATGAATCTCTACCACCCCAGTCAGGCACAGGCCATCCCGCAAAGAGGGCGCCCCCTCTGGGGCAGGCCTGGCAGGTGCAGGCAGTCAGAAATCTCTAGTTACTCAGCAGTAGCCACTCAAACTTAAGAATTTCTCTGAAGCACCTCAGAAATAGGGGCAGAGAGACATTAGTCAAACCTGTGTAGGGTACCCAGCTTACACTAGGGGATACCGCTAATGTTTCCCTAATTCAACAATATGTCACACGGGAACTCCAAGGTCAATACAGTCTGACTTTATAATCAGAAACAAACCAGAGAAGTAACTGGGTTATGCTCATGTAATTCATTAGTGTCAGAATTTACCAACTATACCTGCTCTCTGGAAAAATTTTTGTTTTTCAAAAATAAAAACTCATAAGGTGCGCCTGGGTGGCTCAGTCGGTTAAGCATCTGACTCTTGATTTCGGCCCAGGTCATGATCTCACAGTCATGACAGCCAGCCCAGCTTCGGGCTCCACACTGAGCATGAAGCCTCCTTGGGATTCTCTCTCTCCCTCTTCCTCTGCCCCTCCCCTGCTCACGTGCGAGCTCACTCTCTCTTAAAAAAAGAAAAACACTTCAAAAAAAAAAAAAAACCTCACAAATCAGTCACCACCACAAAGTAGAAAACTGGGAGAATTCTTTTTTCAGAATCATTTTAATAATAAAAAAAGACCTTTTCATTGTATCATTTGAATACCTGCCTCAATTTTCTGGTTGATTTGACAGACCAAATGACTCGGTGGAATAAAACTAAAATTGTTTTTCCCCATATGCCATGTTATGGGAAATAGACATGATGTTCTCCTTATTAGGACAGTGGGTTTACAATAGTAGAGCACACTCACAAACTGGAAGCTGTTCAGACAAAGTCATTATCTCAAGTAAAAAAAAAAAAAAAAAAAATTGTTAAGCTTCCAGGCAAAGGATAAATTAACTAGAGTGAAAGAATTTCTTTTCTAAATTCCAGGCAGAAACAGCTTGACACTTTTGAAAGCTGGGTTATGTGGGTTACAATGTTTTTGTATCTTCTCTATATTCTTCTTTACCAACCTCAGCAGCTACATTTTTCCAAAGCATAAAATTTTGACTATGAATAATTTGTATTTTCCTTATAGAACATGTGAATACATCAGTGCATCTTTCCACAAGCAGAATAAGCTTGGTTTTGCTTGTTTGTTTTCATCATTCCCATTATACCAGGAAACAGGAAAACATTTATAAAAGAGGAACAGTACACACGAAGCCCAGGAATACTACATTCATTCTAGGTCATTTTTTTTTTTTTTTTACACATTGAACTATTTTTGTATATTATTTATAGTGTTGTTGATGTCATATCTTTCATTTACACACTAAGTGCTATATTATTATAACCATAACTTCTGCACAGACTGATAGCACATGTATGCACTTGACTAAAACTTTTGACTTACCTGTTGTACTATACAAATGAGCTTTGTGGTTTGTTTTGATCAAATTCAACAGTAGACGTGATCATTAAAACAGAAACATTGCTGGACACCAATAATTTCCAGCTGATTTTATGACACTGCAAAACATTCTCAATTGTATCAAGAAGGTAATGAAATAAGTCTAAATAAATCATTTTCATTCACTTATGTTTTTTAAAAGTTGTTTGTTGGGCACATTTGGCAGACATTGCCTCTGGTCAGACACTTGTCACTTTGACAAGATTCAATGGAAATCAACAGTGAAAACTATCGCAATCTAATGAAAACTGATGTTTCAAAGTTATTTACAACTCAGTAAAATAAATGCTCCACTTCCACATATAAGACACCTTACAAAGCAGGACGCACAGACCCAAATCAGTGCAAACTACTAGAGGAAAGTGAAATCGAAAAGGTATTTATAACTAATTGCAGTTAAAATGTTCTTGTAAGAGCAATTGTAGCATTAGTCACAGAAACAAAAACTAGAAACAACCCAAATATCCAGGAACATTAGGATAAAGTGTGGTATATTCATATGATAGAATTCTACACAGCAACGAAAATTCAGAAGTACTGTTATGCACAGCATAATAAGTAGCAAAGAAAGCCATACACTATACACACACACACACACACATATGTGTATATATGTGTGTGTGTGTGTATATATATATATATATTCATAAAAGATCAAAATTAGACAAAATTAATGTATGATATTGGAATTTCTGCTAGCAGTTATCTTGGGAAAGAAAGGTGGAAGTAATAATTTGGAAGAGGCACAAGGAGACTTCTGGAATGCTGCTAATAGTATAAATCTTGATCTGTGTGATGGTTTCACAACAGTGTTTACTTTGTTACAAGTCACTGAGCTGCATGCTTATGATTTGTGTTTTTGAACATATAGCATACTTCATCTGAAAGCTTATTTTATGATGAGATGAAGTAACTAGATTCTACCATGTCTTTCCCACTGAACACAACTACAGAATGCATGAAGCAACTACTTAAGGATTCTGAAAAGTAAATAATAGAAAGATTGGGGAAGAAGACTGATATTCTCAAACTGTTCATTAACTTCCCCCGCTCTAGTACCCTCCAGCCTAGTTGCAACACAGCCCATAGCCTATAAGGGGGCATGATACAGATTCTCTTTAGGAGAATCCCTCTACTTCTGACTCAAGAAGTGAGAAAAGGGTCTTCTACTACTCCATTCTCTGGTATCCCATCATTCAAGCAATCCTGGGGCAGTGCTGACAACAGCTGCACCAAGGGAGGCCCTCAGGAGTCTAAACTGGTGACATTGGAGAACCTTCCTTTCTCATTAGACGTGTAATGTCAAGAGATTGGGGCAAAGCCCCATCGCTTTGTCCTCCACCATCTGGCCTCAGATGTGGAGTCAGTCACAGGAAGTACATCACAGAGTGGGATAAATAAAGCTCCAGATTTCTGGCCAAAGGACCAAAGAGGAGCCCCAAAGGAACTAAAAAAGTGCTGAGAAGACCACAGACAGAGAGGAACTTAGAAAAAATTCCATGAAATTGTTTATGAGCTGGTAGATTCACCTCTGGGTATGTATGAATCGGACACTGAACAGTATACTGTAGACTTTGAAAACTAAACTGTGGGATAGATCATTGCCCTGATCTCACACTGGCCCCTGGGTAGAATGCACATGGGATAGATCTGAAAGGCACTTCAAAGACTGACAGTGGAACAGATACTGAAATCACAACCTACAGAAGACAAGTCAGAATTTGCCGCTTAAACCCAATGTGCTAAAATAAAAACATCAACATTATCGGGGCACCTGGGTGGCTCAGTCGGCTGTGTCCAATTCTCATTTCAACTCAGGTCATGATCTCACAGTTTGTGGGATCAGGCCCACTTTGGGCTCTGCACTGACAGTGTAGAGCCTAAAATTCTCCCTGCCCCTCCACTGACTGTTCTCTCAAAAAATAAACAAACATTAAAAAAATATAAATCAACATTCTCTATAGAACTTTAAATGAGAACCAAAGTCTTAGAACATAAATAATCAAAATGACCAGGATGCAATTAAAAAATTACTCTGCATATGAAGAACCAGAAAAATCTCAATTTGTATGGAAAAACAATCAGGTGACACAAATGTTAAAATTATCCAACAATAATCTCAAGGCAGTTCTTACAAAAATTCTCCAAAAAGTAATAGTGAACACCCTTGAAATGAATGGAAGGATAGAAAGTCTCAACAAAGAAATACAAGATATAATGAAGAACCAAGTGGAAATTTTGAACTTTGAAAATTGCAGGAACTGGAATAAAAAATTCACTAGATGGGCTCAGTAGAAGAATAGTGATGATCAAGTCACCGAACTTGGAGACAGACCAGGAGAAATTATAAAGATTGAGAGGGAAATGAGCAGATCTTTGGGGACCTGTGGGACAATAACAAAAGCTCTAAGATTCACATCATCATAGATTTGGAAATAGAAGAGAATGTGCTGTAAAAATAAATCTTGGAAGAAATAGTTGCTGAAACCTTCCCAAATTTGACAAAAGGCAAAAATTTATAGACTCAAGAAACTCCATTAACCCTAAACAGGTTAAAACCAAAGAAATCAATGTCCAGGCATAGCACAATCCAACTGCTAAAAACTAAACACCAAGAAAAAAGCTTTGAAAGCAACCAGAGAAAACTGACACATTATATACAGGGTAACAATGATTTGAATGACTACCAATTTCCCTTGAGAAACACAGAAGTAAGTGGAATAACTTTTTTAAACACTGAATGAACTGCCAACCAGGAATTCTATATCCAATGAAAATACCCTTCAGGAATGAAGGTGAAATCTAGACATTTTCAGATAAAGGAAAACTGAGAGAATTTATTGCCACCAGAACTGCTTTAAAAGAAATGTTGAAGGAAGTTCTTCAGGTAGAAGGAATACTGGAAAAAAGGAAAAAAACAATAGAAATAGAAACATCTATGTAAACACAGTAGGCTATTCTCTTTTTTTTTTATTTTGAGAGAGAGAGAGAGAACAAGGACATGAGTGGGGGAAAGGGGCAGAGGGGGAGAGAGAGAGAGAATCTTAAGCAGGCTCCACACCCAGTGTGGAGCTCAACACAGGGCTTGATCCCATGACCGTGGGATCAATCATGACCTGAGCCGAAATCCAGAGCTGGATGCTCAACCAACTGAGCCACCTAGGCACCCCTGTTCTCCTCCTGAGTTGTTTAAAACATTTTTAATGGCTTAAAGAAAAAATACAATTACATATACTGTCATTATATATATATATATATATATATATATATATATATATATTCACAAGATAAATGTATAACACAGAGAGATCATACACATGTGTGCATGAGGAAGAGAGATTCAAATAATCCAACATGAATCAGGATATAGAACACAGGAATGAAAAAGAGAGGGAACAAACAGAAACAAATAATAAAATGGTAGATCTAAATAAAAACATAACAATAACCACATTAGATGTAAATATCTCAATGCACCAATCAAAAGACAAAGATTGGTTAAAAGAACAAAAAAACCAATTCCAACAAAAAAATGACCCAATTATACTAGGTCTACAAGAAATTTGTTTAGAACATAATAATGTAGGTATGTTAAAAGTAAAAGGGTAAAGATACACCTTGTAAATACTGATAAAAAGGAAAATTGAAGTAGCTATATTAATATCAAAGAAAATAGATTTTAAAGCAGAGAAAACTACCAGAGATAAAGAGCGACATTACATTATGAAGGGTCAATTCTCCAATAAGACATAAAAACACTAATTGTGGGGGCGGGTGGGTGGCTAAGTCAATTGAGTGTCCAACTCTTTTAAAAAAAAATTTTTTAACGTTTATTCATTTTTGAGACAGAGAGAGACAGAGCATGAATGGGGGAAGGTCAGAGAGAGAGGGAGACACAAAATATGAAACAGGCTCCAGGCTCTGAGCTCTCAGCACAGAGCCCGACGCGGGGCTCGAACTCATGACCTGAGATCATGACCTGAGCCAAAGTCAGAAGCCCAACCAACTGAGCCACCCAGGAGCCCCCAGTGTCCAACTCTTGATTTCAGCTCAAGTCATGACCCCATGGTTCATGAGTTCGAGCTCCATGTCTGCACTGTCAGTGCAGAGCCTGCTTGGGAATATCTCTCTCCCTTTCTCTGTCCTTCCCCTGCTCTCTCTCTCTCTTGTTCTCTCTCAAAATAAATAAACAAAAATTACAAAAATACTGTGAATGCACCAAATAACAGTTTCAGAATACCTGTACATGAAAAAAACAGAACTGAAAGAGAAATAGAAACATCTATGATATTTGGAGATTTATTCATCTCACAATGATCAATAGATCTAGTAGACAGAAAACAGGCAAGACTATAAAAGTCCTAAACAACAGTATTAACTAATCTAATTGACATTTAAAGGACACTCCTCCCAACAATTGCAGAATATATATGTATATTTTTTTTCACCAAGTGTAAACAAAACATTCACCAAATCATATCCTGGGTCATAGAATAAACCCTAACAAATTTAAAAGAATCAAAATTATACAAAGTGTATTCTCTATAGTAGAATTAGAATAACATAAAGCAAAGAGAAAAATCTCCAAACGGCAGCAAATTTAACAGCAAAATCCTAAATAATTCATAAGTCAAATATGTAGCCTCAAGGGAAATTATAAACTATTTTAAAGTAAAGAATATTAAAATAAAACCTATCAAACTTTGTGAGATGCAAATAAAGCCATTCTTAGCATCAAATTACTATACTAGACAAGAATAAAGGTCTCAAATCATAACCTAAGCTTCTACCTTACGGGAAAAACAGACAGCAAAGTAAATCTTAAACAAGCAAAGGAAGGAAATACTGAGGAGCAGAAATCAATAAAGTTGCAAATAAATAGAGAAAAAATCAATGAAACCAAAAGATGGTTCTTTATATTCAGAATATATCACTTCTGGAATAGGTATGTGCTATCACTACACACCTATTAAAACGGCTAAGATTTAAAAAATAAAAAACTGAAAAAAACACATTTCAGAGAGGATGCCCAGCAAGGGGAACACTTACACACCACTAGTGCAAAATTGAACAGCCATTTTTGGAAACAGTTCGGCAGCTTTTTTTTACAAAGTTAAACATACCCTTACTATCTAACCCCAGTAATTTTATTCCCAGATATTTACCCTAGAGAAATGAAAACTTAGGTTTATACAAAAACTTGTACACAAATGTTTATAGTAGATCTACCCATGACTTACAAAAACTTGAAACAGCCCAATTATCCTTCAAGGCACGAATGGATAAACAAATGGTAATAGACTCAAGTAATAAAATATTTGGGAATTAAAAAGAATCAACGATTGCTACATGCAGTAACAACTTGGATGAATCTCAAAGGCATTATGATAAGTGAAATAAGCCAATCTCAAAAGGTTACATACTCTACCATTCCATTTATATGATCATCTCAAAACTACAAAGCTATAGTGGAGAATAGATCAGTGATCACCAGTGGTTAAGGGTGGGAGAAGCTTGTAATTACAAAGAGATAGTATGAGGAAGTTTCTTTTGAGGTGATACAACTGTTCTGTGTCTCGACTGTGGTAGTGTTTACACAAGTCTATATATGCATTAAAATTCATAGAACTCATAAAATCCACACAATTTTTAGTGGCCAAAAGGTCAATTTTATTATATGTTCATTTTTAAAATAAAATATAAATAATTAAGTTTACTTTTTAAATGTTTTATTTTTATTTATTTATTTTTGAAAGAGAGAGAGTGAGAGCACTCACAGGCAAGTGGGGAGGAGCAGAGAGAGGAAGGGAGAAAATTCCAAGTAGGCTCCACGCTGTAAGTGCAGAGCCCAATGTGGGGCTCAATCTCACAAACTGTGAGCTGAAATCAAGAGCTGGATGGACGTTTAACCAACTGAGCCACCTAGGTCTCCACATTTACTGTTAAAACTTAGGGTACAGGGTGGTGCCTGGGTGGTTCAGTCGGTTAAGTGTCCAACTTCAGCTGAGGTCATGATCTCACAATTCATGAGTTCAAGCCCCACATCGGGCTCTCTGCTGTCAGCACAGAGCCCGCTTCAGATCTTCTATCCCCCTCTCTCCCTCTCTCTCTGCCCCTCCCCCACTCTTTTCCTCCCTCTCAATAATAATAAATATTAAAAACAAAAACATAGTGTACAGATGTCCCCAGATAAGACTTGAGTATCTAGGTTACAAAGACTAATTTGACTACAAATGAAAACTAGGAAGATAGTGATGTACTCACCACTGGCCCCTCTACAGTTTCCATTACTAGAATCCATAGGAAAATCTGAAAGTGATAAAATAAAGAATCATAATTCATTCATTATTATTTTGAGAATTCCCATATAAAAATCTAATTCAGTCATTAATTTAATTAAATCTAATTCAGTCATGTCTCAAGGAAGTGGATTCTTATTAGTGCCATGAGCTTGGCACTCTATTACTTATAGGTCAAATAAGGACAAGATCTATTTTGTGTGACTGAAAGAGGATATGCTCTTTTGAGTTCTCCTTAATTGTGCATAAAATTTCAGGATTTAGTAAGTTTTTGAGTCTCACGCAATTTCTGACACCATGAAGTCCATGCACATATTAGGCATTCACCCAACACTTGGGTCTTGATGACTAAAAGAAGCCAACACATCTCTTCAATAAATAGATGTATCACACATTACTAGCATATATTTAAATTCTTGGTGCCTAAAGAAAACATTCAGAAAACATTCTCATGCCCTTTGTTACCTGTAAACAGTTCTTCAGCAGAAAGAAAGCATACCATGCAGGGGCCAGTGCAATTAATAGACGTGGTAATAATTGGAAATTGTCAAGGACTCTTTTCATGATCCCATAATCCAAGAAAATGGTAATGATGAATGATAAATAGTAATTATATAAAGTTCTTCGGTGTTCTAGTTAAGAAAGCAGCCTCTAGGGGAGCCTGGGTGGCTCAGTCAGTTAAGGTCTGACTCTTGATTTAGGCTCAGGTCATGATCTCACAATTTGTGAGTTTGAGCCCTGTGTCAGGCTTTGCACTGACAGTGCAGAGCCTGCTTGGGATTCTCTCTCTGTCTCTGTCTCTCTCTCTCTCTCTCTGTCCCTCCCAACCCACCTCTCAAAAATAAATAAATATTTTAAAAAAAGGAAAAAGAATAAAAAAGCTGCCTCTAGTGAATAACAGTGCCTCAGCAAAACACCCTGCTGAGACTTGCTGAACTTAGCTATCCATTCTTTTTTTTTTTTTAATTTTTTTTTCAACGTTTATTTATTTTTTGGGGGACAGAGAGACAGAGCATGAACGGGGGAGGGGCAGAGAGAGAGGGAGACACAGAATCGGAAACAGGCTCCAGGCTCTGAGCCATCAGCCCAGAGCCTGACACGGGGCTCGAACTCACGGACCGCGAGATCGTGACCTGGCTGAAGTCGGACGCTTAACCGACTGCGCCACCCAGGCGCCCCAGCTATCCACTCTTATTGCTACTTCAACTCAGCACTTTTATATAAGTTTTAGATTTGTATTAATACGTTATGTTAAATAACTTCAATATCTGTTTATCCTAACAGAAAATAACATTCTTCTTCTGTCCTTTTTCTTCATAGGATATATCATGAATAAATTTTAAAAGGAGTGGTTAATACCATGTTAGGACAATAGTACTCAAAATTACTATTAATCAATTACATTCTCAGGCTTAGTAATCATCGTCTGGTATTTAAAAAGCTCTGTACAAGGAAAGACAGTAACCATCAAATAGGCAGGCAACAAATACTTGATTCTAAAACATGAGGTTTGACTTAGTCATATACTATTAATTTAATGACTTTTATTCTATGCAAAGACTTTATTCGTGATAAATGTATCCAAGTGTTAAAGTAACATGCCAATCAATGGTTTTATTTCTGAATAATTCCAATAATCATAATACATATATGACCTATACCAAAATGATCTTTCTGTAAATGAAGAAATTATATTAAACCACATGTAAAATAATTGTTTAGTGTCGAAAGGTTGAAAGAAAAATGAAAAAAATCTCTTGGAAAAAAAACAACCCTTTGATATAGTTGAATCTAGGAAAGTGGTTTTACTACTCTCATTCTTACAGAAAAATGTTTCTTCATTTTTAAAAGTGCTTAGAAGTCAATTGGTAGAATTATAAGAGAAAAAAGTTATCTGGTCCTAAATAATCCAAAAAAATTGTTTTCATAAAGTTAAACTTAGGAATTCCAACAATATCATCCTAAGTTAAAATAGCAGGCATTATTAGGTTGTATGCCCCAAGAATTTCTAGTAGGGGTCATAGAAGTTTCCAGAAGAAGAGTCCTAAAGGAGCTGGGGAGGGTTGGGTGGGGGGTGCGTTCCACATAGAAAATCACATGTGTAAGAAATATGGAAAGAAATTGCAGTACTCACCAAGGGACCTGCAAGTCTTCCAGTGTGGCTAAAATAGAGAAAGTTGTGAGCAGAGAGAAATGAAGCCAGAGAGGTAGGAAGGGATGAAGTCACAAAGGCTAGAGACAGACACCAAAGGATTTTAAGCAACAGATTGACATTTCAGAAAGATCACCCTGTTGGAATATGGAGGGACAATACTGGAAGTAAGCAAGCCGATTATTACCCCGTGGCCATAATCCATGTGACACATGTGGAGACCCAAACTAAGAGAGCAGCATCAGAGAAGGAGGGAAGGAAACTGGATTCAGAGTAGATCCATAACACTTAATACCCATTATTTGGGGGGGGGGGGGGGGGGGAGGGGGCGGTAAAGAATAGGGTAGAATCAAGGATGACTCCCAGGCCTGGAGCATGGGTATGCTGGTGCCTCGTAACCATATAAAAAAATACTCAAAAAGAATAGGCAGATGAGGGGAAGGAAAGGAGGAGTTCACTTTGTGGCATGATGGGATTGAAGGGCTCGGGATTAGATGTGACAATCTGGAATGTACTCTTATCTCCAAAGTGTAGTGAAGTAGTTATCTCTTATCTCTTGGAATCCCCGTCCAGAGCTGTCTTTTATTCTCTTAAGCTATATATAAGTGAGCTTTCGAAATACAATGGACAAAACTTGATCCATTAACTGCAATCTGACCGTCAAAAGACACAGATTCTCTCAAAAGTTATGAATCACCTCTTTCTTCTTAAGACAGCAAGTGTATTGGAGAATGATTTCTGGTTTGAATCTTCTCGCTCTTAATAGCTTTATGACCTTGCACAAGTCACTTATATGCCTCAGCTTCCTTTTCTTCAAAATGGGAATAATAGTACCCACCAGGTAGTTATTACAGTAAATTGAAATGCATAACACACTTAAAACAGCAGATGAGACATGCTAGTGTTATTAGTTCTTATTCTGGTTGCTGCTAACAATCCCTGAGAGGACATGTCCTTTCCTCGATCACGTTGTTATTAAACACTTACATTGTGCTTTGCCATTCATCGATCACTTCACATGAATAGTTCTCTTATTCTTCTCTATTCACAATGTCAATCTTGAATGACTTGCTCAAGGTCTAACATTAATGGCAAAGGTGGAATACCAACTAAGGGTCTAGAGCTCTAAAACTGTGCAATTGCAGAAATATAACCAATTCTTAATTATTCAAAACTGTATGTCTCTTCTTTCTATACACCTAGCAGAAAGAGAAAGGCCAAATAGAACTTAAGTCAGTTTTGCTATTTATAGCAACAACTATTTGGAAGTCTGGTAGGAATGAAATTTTAAAAAATGAATCATTAAGATTTGGGGGCTACATAAGATTTTATTACCACAAATAATTAGGTTAGCTGTGATGAAATACCGTAACTCTGAGATCGTCTCTTCCCTACCCCACCCAGAATGCCTTTCAGTATTTTATGTAATGAGGCATCTTTAGGGGTGTCTGGGTGGCTCAGGTGGTTAAGCGTCTGAATCTTGGTTTCATCTTAGGTCACAATCTCACAGTTCGTGAGTTCAAGCCCCGTGTCAGGCTCCGCAGCTGGCAGCATGGAGCCTGCCTGGGACTCTTTCTCTCTTTCTCTCTCTCTCTCTCTGCCCCTTCCCTGCTCATGCTGTCTCTCTCTAAATAAAAATTTTTTTAAAAATCTTTAAAACTGTGTTCTCTCCAGTCTTAATCTAAAATTTCCATTTCTTCTTTCCATTCCATTTTCCTCCTATCACACTAAATAATTTTTCCTTCTTGGTATTTGGCCCCTCAAATATTTGTAGAGCAGGGCTGAAGAAAAGGCTGCCTGTTTCTGAGAGAGCAGAGATAGGACTAAACAGCAGTACATGCATGTGAAAGCTGGCATGGTCCCGGCAGCAAGAGAGGGCCTGGCGAAATGTGTTGAGCAAGAACTGAGGTGACGAGCTAACACTACCGCAGAAACCAGCGATGACTGAGGATTGATTATAAAACCCTTGGCATGGTGAACCATGGGTACTGAATAAATAGCTGGGAAATATCACACATAAGTTTTCTTAAATTCTTGATCTCTACACATCCAAGATCAACTATTTATAATTAACAGACATCCATCAGACTCATTCTCTCTTCCTGTTGCTCCCAAAGGGATTTGTTCTTGATCCTGAGGTCCAGGTTAATTTGTGTAAAATGAAATATTAAGCTTGTGTGTTCAGAAGTAAGATCTGCTTATCCAGTTGGGTCCCCGTGTGGGGCTTGTTTTCCAGAGCTGAAGTGATAAAAATTCTAGGCTGTATCTGCATTGACCAGCCTACCGTTTCAAAAAAGAAAACATCATTTTGATACCACAATGATAACCATGGCGAAAAAGCAATAGCAGCAGCACCAATCTGTTAGGGACGATGTCCCAGGTACCATGATCTTTAACTTCATCTTCACCATGCCTGTGGGATGTAGGCAGTGCTGTTGCCATGATACAAATCAGAAAACTTTAAACCAGAGAGGTTATATAATTTCCCTGCACTAACACTTGATAGGAAGCAGAGTCCAGATTCAACACCTGGCCTGCTGGGCTCCTACCCACACTCTTTACTCGCCATACAATACTGAAGACAGGACTAGAGGTCTTAACTGGCAGAAATGAATCCTCCGATAAAGCAGTTGTGCATGAAGCCACAACTCCATAATAAATATACAATGTGGAAAAAGAATACATTTAATGTGAATTTGTTGGTAAGGGTCAGGATAGGATCTTTTTTTTTTTTTTTTTTTTTTTTTAACATATGCTGGCCCCTAGTATTTCAAAAGCAAAAAGTAGTTGGAAGCACTGCCCCATTTCAGCACGTAAATGGGCCTAAACTTGTTTGTGGAATCCTACTGTGCTAGGAGGGAAGAGACCCATGTGAAAATGGTAGGACTTGCAAATCCTCTTGGCATTGAAGGAATGTGAAGGGTGGCCTCTTTTATTCAGGGAGACCTCATTTTTGTATTCGGCTGGATTCTAGTCATAAAACATAAGTGATTCTGTTTATACCTAGAGGAAGAAAAAAAGCTGCTTCACGGACTATCCTATCCCCCTGAACCAAGCAGTATATTGCATCGTAAATTAAACTGGCCACATATGGTACTTACTAAGTAATTCCAGGTGTCCAACAGTTTGACCCAGGATAGGGAATGAAATTTTCAGCAAGCTGGCCTTGGAAGCCAGGGGACCCTTCAGGTTAGAATCCACCTCTCCATTCCCCATCCCCACCTCCCCTGAAGCTCCCACCTGCCACCAGGGCCAAGGACTCACACTGAAGGTTGTGGTAAAGGGAGGGAAAAGGGAGACCATCACAAAAATATGGCTCCTACTGCCGCCTACCCCTACCTATTTTTCCAGCAAGGATGCTGTCAACAGAGCAGCTACTATGGCCTTTGAAAGCAGCTCGGAAATCATGTCCCACTTAGTGACAAATTGTTTCCATGCATGTCCTATTTGAGAGCTTCAATGAGGCAGTTGTTCTGCATTTGGTCCCCAACGATAGGTAATTCAGGGACACTTAAGGAAGCTGCTTCCCATCCATATTGACCACAGCGTTTGAAAGCTGTTCATCTTGCCAAACCTCTCTCATTTGAGGTCCATCTCGAAGAGAGGTTTCAGAGCAAGTCTTTTCCTTTAACGGGAGGAAAGCATTTCAGAGTGAACCAAAGCCACCTCATTCCAGGTCATTGGCCCGAGCAAAGCACCAGTATTTAACAGATTCTAAGTGTCTGGCAAACCAGGGCAGCAACTGACCAAACTCTTCCAGAAGCTGCACAGACTGTGACTCAAGAGTGTTCTTTGAGCCCAAAGATTAAGAAGAAATACATTTCTTTCTGCTTACATTATACAGCCAGTTATTCGTTCTTGATTAAAACCAAGACGACTTAATAGGTATATTCAAAGAGTGATTGAGGGGACCATGGAAAAGCTTCTGGAATCTTTCTGTTCAGTTTTGGTTTTACAGCTATTTGTACTCTCTGCCTCTCCACTCACTTTATGGTAAGCATGCCAATGTGCACAGAAAACAATTTTTCCAAATCAATTCTCTGACAGCCAAGAACTGTTACCTAGAGATGGACCATGGGCATGAGCTTAGGCTGAGCAGGTCAAGTGGCAGGAGGAAACATTTGATGCCCAGGAAATGAACAGAGGAGGCAATCGAGTCAGCACATTTAATAACAGAGTTCATCTGGGGAAGGTATGAAAGAGAACAGACCATAACAAATATGAAATTCTATGAAGGGTGAAATTTGAGTTGAGGGGTAATTGGTAGGAGTGCTATTAAGTGAGAATTAAATGAACCATAATGAACCAGGTTTAGCTGGGGTCTTCAGAGTTATGACTGTCCTAATTAGACCAAATACTAGTGAGAAAACAACTTGTGGTTGATTCCATTAAATGCAGAACTACAATCAAGCTTTACAGTAGGGAAAGATGAAAATGAATGTGTGGTTGGTGCACACACAGCACAAAGGGCATGAAATAAGGTATTAAAGACATATTTGCAGGGCATAACAAACAGTAGGGCAAGGGGTGAGATTAAAAGTAACATTACGTGAGCATATGATGATAGCACACCTTAAATATAACTCCTTTCATCCATATGTCACTTACAAAAGGACTTGAAGGCATGTGGGAATGTGAAAAGAGCCCAGCAATTCACTTCGCCAGCTCTGTGGCTGGGAGCAAGTCACAGAAGCTAATTAGCAGTGCATAGCAATGTTTCACAGCTGTTTCAGTCTGGAATGGAAGAACAATTTATCTCATTGAAAGGATGAAGAAATTTAAGGTGAAGGTAATTGCTCAAATTGGACTTTGAGCAAACACATATCACTAACATCTGTGGGTTGGAGTAAGATTACTGAAATTATCTAGGCATTTTTAATGATTAGAAGAAAATGGTGCTTCAGTTTTTCTGTTTTCACCATACAATCTTGACAAGCAGCTACAACAGGAAAAATACGGAAAATGTGTGATTGAGAATGCAAGAGAATCCGGCAAGAAAGTTCAGTGACTGTAAACAAATTAAGAAAGTAAAAAAAGAGCATCACTATGCAAGATGTGGTTACTTAGACATGGAAAGCATGGAAAGCGCAGGGTCACTGTTGAGCACAAGTGTGACGGGGAGTGGAATGAACTGCAAGTTTTAGAAAGACGGATAGCCTATCGGAATGGAGTGCATCAGTCTGGAAGAGAGAAGAAAGAAGTGGTGCTCCAGAGAGGAGTGATGAAGAGAAGCGACCCCAAGAAAAAAAAAAAAAAAAAGGCAGAATTAGAGAGTAAAAGGCGAGTAACAAAAACTCCGAGAAGTGGGGTAGCTAGAGGTCGGGACGGAGGCTGGGCCAGAGCCGGACTCACCCGCTCCGTCCGCGGTAACGATGGCCTCGGGAGAGATGCACACGCCACGGTCATAAACAGGCAGCTCCTCGCAGGCCAGACTCTCGGGCCACGAGTGGCGGTACTTGATGAGGATGGGCTCGCAGCCCTGCCGGGCCCGCTCGCACACAGACTTGCAGGGCTTGATGGGCTCGTGCTGGAAGTCAATGGTGCAGATGGGCGCATACATGGCACAGAGGAAGAAGAGCAGATCCGGGCTGCACTGGGTGCCCAGCAGACCTTCGAACTGCTCAATGGCCAGGATGGCGTTAGCCTGGGTGCTGTGGTGCAGGTGGTTGGGCATCTTGGTCATGTTCCAGGGCAGGGACTTGCACAGGGGGATGCGCACGGGCTCGCAGGCTGCAGCTCGTGCTCCGGGCACCCAGAGCAGACAGAGCGCAGCCAGGGCGAGCAGCCCGGCCCGCAGCAGCAGCATCCCTCCTGGACTGCCGCAGACCATGATCCCGGCAGGACGGGGCAGGGTTCAGCAGTGCCGAGGACGCCGACAGGCCCGCTTCGCGGTCCCCTCTTCCCCCCTGGAAGTGGACACAATGATCTGGGAGCTTCTCCTCCCCCGACGATCTCAGTTTCTTTCCTTGGATCAAATTCCCCCAATGGGGTCCCACGAGCTCCGCCGACCTCCGGCCGCCGCCGCCCCTGCCTCTCTGGCTGTTCTTTCCCGACGTCTAAGCCTTCTGGGGCAGCAGCATCTATTTATTCCTCGCTCCCTCTGGCAGAAGCGTCAGATTCGCAGATGAATCAGATTAGAGGAAAACAAGAGGAAGCGAGGGAGAAATAAAATCAAAAGTAAAATTCAGCTGAGGCAGTTGGAGCTCTGGACTGTCACGTCCCCTGGATTATGAAAAGGTGCTAACAGAAGCATGAAATTCTCCAACCGGGGAAGGAGGGGCTGGGGCGGGGGAGGGGAAACCAGAGGGAAAAGACTCCTAATGGGGGAGGAGGGTGCTGTAAGAGTTTCAGTTCTTGTAGGCTGAGCAAAAAGATCCAGTTCTTGGTGGGAGTTGACGCTGCTGCAGCAGCGACCGCCGCAGGCAGGAAGGACCAGCCGGAGGAGCCTCGACGCGAGAGGTCTGTGCCTCGGCCCCGCTGCGCTCCACTTTCCCACCTCCGGGCCAGAGAGGCAGCCCCGCCCCCACCCCCTACCGCCAACCCCTCGGTGCAGTCCCAGCCCTCCAATGCCAGCTCCTCTTCCTGGGATGGGAGCGGCGGTGGGGGTGGGGGGAAAGACAAGGTCTGCCGGTTGGAGGCAGAGGGGAGGGAAGCCTCGAGAAGCAGCCAGGATGCCGTAACGCAACACAGCGCTGACTTGAGACGTGCACCTCTTTCCCATCCCCACGCTGGCTCCAAAGAAAAGCCCCCAGACCCTCGCTGAAAGCCCACCCCAATCCCTGACGGAGGAGTACCAAGTTCCCCACTGGGGAGCCCACCCAAGCACCCTCACTCCCTGGAGACAGCTCTTCAGGCAAACTACCGCTTTACCTCTGCGCATCACCAGCTCTGCACAAAGTCAGACTTCAGGAGGAAGGACTTCAGCAGTGTCACTTTAAATGTCCAAGTCACAGAAAACACAGCCCCCTGCATGCAGTGGTGAAGGTTTATCACCCAGAGTTCAGGACTACAGAAGTCTGCATTATGAATAACAAAGTGGTGGGCGGGGGAGGGGGGGCAGCCTTTCATAAAAAGGAAAGAAATCTGTACATAATACAAGTAGGCCACCAGAAGCAAGAAACAGGTTTTTTAAAAAGCATTTTTTTCTTTGCCCTGCAGAATTAGAACTTTGGAGTTTTGCTTCTTAAGGTGAAGAGTGAAAAACTACCTGCTTTGAAGTATCTGGTTTTTGTTTTGTTTTGTTTTCTGATTTTACTCACTACAATAAAATGGCATTTATTATTCAACTCTTGTCACCACGGATTTCACCTAACACTTGAAAGAAATGTGTAGGAAAATTAAACCACACAGGTAATAATAATCATGATGATGATAACAATAAAACCCTTCCCATCCAAATTAGCTCAATCTAGAGAAGAAAATAGAAACCAGATCCCCTCCTGGTCTTCTCTGTCACTAATGAGCCACATCTTTTCCTTCCTCTCCCCCTCTGCCTTCTCAGGGCATATTGTAAATGGAATGACCTATTGAGGCCCTGCACCCTGCCCTTTAACCCAGCAAAAGGATTGTAGAATGTCAGAAAACACAGCTTTCATTGAGAAGAGAAAGAAACCTTAAAACAAAACAGGAAGTCACCTTTGCCCTGCATCATTGAAATATTTCACTGCTTTAATCCAGCCATTTCTCAGAGTCAACAAGAAGCAGAAAAATGATGCCCCCGCTTCAGAGCACACAGGGAGTTGTGGGTGTCCGTTCCCCGTCACTGACCTGATGGCACTTACAAAACATCAGTGCTCACTTGAGTTTATGAAATTTTATCTCTAAAATGACCATAAAGAGCAGTTTGTGACTATAGTAAATTTCTTCAGAAGCAAGTTTGTTCCACTTAGGAGAAAACACAACAGATGGTAGATAGGGAGTCATTTAGTTAGTACAAACTTTGCCTGGTCTACAATTATTTCATGTAATGTAAGAATACAAAGCCAAAATTGTATAAACGAATTAGATGAAAGATGCTATAGCAAGTAAAATTTGGGGGAGGGAAACAAATTTGAAACAGTCAATATTAGAACATTTGGGGGAATCCATATTTTAAAATGTAGGTGGAATTTTCAGTAAATTAGAAGAAGGAAGTGAACCATAGATGCAACGGATTGTTTGCTATATGTGTTTCCCTGTTTGCCATAAGTCTTTCAGTATAAGAGGAAACGAGCTAATTGTTTTTATGGTTCCACAACTGTCTGAAATAAAAGCTTACTTTCCTTCCCCTTCACAGAAGTTAATTATCCACTTTGTCTAACATGTCCCCTCACAATTTTAGTCTCTAATCCAAACTTGTCTTTATCAACACCCAAAGTAAATTTCACTGCCTCCCACATGTCTTTTTGAATACACTGCCTGGTTTTGTTCATTTTTCTAGTCAGTTCCTCTTGAACTTTGTTCATTTGTGCAAATTATTCTTTAGCACCTGTCAATTTATTGCTGTAAAATATTTTTCTTTTGTTATTTCATCTGGGCGTGCCCTGCCTTCCTAAATAGTATGTATGATTTTCTTCAAGAAGAGAGTTCATCCTCTATGTCTTTTGAAATAAGCATTTGAGAACTGTGAGCTGATGGAATTTGGAATGCAATGTTTTAAATATTAAAACATAAATGTCTAAAAACATATAATAAATAAATGCCTTAAAGAGAAATAAAATACAAGGGCACCTGGGTGGCTCAGTTGGTTAAGCGTCCAACTTTGGCTTAGGTCATGATCTCACGGGTTCGTGAGTCTGAGCCCCACGTGGGGCTCTCTGCTGACAGTTCAGAGCCTGGAGCCTGCTTCAGATTCTGCGTCTCCCTCTCCCTGCTCCTCCCCACCCATGCTCTGTCTCTGTCTATCTCTCAAAAAAAAAACAAAATGTAAAAAAAAAAATTAAGAAAAGAGAAATAAAATACAGTTGGAATAAATAGAGTGAAGTCTGAAAACCAAGCTATGTGATCATGAAGGAAACACAAATTAGATAAGGAATACAGTCTCCACTAGTAGATGAGCCATGCCCCTAAAAGTGAGTGCCTTCCAAAAGGCCCACATTTACAGAAATTAAGGGAAGGTTGAAACCTGATTCCTCAGAGGAAATGGGGTCGTAGGTAATTTGTTTCTCTTATGTTATTTTAAGGTTTAATTTAACAAGCATTGAACTGACCCTGATCCATTAGGACCCTGATCCTAATGTAAAAGTGCACCAGGGCTGTGTGATAGCCGCCTGTTTAGATATCTCTCCACATCTGTTGAAAAGGCATTAAGGTAAATAATCTGCATGGAACACATAAGTGGCTGTAGAATTGAAGCTTTTAAAGGAAATTTTGATGGGCAGAGCAACAGGGATCTTTTAAAACTCACTCTCTAGAACTAAGGATGAAAATCACAGATTTTTACAGTGGGTTTTATGTTTGAGAAAGTTATGAAGGTGGCAAAAGCAAACTATTAGTGTACCAATACCCTACTGAAAAATATCTTATGAACCCTAGATTTCAGGACCTTGAAAGGCTCCCCAACACACATCTCGGGCCTTTCAAGGGGGTGAGGGCACTTCAGAGTAACCATGTGGCACGTGACTCTCTGAGAGGCAGCATAGCACCCATCTCCAGCACCTATTTGGGACTGTGAGTCAATTCTGGGCTCAACAGCTGCTTGGAAGTACCCCCAGACCTAGGCATGGCCAGTCTTCTTAGAATGCATGATGGCATGGGGCGCCTGGGTGGCGCAGTCGGTTAAGCGTCCGACTTCAGCCAGGTCACGATCTCACCGTCTGTGAGTTCGAGCCCCGCGTCGGGCTCTGGGCTGATGGCTCAGAGCCTGGAGCCTGTTTCTGATTCTGTCTCCCTCTCTCTCTGCCCCTCCCCCGTTCATGCTCTGTCTCTCTCTGTCCCAAAAATAAATAAACGTTGAAAAAAAAAAAATTTAAAAAAAGAATGCATGATGGCATTGGCATTTCATCTAACTTCCTGACAAGGGTTCCAGTGGTGATTTCAAGGAAAGATCTTCCTGTATAGAATTGTTGAATCATTATATTGTACACCTGAAACTGATATAACATTGTATGTTAACTATACTGGCATTAAAATTGTTTTAAATAAAAATAAATATGGACAGGGAAATAAAAGATCTTTCACTGTGAAATAGCCTTCTTTCCAAAATTTAAATTTGACCAATTTCAAAAAAAAAAAAAAAAGAATTTGTGATGTATTTTGTCAACAATTTAAGTATTAATATGCTTTTTCATCTGGTAAATACACTTTACACTTACCCCAGGTTTGTGCTTGTAAGACAATCTACATCTGTCCTTTAAGAAAATGTGGTTACATCGTTTTGTTTTGTTTTGTGTTTTTGACATCACACACAAGCAGGGGAGAGGGGAAGAGGGAGAGACAGACAGAGAGAATCTTAAGCAGGCTCCACGCTCAACGTGGGCTCAATCCCACAACCCTGGGATCATGACCTGAGCTGAAATCAAGAGTCAACCACTCAACTGACTCAGCCACCCAGGCACCCAAAAAAACGTGCTTATGTTTCTTCAAGCAGGGCTGATGTGTGCAATAATTAACAACTAGTACAGCATGGGCATCCATCAGTCAGAATGACTGAGGCCAGTCCCATTCTGTACCAACTGGGGATCAGCCCTAGGTACCCAGGGAGCAAGAGAACTAGTGTTTATTGAGTGCCTACTATCTGTGAGGCATATAAACCATACGATACTTTACAAGAGGTATTAATTCCAAAGATGAAGAAACTGAGGCTCAGAGGAAAGAAGGACTTACCCAAAGTTCTCACAGCTAGATAAGGGCCAGTCAGAGATGGGACTTGAATCCATGCTCCTTCCCCAACTCCAACAATCACACTTTTTCCTAAGCAGAAAGGATTTGGGAATGGGAAAGACCACGGCTTTCTGTGGACCTAGGTCTTAGCCTGAACCCTGTCCACACTGCTTATCAGACACTGACTGTGCCCACCACCCCCCCCACCCCCCGCCACCCAGGAATAGAATGCAAATCCTTGTGCTTCGAATGGGGAGACCTTCATGGCCTCATTCATGGCTTCATGGCCTCATTCAAGCTGTTCTGTGCACCTAGAAATTCCTCAAGTTCCACTTTAAGAAGATATTACCTGTCCAGTCTCCAAACAATCCAGAAAAGCTTCCCACCTGTTAGGTACATCAACATTAAGGCAGTGACTCTCAAACTGTGACCTGCAGCAAAATCCCCTGCAGGACTATTGAAAACACAGATTGTGTGGGCCTCATCCAGAATTTCTGGTATGGTGGGTCCTCTGGGGGTAGGGCCTGAGAATTTGCATTTCTCATATGTTCCCATGTGATGCTGATACTGCTGTCCAGGGACAACACTTTGAGAGTCACTCTTTTGAACTAGATATGAAGCCTTGATTTGCCTTAGTAAACTTTGCATGCTATAAAGCTTTCATTTTTATGGAAACCAATTTGACAAGAAACTTCATATATTGAAAAAAAAAAAAAGCTTTCATTTTTTAATCTCCTGCCTATCTTTTCTTACGAGGAACTTAGAAACATAATTTGAATAAAGCACCCTAATATCTAAATTATACTCTCAAGGGAGGCCAGGGAGGAAGACAGGACTAGATTTGTCTACTAGTTACTCAAAGGTCAACCTCAGAGCCCCAGTGAGAGTTGACAATACAATCAGCTACTCTCTGACCCTAATGTACTTTCCTAAAGGAAAATAGCAACACTCCACCCCCACTGCTACAAAAGAACAATAGATCCACTTCAAAGAAGTTCCAGAAGCAACCATAGTATCTTAGTAATGGAATGAACCTCAACAATTTAGCCTACCCACCTGTTCCTCCCCCCTCTAACCTCCTAGGCTTCCCTATCTTATTTGGGGGAAAAAAAAAAAAACCTCAGAAAAATAACTTAGGTAAAGCCATGAAGTCAGTTAATGGCAGTTAACGTGCTCAGTTCAATATTCTTTCCACTTACACCATCCTTCTCTGTTGGAAGTGTGTTTTCCTTATATTTGGAAACACCAACGCCTATATACAATATGTATGACAATTAAACATAATGGTATTCAGCTTTCACAATCCCTTAAAATCATCCAAACCTCCCAAACAACCCAAATGGACTTGGGGTCCAGAAGGGGAGGTAAGGGACACATCCAAGAGGACCTCAGACTGTAGTGCTTCCCCTGTCTAATGTCAGTTGAAACCCAGATGAACCTGAACTTCTTTCAAATCTCCCTTTGACAAGATTTAATTACAGATGATTTCTAGAATACCCTTTTGCCATCTTACTCTAGAATAGACCTGCATGTTTTGCTACGTCTTTCATCTTATATATTTAAAATCTTTATTTACTCCTCAGTTCCCTCTCTGATGGTGATAGAAGGGAAGTCAAGTGGCACAGAGGTCATTCCAACATGGGCTTTTGGCTTGAGTTATGACTGAATAACTGAGCAACTGACTGTGACCATCAAGGCCAAGTTAGAAAATGGCCTTAAAATAATCCCCACAATATTAGAAATCCTGCAAAACAGTAAGAAGCAATAACCTGGCCAGTTCACAGTCATCTGAGATTTGTTAAATGTGAGTCATATACCTCATGTTTAACCTGGAAGATGAATCACTCTCCTCCATGCATATATAAATAATGAGAACATGAATCTGCCAAATTAGCAAATATATCAATTACTAGACCCAATGAATTTTTTTAAAGTCTAAAATTGTTTCTTCAGGTTTGAAGGATAAATGTCCATCAGAATATCAGAAATTGCTATTGAAAGATTTCTAGGGTCAAAATGAGATATTTCAAAATAATTTAGCCATTGGAAAAGGCCTAAATCTTGACATGGATCCTCCTAGTACTAACAAAACCTTTCTTGAGACTAGGCTTATTATCTCTATATCACCAATCAACTAATTTACCCCATGTGAGAATCCTGGCCCACTGACCTTGCTAACCCAAGAACATTAATCATCTTGTTCAGTCTTTCCCCCATGATCCTTCCTCTTTTTTTTTTTTTTTTATTGCTTATTTATTTATTTTGAGAGAGAGAGAGAGCATGAGCCAGGGAAGGGCAGAGAGAAAGGGAGAGAGAGAATCCCAAGCAGACTCCATGCTGTCAGCACGGAGCCTGACACGGGGCTCAATCCCATGTACCATGAGATCATGACCTGAGTGAGAATCAAGAGTCGGACACTCAATCGACTGAGCCACCCAGGCGCACCCCCATAATCCTTTCTAATTGATGCCCTGACCCTCAAGATGCCCCTCATCTACTTTACTCTTCCCATCACTGGCTAATAACTCTACCTCTGACTAACACTCTTTCACCCTTTCCATTTTTCCTTCATAAAGAACTGGATCATGAGGAGGCAAATGCAGATGTTATTTTATTCTTCCTCTGTATCTTGTTTTGTTATTATCTGTCTGAAATTTATCCCTGGGAAATCTATTTTTCCTCACTCAAACTTGGGCTCCTTTTTTCATGTATTTATTCACTAAGTTGGAAGCAGAAAAAGCTGGAATTTCATCAGACCAGAGGTTTGAATCTTGTAGACTATATCATAATAACAAACACTTATACAGCATCTATTATGATTCACGATATGCCAGGCACGATTAAAGCATCTAACTCATTCAATCATCATAACAGCTCTATAACACAGGAACATTGTTACTCCCATTTTATGAATGAGGAAGCTGAGCCACAGAGGGAATCATTTCCCCAAGAACTTACGACTTCATCAGAGGTCATAGCAGGATTCTGATTCAGACAATCCAGCTGCAAAGCCTGAACATTTCCACTTAGCACTGCATCGCTCTACGTGAGAAGTTGCTCCTTCCCTAGACGCAGCACCCACGAGGAGCGGTTTGATATGCTTTTATTTCATATAAATACTCTACCTACTAAACTGCAGGACATTCCTCAGGTATCTATTTTTAATAACAGTTGTGTTAAGATATAATTTATATAGGGGCGCCTGGGTGGCGCAGTCGGTTGAGCGTCCGACTTCAGCCAGGTCACGATCTCGCGGTCCGGGAGTTCGAGCCCCGCGTCAGGCTCTGGGCTGATGGCTCAGAGCCTGGAGCCTGTTTCCAATTCTGTGTCTCCCTCTCTCTCTGCCCCTCCCCCGTTCATGCTCTGTCTCTCTCTGTCCCAAAAATAAATAAACGTTGAAAAAAAAAATTAAAAAAAAAAAGATATAATTTATATAAAATATAAAAGCTTTACTCTTTTAAAGCCTACAATCCAGTGGTTCTTAGCTCATTCAGAGTTATGTAACACCATGAATCCATAAAAGGAACCTTACCCATTAGCAGTCACTTCTCATTTCCCCTTAATCCCTTCAGCCCTAGATAACAACTAATCTACATTCTGTATTTATAGATTTGCCTGTTTTAGACATATATATGCACGTCCATAGAAATGGAATCATGCAATATGAGTTCTTTGGGACTGGCTTCTTCCACCTCCTATAATGTTCTTAGGTTCATCTATATTGTAGCCAAAAGGGGGGAAAAATCCAAATATCCATCAGCTGATGGGCATCTGTTTTGTTTTTTTTTTTTACACTTTTGAGCTATTATGAATAATGCTGGTGTAATATTTGTGCACACATTTTTGTGTGGATCTATGTTTTCATTTCTATTGGGTATATACTTAGGAGTGAACTAAATTGCTGGATCATAAATAACTTTATGTTTAACTTTTTGAGGAACCGCCAAACTCTTTTCCAAGTCACTATACCATTTTGCATTCCTACCAGCAATGTAAAAGGTTCCAATTTCCCCACATCTTTGTCAACGCTTACTATAAATGTCTGTCTTTTTTATTATCACAATCCTCATGAGTGTGAAATGACATCTCATTGTGATTTCGATGTGTATTTTCTTTTTTTTTTTTCAACGTTTATTTATTTTTGGGACAGAGAGAGACAGAGCATGAACGGGGGAGGGGCAGAGAGAGAGGGAAACACAGAATTGGAAACAGGCTCCAGGCTCTGAGCCATCAGCCCAGAGCCCGACGCGGGGCTCGAACTCACGGACCGCGAGATCGTGACCTGGCTGAAGTCGGACGCTTAACCGCCTGCGCCACCCAGGCGCCCCTGGTGTGTATTTTCTTAACGACTATTCATAGTAAGCATCTTTTCAAGTGCTTATTTGCTATTTATATATCATGTCTGGGGAAATCTCAATTCAGATTCTTTGCATTTTTTAATTGGGTTGTTTGTCCTTGATGATTTTGCTTGTTTTGTTTTGTTTTGTTGTGTTGTGTTTTGTTTTGTTTTCAGTTGTAGGAGTTCTTTATATAGTCTAGACACAAGTCCCTTATCAGATAGATGATTTACAAATATCTTTTCCATTCTATGGTTTGTCTTTTCATTTGCTTAACAGTTCTCTTTGAAGCACAAAAGTTTTGAATATTGATGAAGTTCAATTTTTTTTTCTTTTGCCCCTTGTGCTTTCTATTGTTATATCTAAGAAGGCTTTGAGTAACCCAAAATCACAAAGATTTAATCTTCTGCTTTCTTCTAAAAATTTTATAGTTTTTGCTGTTGTGCTTAGAGCTATGATCCATTTTGAGCTAGTTTTTGTGCAGTGTGAGGAAGAGGTCCAACTCCATTCTTTTGCATGTGCTTATCTAGTTGTCTCAGCACAATTTGCAGAAAAGATTATTCCTTCCCCATTTCATTGTCTTGACATCTCTATCAAAAATCAAGTGAACGTAAATGTAAAGGATCATTCTGGATTCTCAATTCTATTCTACTGATTCTCTTGATATCCTGATTCATTCTGATGATAATTAGTGAAGACCTTAACACCAAGATTGGTTTTATTTAGGAAACGTTGTGTAAAGCCTGTCTTCTTTGAGCAATCTCTCAGAAATAATAAGGCAAGACAGGAAGATTATAATTTTCAAATCCCGCCCTGAGTGTATGACTGATATATTATTAATTGAACACAATGGCAAATAATGTTTTGAACCCAAAGGAAAAGCATCTGGTTATACCCACTACTTATTATAACATTATGATGTAGGATAGTCTCTGGAATAATTCTAGGAGATAATTATACCTTCTATCTCTAAATAAAAACTTGTTTTTACTTATATCCTTATAAGAAATAAGATTCTAAGGCTATATAGAAAATATTTAAGAACTATAGTTAATAATAAGTAATGTGTTATTTTGATTCTCAGTATTTGCTATCAATCTGATCATGTACATTGTTAAAGTGACAGAGAAGTGAGAGCCTCTCCAAGTCCTTGCTTGACCTGATGAGGTTTAGGATTTGATAGGATTTTGCACATAGGTCTTCTGGGAAACCACTCCCTTCCCCCTAGATACGTGTTCTATAACAGGCAACGTGGTACTTGGGAAAGTTTCCCAGAGAGAGAATCAGGGAAAGATCTTACATAGAGTTAACATCACTCAATTATTCCATCTGAGGTGAAAGGGGAGATAGGGACAAAAAATTAGACATCTCTTGGTCCTGCCAAAAATAAAAGCCTGGCAAAGTTACGAAAACAACAACACACATGAAGATCAGTTAAGGCCATCCAGGTATTTCCTAAGTACAGAATTTCTGTAAATCTGCCTTCTTTTCTGATGGAAGCTCAGATTTTGACTTTTCACTAGTAACTGCCAAACAAAAACATTTTGAATTTTTTAAATATTTTGCAACAGTAAAAAATAGCATCCCTTTTCTTAGGTTTCCTTTCTCACCAAATTCAAAACTAAAGTGATTTTAACTTGTGAGCATAATATAATCTGCTTTGAATGAAAACAGTTTATAGTTCTTCAAGAGGGCCTTGGAGGCAGGTGTCCATTGACATCCGTTTATACTGTTATAAACAATATAAATGTTTTCATGTTTTTTATTACAATAATGATGATGGTGATTAACACAATGACAACATAGCTATTAAGGTCTAAAAATCTGTGCCCAGTTGAACCAAACTGGACAGGATTCAGAAGAAACATGAAATGTTTCTTTTTTTTGAGGCGTGGGGAGGGCGGGGAAGTGATGGAATATAATCTCTGGAAAAACCTTAAAGAATATTGTTACCCTGGAGGAGATAATTCATCCATTCGTTTATTGAACACTTGTTGTTGGCCTTCTAAGTTCCAGATAGTTTTAGGTGGAATAAATAGCACAATAAACAAAGCAAAGTCAGGACCGTAATAAAACTCGCATTCTGATAAAATTTTTCTCTACAAAATGGAAAGAACTATAAATGGTCAGCCCTGTATCTTAACTGAGGGAAGACTAAGTTACAACAGTATGTTATGGCAAGAGAGTTATACTAGATCTAAAGAATGTTTTGGGTAGAAGTTGGTAAAGTCCTGAAATTGTTCTCTTAAAAATTAAGTTACTGTTGAAAGAATACCTTTCTCCTCCAAGAGTTTAGATGACTCCACCTTGCAAACCAAGCCACAAATTTCATTCTTTTCTTCACACAGGTCCTACACTTCACGTGGAAGACAAAGGCCCTGGGAGGTGAGGTTTAGAAAGAATGGGCAGATAGAAAACGATCAATTTGTCATTTTTGATAATGCATACAAACAGCTTTTGAAAAACTGCTTACATTTCACTGACACATATTTTCACGTTGGTGTATGTATTTATTTAGTCACTTTGCATATAATAATACTCTAAGTGTGTACATTATTTGTCCTGCAGGTGACATTTAATGTTTCATTTTACCAAATTATAGGTCCATATTTTCTGTTTCTTTTTCTTTCCCCACATCATCCATGGACATGTTTTTCTTTGCAGGAAATTGCATTTTCTCATCTAGATGTAAAAAAATGTTAACAGAAGTATCTGTAAGACCCTAATTGCCAGGTTTGCACAGGCCACAAGGAACTCTCTGTCACTCAGCACTGCATCAATAACTCAGTGTGCTGCCTAGTGTTACAAATATCATTTCTAGTGAAGGATTAGGTGGGGAACTTAGCAGCGCTTTACATCTGCTATGTATTTTGGCTTAGAACTTGTTTTTCTTTGAAGAATGTGGTCAACAACCGGCTATGGTTTTCCCTGAAGTATTTAAGAAGAATCAAACAGAAAACTGTAAAATTGTAACACTCAATTCATAGTTAGATTATAACAAAGGAACCAAGGCAACCAAGAAACTACTTTACATCAAACAGAATTCAAGCAGATTTAGAAAAGAAAAAATTACCCAAATAGATAGCCAATCAATTGCTTCTATCTAGCTATTGCTACTAGGAAAACAAATTTCTAGGTTCTGTAAATAAATAAACTTATTCTATAGTTTTAACAAATGTAATGTTCCTTAGGCATTCACACATTCCATGTTTTCAACCAATGTACAAAGAGAATTTTTCTTTCTTGAATATAGATCATTACGATTTGTGTCATTTCATATATAGATCTCAAAATAGGTAAAATGCATGTTCCCATTTTCACATCTTAAATGGGTATACTGTTAATGTTATATCTCCAAGACTGTGATACATAATTGAACTAAGTTATGAGGATAAAATGCAGAAAAAAATGTTTGTTGGCTAACCATGATCAATACAGTGTAAAACTACCCCCTTCATCCCAGGAAGGGAAAGAGAGCAAAGGAAAGAGCAAAGGAACAGGTTGGTAGGATGCTGGGGACAAACTTAATGCTAGTAGGGAAACAAGAAGATATTTTGTCAGAGAGGAGGAGATGTCCACTTGTCTCCCCAGGATGGAAAATCATGGGAGGAACCTGAGCAGAGGAGCCATTTTCCTGACCTATGAATTTGAGCAAAGAGTGCTTCAGGCTTTTCCCTTCTCCTGGGAAGCTCTTCCACTCTTCTCCAGGTGGCCCCAGGGGGCTCAGCCACTGGAGGGAAAGCCTGAGGGGGTCCAGCATTCCTGTGACTGGGTATTTAATTCTTATTAATCCTGGAGTCAAAAATTAGCAAGCCCTGTTAGCCATACACCTAAAGCCACATTCCCCTATCAACTGTGTTAGTAATAACATTCATTAGTTTCTCTGCTGTAACTTATTTTCCAACTGGATTCCTAATTTGAAGTGATAAGGGAGGGGTTTGTTTATTGGACTCCTTCAAGATTTACTTGAAGTCTAATTTCACTCCATTGGCCTCAGGGACAACTTTACGCCACTGGAATCTAGTTCCCCTATAACATGGACAGTAATGGGACCTCTGTGTGGTACCTCAGTGATATACCACCAAAAAGGACACAATTCCGAAGAGATGTTTTGATGCCAAAGTACTACTTTTATTAATATTATGGTTTTTTAAATAATGTTATAATTGATTTATAAATAGGATTACAAAGAATAAATAAGTCACAGATGATATACTGTTTACCAATCTTTCAATTCTTACCATTTTCATTTTTCTCTTGTTTGCCATGACCGTCCCACCAATTTTTCTCTCATATTGCCTGTTCTTCGCCTATCTATAAACAAAAATGCCCTGGAGATTAAGCATTACATAAATATAAGATGGAACAGATGGTGTGCTAAATAACCACCCACTACCCCCCACCCCCCCGCCAGAAAACCTAGGACTGAAGGTGCTTTTAGCATATTGTATGTTTCCATAAGGCCAAAATTGTGTTGTACCTTTTTTTTTTTTCAACGTTTATTTATTTTTGGGACAGAGAGACACAGAGCATGAACGGGGGAGGGGCAGAGAGAGAGGGAGACACAGAATCGGAAACAGGCTCCAGGCTCTGAGCCATCAGCCCAGAGCCTGACGCGGGGCTCGAACTCACGGACCATGAGATCGTGACCTGGCTGAAGTCGGACGCTTAACCGACTGCGCCACCCAGGCGCCCCAATGTTGTACCTTTTTAAGGTATGAGTGCTATTCAGTAACCTGATATGTACTGTACTATGTACTGTATGTACTGATATGTACTGATATGTACTGTAGCTAAAGCCATTAAATAATATACGTTTCTGAGGCAATATCTATGAAAACCAGGAAGCTTCTGTGTGAATCTGCTTATTATCTGCCATGTATCCTACCAGGTTTATCATGTGCTGTCACCAAGATTCTCCTGTTTGTTTTATTGGCAACTCTTCACTGATAAAAGTAATGAATTCTGAGTATGTTCACAGGAGCCTGTGAGCCAAGACTCGAGTCAGGACATAAATATGTTCTCACATGATGGAATGGTTACAAAATATGGATGCCTTAGGGCTAAAAATTCTTGTACACTTCCATTATTAACTAGTTTATAAATTGTTTATAAAAATTTACATCTGTTGAACCTCAACCGATCTGTACCAATTTCTTTTCTTTTCTTTTTTTTTAAAGAATGTCCACACATAGGTATCTATTTAGTGGATAACAATAGTATGTTATTCCAAAAGGTGTGGCGATCAATGCTAAGGCATTTTAAAATCCTTTATTGTTTGGAAGGATTATTTGATTGCCTAATTATTAACATTAGATTGTATTAGGTTAAATTTGTCCTTCAAAGTATCTAAGGTAACCACTACAAGTGTAACTTTCAAACTAATAAAGAGGAAAATACAGAGGAACAGAGAAGAAAAATGAAATTAAAAACTTCAAAATGTATCTGTGTACTCAAGAGCAGACATGGCCTAGAAATTATTTACATTTGCAAATATTCCATTGAATGATGCATAACTTCACCTGTGACCTTCAAACGCTACTCCCTCACCAAACCAAAGGTTCAATCTCTCTCTCTGTCTCTCTCTCTCTACCTCTTCATCCCTCTCCCTTTCTCTCTCCTCTCTCTCCCTTCCTTCCTCTCCTTCTCCCCTCCTCTATCTCCTTCTCTCACTAAACATACACACATCTACTTATATCTACATACTCAATTGTATTTTTAGATCAATATTATTTTAAGCACTTAGAAAACAGAAACTATTTACCCATCCTTACGATTGAATCTATATATTAACAAACAAATTTGACTAAATAAAAACAAAAAACCAGATTGAATACAATAAAATTTTGACTTATCTGGTTGTTGGGGCTTTTTAATCCTTTTTAATTATAAGAAAACTCAATTATATTTATGTAACTTAAATCACTCTACTGGATCAGAAGTGCATATTAATTGTTTTATTGATAACAATAATTTAGGGGAGAAAGAGGAAAGAGAAAAAACAGATCATTAAGACATGCAGAGAAACCATTTAAGGTTCAGAATCAGCTTGCAGGAGCAGGGAGAGGGAAGGACCTTCTGAGCGAGTTTCATCAGAGATTTATCAACACATCTTTCTCTCTTTCCAACTCTGATTAGATTGCCCTGATTTGACAAATGAAGTACCATAAGGTTAGAATTAGATTCAGTGTCTCATTATTAGGGCCTCTAGGAAAGCCATGATAGTCTACACTTGTGATAATGCCATCAACTATAGCCAAGATCTGCCTATGGCCTGTATCTGTGCAGCACAGCTTGATAAGAAGACAGGAGGCTTTGAAATTGGATTAAACATGAGCAAAACACAACTCTTTAGAAAGGCGTTCCATTCTATTCTAAAGAGGATTTTTAATGTTTAATTTAAGTTCTTCCAATTTATGAATATCCACCAACAAATTTTAAATCCATTTGATTTAAAATAAACTAAGTAGAAAAGCTTTAGACTTAGACTTTCCATTACAGTTTGATTAGTACACCAGTCTAAAACAGAAGACTCTAGGGGCATATGGGTGGCTCAGTCATTAAGCATCTAACTTTGGCTCAGGTCATGATCTCATGGTTCGTGAGCTAGAGGCCCACCTGAGATGAGCTCATGCCCTGCTTCAGGTAAAATGCGAGCCCTGCTTCGGGTGAGCCCCGCTTCTCTCTCTCTGCCTCTTGTTCACTTGGCCCTCTCTCTCTCGACCTCAAAAAAAAAAAAAAAAAAAAAAAAGATAAAACATTTTAAAATAAATAAACAATAAAAATAAAATAGACTCTATAATAACTCACATTAAATATTTTCAGAAACCCATAAAATGTTACATTGACTTGAAAATTCTCCCAGGTTGCCATTTTGTTTCAAGATGGCATACTGAATCACAAATTTAACTTATTGTGTGCATTTAATGCTCTTTGGCAGCCACACACTAGGCAGTTTTTTTCAGATAAACATAAAATATCAAATGGCTAAGCTTAAACAAAACCTTACTGCTACCAATTAAAGATTCCTTAGTGTAATGTTTTGAAAATGTTCCAAAATTCTCAACTTCTTAAAAAAAAGTTTTTGCCAAGGTCAGTGTTGCTGCATTTGCCCAGTCCTAAATGGTAACTATAGCCCTGTTAAGAAAGCAAAACACCAAAACAAATTTTAGATGAACTATACCAAAAGTTCTAGTGCTCATTTTTTCCCTTTAGACTTGGTTGGGCAGCAAAAACATAAAATGAACATTGAAATTTATGAAAACAGGCACAGTGTTTATCTTTTTTTATTATGGCAATTAAGGCACTTAAAATACATTCTGAGGTTCAACATGGTCTTTCCAAAAGAATGCTTTCAGAGAAAATCTGACGTTGTTAATAATGAAATAAAAATCCTTTGACTAGAAGTCTTGAAATGACTTATCCTACCAAATGCCACATGCCTCCTTCCTGCTTAGTGAAAACTTGTTATTGGAATAAAATTATAAAATTCAATAACTTTAGCACTGGGTTTTTCTGTAGGCTGTTAACCTTCATGGTGAGCACATAGTGATTGAAAGAAAAAGAACAGTTTGGCTTTTTTAACAAAATGCTTGGTCATTACTTTCTCCTTTGAGGCACACAGGTGCAAAATTAAACTGAACCCACTGTTTGAGGTTATGAAGAGTGCATGTGATGGGGTTCATACCCTAATGACTGTTTTCTACCAAAAATATTCCAACTATAACATAGTATGCTGTGAGCATAGTCAGGAACTGCCACAGAAGGCCAAAGTTACTTTCCACCCATTTTTTGTTCTCAGCACAATGTCTTCTATACATGTTCAATGAATGTGGATTGTGGGAGCAGAGAGTGAATGAAAAAATGAACAAAAGAATACATGTCATTTTCATTTAGTATAGCAACTTTACTATGTTGTTTAAAAATGTTTTGATACAAAAAGATCACGTTTTAAAATTTTTTCACATCACATTTTCCTAGTGAAGTTAAATCTAACACTTGTGGGAGGCAAAGGGAATAAAGAAACCATTCCTTGGAAGTCACCCTGTGCCCTTCATGTCCTGAGATTTAGGAAGGACCAGAAGGTCGGAAGGGCTGCTCAACCTCCATCTCCAGTATGGGAAGGTAGCCAGAACTCTGATGTCCAGGCTTCCCCAAGCCCATGCCTCTTTAAACCAGTGTAAATGGTGAGAGCTGAGACTTACCTTTTGAAGTTTTAGTCAAAACCCTTTAGAGACTTGGCCCACAATGGCCAGACCCTGACATTCTCCCACTGTTTGGGGCATGCTCCCATCCCCAACCACCACCACCCCAAAGCTCCCTTGGTCCTGGTCTCTCATGCCCCTTACATAGACCTTACCCACTCCTCTTTCCAAATCAACACAGAGTTGTCTTTCAATATATACTCTCTGCTCCAGGAAGGCTGTTGTATAAGCATGCCCTTCATGAACTCTTCCCGAACCCTGGAAGCATGCATGACTTATTCACAACCACATCACTTAATCAGAGCCTAGCAGTCCTTTCTCACTGTACATCAATTTTGAGGGTGAAATAAGACAATGTCCATAAAAACAGTATAAATTTGTAAGTTGTAGTTTTGACAATGTTAAACAAATCATTTTAATAATGAAATTTCAAGGTTAAGTTGGCTCAATTTCTTCATTTCTTCATTAAACGCACTGCTTGACTTAGCATTTTATCACATGGTGTTCTATGAAATTTCTAGAACTGTCATTTATATTTATTCATTCAACCTTTCATATGTGTCCATTAATATGAAAATTTTCTGATTGCTTACAACAGTAAGATTCTGAAGGGCAGAAATTTTGTGAAATATATATTTTGTATTTTTCTTTTATAAATAGGTTCTTAGTACACAGTGGATGGATAAATTTTTATTAAGTAAACTTATCTTAAATAGATTTCTAAACAGGGCAAGCTCTGGGGGAAGTGGCTCAGAAACACTGGCTTACAGAAGTCGGGTCCAACTGACTTAGACTTGAGGTACAAAGCAATATATCATTATTAGAGAATACTACTACATAATTAGATTATTCCAAGTATTCAACAAATTAGAATAGAATATCACACTGATTGTAATCTTACATATTATCTCCTTCTTTATCCTACCTTGAAGCAGGACTGTGTTCAAATGATCTTAAGACTGATAAGAGTATAATAAAAGATCCTTACTTTTCTATAGCCCTAAGCAGACCAAGACATATGGCTACAGCAAGTTAATTACATATACCAGACTTATTGGTATCACTATCTCACTCTGTCTAATCCATCCCACATTTTTCAGGAGGAAATGCAGAATTTTGGTCTTCATGATTCTTGTCTCGATCAGCTTTCAAGAATGATAGCTTTGCACAACTAAACTCATTCATAAAATATAGAAATATAGATAAATGCTCTAAAATTAAAACTTGCTTTTAAAAAGACATTTGTTGCTGGATACCTTATAACAGAAAGTTGGAAACAATATAAATGCTATTAATAGGGGCCTGATTCAATAAATGATGGTACCTATGTGAAAGGGACTCTGTATAGCACTGGAAAGAAAGAAGCAGACTTGCACACTGTGCCTTGAAAACAAATCCATGATGTATGAAATGTATGAAATGTATGAAACTGCAAAAAAATATACCTAGAGCTATTCCATTTTGTGGCAAGAAATACTTGCATACATCTGCATATATCACTGTGTCTCCTTAGGAACAAGTTAGAAAGGACAAGCCAGAAACGTAACAGAGGGTAAAATTTTCCCAGGAGGATGGGATTAAATGTATGTGCGTGTGTGTGCGCGCGCACATGTGCGTGTGCATGTGTGCAAGCAGAGGGAGGGGGAATTTAGCCACTTTATGCCATGACATTAAAAAGATTGGATAAATGATTTTTATGTTATTGTATTCCTGTTGTTTTTCAAATAAAATCTAAAAGGTTTGTTTCCACAGCTATCCAAGCACTCTTAGCAATGCTTCAGAAGCAAGTAGGGCAAACAGCTGCCTCTATTAGGCCAAACCACCTGAGCAGGGAGTGGTTAGGGGGGTTGGGAGAAAATCTTTCGTGTGCTGTAGCCAGGAGACTAGAAACCACACTGTCTTGTCAGAGATAACAAAACATAGATCTCGGAAATAAAGCCTGAAAGTTTCCAAAATCTAAAGACCTTCAGAAAATAATATTCCACAACTTCCCTTGGAGAATCAATGCCATAACAAGAAGTGACCCTCTTCATTCCCAGGCCCTACTCCTTCTGTGGTGAACAGTGAATAAATCCCTAGTCGGCTAGAATCTCCCACACAACCCACTGCTTTCTCTTCTTTCCTTCCTGTTCTTCCTTTTCTTCCCTCCCTCCCTCCCCTCCTTCCTTCCTTCCTTTTTCTCTCTTTGTCCTCTTCATTAGCACTGTTTATAACTCTACTTCTGTCTAACTAATCACCACACCAATCACTTGCCCCTCATTCGCACAGTTTTTTCTAGCCAGTTCTAAAGGGAACAGTTGTCTTAGCTCTCGTGTAAATAACGGAGCCGATGACCTCAGCAGAGGCAGGGCTGAGGGCTCAGGGAGTGAAGCTGTCCTTGCCGTAGCCCAGAGATGTTGGTCTTCCACAGCCACTAACAAGTTATAGCTTATTAAGCTAATAAATATCGTTCATTTTCCTCCTTCCTTCCAAGAGAGGTGAAACACAGGACCAGCTCAGTTATCAGGCCACATCAGGAAAGGCAGAACAGATGTCAAATCCGTGGGTTCTGCAGATGGTGAAAATTGATTTTTGAGTTCTGAGACTTACATAAACGTCCTCTTTCATACAAAATGTCCTAAACCGTATTATGCCCGAGGCTAGTGGAATACCTCTAAGATCATTTAGGAAGCCAAATGCATCCAAAGCTGTCGACAATGGCCCAGCTAGACACAAGGATGAGAAGCCCCGCCCCCCACCCCGCCTCCTCAACACACGTCCAGCCCCCTGTGGCTGCGCAGTGCATATCCGGTACAGATAAGCACACCCACACGCACACCCACACAGGCAGACTCGTGCACGCACGCACACACACACACCCTCCCCCCCCACCCCCCCCACTGGCAAACCTTCCACACCACCTGCTCCCACAGCAGGTGTCTTCAGCACTTGCGATGCTGGGAGCCACGCAGCGAGCGGTGGTGAGGCGTTCCCAGAATGCTCCTCTGCCCGGTGGGCTCAGCTGGGGCAGACAGGTTGTCTCTCGTGTAACCATTATCACCTCTTCCATCCCTCTGTGAGGGAGCGAATGCATTACAACTTTCCACACTACCTTAACAAGATTGCTGGCTCTTTAAAATTCTTTAAAAAAAAAAAAAATACTTTGCTTCCTTGGCACGAAATATATGTATTGTACAGACTATTTAATCAGCTATTTTTTTCAAACGAAAATTCTTCCATATTTATTACTGAACCAATCTCTTAGTGCAGAAGTATAAGGAAAAAATTATTTTCCCAATAAAATGTGTCCAATAGTCCCAATAGTGGCAGTTTTTCAGCTTGATAGGGGAAAATACTAGTGACCTTGATAACAGCATCAATGTGAGCCATCAGATGTGTGACTCTTGATGGACATGGCTTGATTTTTCTCCAATGTCTCCTCTTGGAGCTGTACATGGTTTATCATGAGTTTTCCTGTGAATTCATTGAGGAATGAAAATGACTCTGCTTTTGTTTCTTGGCCAGAAATCACCTGATCCTGAAGGTCATACAGGAGACAAGACAAGGAAAGCTGTCAACCGCACATAACATGATGGTGGGCAAAGGGAGAAAGTCACTCAGTTATTATTTATTACATCCATCTGCATTCAAGTCTCTGTGTCAAACCAAAATGTGTTAGACACAGCCTTGCCATCAAGGAGTATATGTTCCTGTAACAAAGATAAGAAACACACTCTTTGGTCAACAAGTAAACTGTGGAGTTAGTAGGTATAGATCATTTAGGACAGGAAGATGAATGTGATCTGAATCTGGGATATATCTGGAACTTTCCGTTTTTTGTTTTTTTTTTTTTTGACAGAAAGAGAGAGAGAGAACATGTGAGGGGAGATGGGCAGAGGGAGACAGAGACAGGGAGAGAATCTTTTTTTTTTTTTAACATTTACTTTTAAGAGACAGAGCAAGACAGAGCGTGAGTCGAGGAGGGGAGACAGAGGGAGACACAGAATCTGAAGCAGGCTCCAGGCTCTGAGCTTTCAGCACAGAGCCCAACGCAGGGCTTGAACCCACCAACCTCGAGATCATGACCTGAGCTGAAGTCAGATGCCCAACAGACTGAGCTACCCAGGTGCTATGAGAGGGAGAGAATCTTAAGCAGGCTCCACTAGGGACTTGAAAATGACCCTAGGATCATGACCTGAGCTGAAGTCAAGAATCAGATGCTCAGCAGACTGAGCCACCCAGGCACACCTGGAACTTGCCTTCTTAAATAAATTTATAAGCTTGAAATATGTAAGTAGTAGGGTAAAGAAACAAAGACAAAAAAAAAAAAGTTTTATCTTAACAGCTGGCAGCAGAATTCTTCTTAGAAAGGGAACTGTCTCTGTTTGGGAAATGTTTTCATAAATACCTTGGATGAATGCCAGAGCTCAAGGGCAGCAGCTGCCAAGACAACAAACAAGAATGTGGTTGACAGGAGAAAGAGAAGGGACAAAGACAGAGGAGGACCAAGTCACATGATGGCAGGCCAGATAACAGTAATAGTGAGAGGGAGAGTAAAAGCAGCTCACCACTTCTTGCCAGGCATTGTTTTAAGTGTTCTGTTATGGTTTATCTCATTTAACCCTTATAACAACCTGGTGGTTTAGGTATTATTATTCACCATCATTTTAACTAAAGCCCACTTTTCATAAATGGCCAAGGCATTTTCAAAATCAGAAATATTCAACATTTAATTTGTAACTTAATGTGTCTATAATGTAAATCCCTCTCCCTGAAACTCAGGTTTTCTACGCAGACACATATATCTTTTATGAGTAATTTTTGAGTGTACATGGAAGTTAAAGAAAATCTCTGAGTGACATATCAGAATCGAAGTGGCACGGAACATGGACAAATTCATGGGAAAGTGAGGGAATCCCTTAACAAATAATTTGGCAGAAGCAGGAGACTGGAGCCATAGGCAGCCATGACCAAATGCTTCTCAGGTATTCATGGTCATTGGTGGGAAAGCACTGGATTTTTCACACTAACTGGAAAGGTATTTTAATCTTATGGAGGCAAAGTAACCCCCAGTAACACTTGGTGGAGTCAACTTAATTAATGGAGTCCTAAACAATTGTCTATTCCACATCCTAAAACATTTTTTTTCTGCATGCCAAGCTAAAAAGTTTTTTTTTTTTTTCCTGTACGCTAAGCTCAATGCTAAGTACTTGAAATACATTATCTTATTTAATTCTCACTAAAACACAGTAAGTTTTAGGTCAGCCCAATAGCAAAGAGCTGATTAGTAATAGAGTTAGATTTGAACCCAGGGCTTTCAGACTCCTGACCCAATCCATTTAATGTCATCAACTCCAAGGGCAGTATTCTCCTTTTACCACCTACATACGGCTAAAAGATAACATTGCAGGCTAATGGTACTAAGGTTCCCTTCCATTGTGTGTTTACCTCTTTAGTATCAGAGAAACATATCAATGTTTCACTGGAGATAAAGTGAGTCAATATAAGGAATTACAATTAGAACCAGATTCTCTCGTTCTCCTCCATTTGAACAAGGCTATGGAAACCTCCATGAACCTAAAATAAATTACGGGAGAGGATAAAAAGACAAGAAAAAATTGAAATATATAGAAAAGAGGAAATAGGGGCACCTGGGTGGCTCAGTCGGTTGAGCGTCCAACTTCGGCTCAGGTCATGATCTCGCGGCTCATGAGGTCAAGCTCCACATGGGGCTCTGTGCTGACGGCTCAGAGCCTGGAGCCTGCTTCCGATTCTGCCTCCCTCTCTTTCTGCCCTCCCCTGCTTATGCTCTATCTCTCTCTCAAAGTAATTAGAAACATTAAATAAATACAAAAATTTTTAGAAAAGAGTAAGTAAAAGAAGAAATGCAGAGATGAGCATGAAAGACAACAAAATGAATGCAGGCAAGTGTGTATGCAAAATGGCAGGCACCACTCATGGTCAGTAGACTCATAGGATGTCTATTTCTGCCCAGACCATGCCTACCTCTGTCATTAAGTGCTTTCTTTCCATAATGCATTCTTACATGTTTTTTTTGATAGAGTACATCAATCCAATGCAGATTATTCTATTTTTGCAGTAACTTCTGGAGCAAATCTATCCTGAAGTGTGCAACATTGGTGTTACACAGTTTACATAGCAAGATCCATTTACACACAGATATTTTGTGAAGATGCTATTAAATACCAGAGGTTATTACTTGAAAATGTAACAATAATTAAGGTTCAGTAAATTCTAGCATATTGCAGACTTAGCAAAAGCTGTAAGCTATTTTTGAAATAGTTTGTGTTTAGCAAAATGCATTTTCCAACCAGAATAATTCCCTTATATCAGTGAGTATTGTCAGAACACTTAATCTTTATGTTTTTTATTAATTTATACTTTACTTCCCAATTATTTTTAAAGGATATTTCGATATCTAGGAATTTGTTTTAGTTTATTCTTACATGTCTCTTTAAAATCTTTTTTGTCTTGGTACTGGGAAGGTACCCTGCACTAAACTCCTGTATATTAGGATTTGTTTGAAACCCTAAACTGAAGAAAATTCTGGATATTATAAAATGGGGGTGCCTGGGTGGCTTATTTGGTTAAGCATCCGACTTTGGCTCAGGTCATTATCTGGCAGTTGGTGGGTTCCAGCTCTGTGTCAGGGTCTGTGCTGACAGCTCCGAGCCTGGAGCCTGCTTCAGATTCTGTGTCCCCCCCTCTCTCTGCCCCTCCCCTATTCATGCTCTGCCTCTCTCAAAAATAAATGAACTTTAAAAAACATTTAAAAAAGGAATACATATAACTCTAGAATGTATATATGTACATATCTGGATATCTGTATAGATACCTCTTTATACCTAGATAAAATGTTCATAAATGTGGGATTTGAGGTGATCTAATAACATTGTGTTTATTGCTTGTCTTTATTTTTCCTGAATAAACATGTATTTTCTGCAATAAATACATGTTTTCTTCAATAAACATGTATTACTTTATAATATGTATTCAAGTGGATTAGATGAGAAAACTACATATATAGACCAATTAGAGACTATACTACCTTCACTCTAGAAGAAAAATATTATCATGCGTATCTTTATGTGTTTATACTTAAGTTCAAATTCTACCCATGTTGTCTCATGCCCTTTGGACTTTGTTGCAGGCAGAGCTGTATCTCCTGTGACACATGGCCAGGCTACATGGAAACAGAGTCACAGCCATCACCCCAGGCATCAGGCCAGGGACAACTGCACTGGTTCCTTTTGATTTCCAGGATCCTTTGAGGTATATCTGACTTTTCATGCAAATTCGAGGACACTGAACTACCTCTCATATGAAATATGACAAAAAGGCATTTAATGGTTGCTTTAATGAACTCTAAATTCATCTGGGAAACATCTTTGGATTTTTGAAGTGAAGATGAACCTAATTCCACACTGTACCTTTAGATAGCAAGCAAAAAGGGAGCCAATCTGTCAAACCAAGTACTAATGCTGGGTAGTACAGTGAATCGGAAAATTTGTTTTGGCATCCAATTCTTTCTTGTTTTATTCATCAAGGACTGCCTCACCAGTTTAATAACAAAGGAGGAAATGTGGTCACCTCCACTAAGGGAATATCACCTTATGTCAAATATTTCTGGTATAATATCCTCTGCAGAATTCTGGCTTTTAGGAGGATTGCTTTAAAGAAACAAATATAGAAATGCTCTTTGTCAGGGTGCCTGGGTGGCTCTGCCCGTTCAGTGTCTGACTTTGGCTCAGGTCATGATCTCACGGTCTGTGAGCTGTGCTGACAGCTCAGAGCCTGGAGCTGCTTCCGATTCTGTGTCTCCCTGTCTCTCTGCCCCTTCCCCGTTCATGCGGTCTCTCTCTCTCTCTCAAAAATAAATAAAACATTAAAAATTTTCTTAAAGAAGAAGAAGTGTTCTTTGTCAACGATGGAAGATTGGGATTCAACTTGGTACATGACAAAACGCCTAGATGTTGTGCACAAAAAATATAGGAAGGAACAATCACTGAATCCATTCTTGTATTATTATTTAAGTTACAGTGTATTCTAGTGAACAGCACATAGAGCAGAAATGTATATGTGTTAAAAGGTTCGGTGCATTAGTCTCACGGAAGGAGATTCTTTTTTATTCTTTCATTTTCTTAATTTGGTTTGTGTGCTTCCCCCCCCCCCCCAATTTTATGAGGCCCTCCCTAATTTACTCATAATGCATGCAGCCACAAGGAAGCATTTCCTTTGGCATTCATGCGAACCGTGTCTCACTCAAGACTGAATCCTTTAGCTAATAGTCCAGCAGTTTCTGGTATTTGCAGTCTATTCTCTGATTCACAAAATGCCTCACTATGAATGTCGCCAATCACAACACTCAGAGCAAGGACTGTTGGCAGGTTGATTCCGAGATTTTTCTGCATGTATTTGATACTGAAATCCCGTTACTCCACTTGCAGTTCAGTCTCTTTTGGGATTGAATGAGTTCTGTGATGAATTAGTCTTCCATTTGTTTGAAGAAATGTTGCCTTTCCTTCTAGAGACACGGCCTTGGTTGCAGCGGGACTCATGGTCACTAACTATCACATATCAAAACCTGACACTGAAGATGTGCAGAGCCCAGGTCTCTCAAGACTTTAAAGGCATGAAACTGGAACCTTCCATAGGGTCCAAACAAGGGATAAGCTTTACGAGTCTTATCTTGATTACATCTGCTCCTGACCAGGTGATAGACTGGAGATGCAAAGTCAGACATGGGAGAAGTGCTGCAGGAATCAAGAGACACCACCACATTTGGATCTGAGGTGGATAGACTGACTTGAGCAAGAAGAGGCTCAGATGCACATGATATGGTGATTGCCAGTATAGGCTTTCCAAATAAACTGGATTTAAAAAATTAAGATTGAGGGGTGCCTGGGTGACTAATCGGTTGACTGTCCAACTCTTGATTTCAGCTCAGGTCATGATCCCAGGGGCGTGGAATTGAGCCTGCACTGGGCTCCACGCTGAGCGAGTGTAGAGCCTGCTTAAGATTCGCTCTCTCCCTCTGCCCCTCTCCTTCACTGTCTCTCTCTCAAAATACAAAATAAAAATAAAAAAAAATATGTAAAAAATAAGATTGTGTCTTGTGTCCTTTCTCTTTTAAAACTTAACTTTTTAGTAACAGTAATTAAAGAATAGCTTCTCTGAATTTCTCTTGAAATGACAGAAAGACTCATAAGTTAAAGACTCCTTAAGAAAAAAATGTTGAGCCAATAAACCATATTCTTGAAACATCTACTAGTTTTTAAGTCACCTAACTTTTGTCTATTCAATCTAATAAGACACAATATATCATTGTTGGTCTCATTTGCTCATAGGAAATCTCATTACACATAACCTTTCACAAACCCAATGTCAAATACGTCTTTTCTCTTTATTTCAGTATCACAGTTGATTATGTGCTACCTGCAATGCAGACGCAAGCTACAATTACAAAGAGGTGGCAAATCTACAAAATAGGTTATTATTCAGCAGAAACTAGTTAGTGATCCATAAGTTACAATGTAATTTACTTGTTTCCCCCACAAAGTTACATGACTTGCAGACACCATAAAATATGTTCACTTCCAGTCATAAAAGGGGGATTTATTGTATATTTCCTGTTTCAGCTGAGATCTTGTGATAGCTCCCACAGGTAGACAAAACACAAGAGAATGTTAACTTCCTTTAATAACTGCTCAGACTTGAATGTAACTGATGCGGAAGGAAATAGGAACAGGCTGTAAGCATTTTGTACCCTCGGGGTATTTGGGAATCTCCTATCTGTATTTCTAAGTCGATATTTAGTCATTTTGTCTCAAAAAAAATTTGCACTTGTGAGGTTTTTCTTCCTAAGAAAAAAATCAGCTAACTTGTTAAAATTTTACATAATATATTAGACTACATCATCAAAGCTAGGTTTTCTCAACCACGTTTTATATCCTTTCCTTAGCAATGGACACTTGCTTCTTACAAAATAATAAATAATAATAAAAATCACTTTCCCAAGCACCTCAGTCTAAAGTTACAGCTGTATTTGGTTACTCTTTGGATGGGAAATAGGCCGGTTGCTTTTCTTCTTGGCCCGCAAGCCTTGCTCCTGAATCCTTTCCACACACACTCCTCGTATTTCAAAGAGAGCCCCCACTGGGAGGCTGGAAGACCGGACTGTGAGAGAAGGAAGTTATGCTAATTTCCCACCCCAAAGACACCAGTGAGCATTTCAAAGACTTGCAGCTTAGGAGGGAAAAAAGGCTTCATTCTAGATCAATCCAAAGGTTATCTCACTTGCCGGGTGTCAGGCTCTGCCATCTCATCCCTCCTCTCTCTCTCCCGCTTAGCGGAAATCACGTCTCTGCTTGAGGCTGAATGGGACGCGGTGTCCTCATGGGAGCCAGGGCCCTGCACTAATTGAAGACATGGATGGCTGTGTTTCTGGCCACAGCACAGCCAGGACTCTATGTTTAAGGGAACACATGGCCCTTGAAGTGTTCGGATCACAACCATCTGGGTAGCATCTCTGACCTTCAGGAGTACTTTGCCCCTCAAACTTGAAAGATTCCAGAAAAAGGGAGCAGGGAGCTCTGGAAAAGGAAACAATTTTTTAAATGTTTACACGTCTGCTGATGGTAAAATAACAGACTCTTACCTTTGTTAGTCAAGGAATTTCTATCGAAAAATCTTTCAAGAAGAAATACAGTCCAATGCAAGCTTTCATTCAAGAAATATTTTATACATGTACAGTGCCAAAATTCTTCACCTTTTCCCCCACCTTCTCTGAAAACCTTATGACTGGTATGAACTATGTCCCCAGGAGAAAGAATACACACGCATAAAAACAAAGCCTAGGTCACACACGTCCCGCAGTATATCCCCAAGTTCCCCGCCCCCCCATCCCGGGTTAAGAGCCCGGATTTCAATCCTGTGAGAGTGCTTGGGTCTGCTCCTCACCACTGCACCTACAGACTTTCACTGCCTCCCACAGCGCCAAAGGAGCACCTAGGAAGGCTCACAGTCCCTGTAGGTAAAATTGCCAGGCAGCATCATGGAGAAATGTCTTGCATATCCTTTTGTGCTGACCCATGAAAGTCTGAGAATAAAGGGTTTTTTTTGGAAGAGAAGCCTTACACTGGGCTGGGACTCAGGAGTTCTGACAGGTTTTTAAAATTGCTGCTTCTATTCGTCTAATGTCTCTAGAGCTCAGATCTTCTTACGTAAAATGAAGAAAGTGGCACAGTATGAAAGCAGAGCTCACCTCTAGAGTCATACATTCTGCAAACAGATTCGCTATTGAGACCATTGCTAGGGCATAAGACTTGTCTCTACCATTTGCCAGCTGTGTTACCAAGTAGGCCATCGGAATTTGCTGAGCCTGCCTCATTCCCTGTGTGCTATACAGCTTAGATTGCGACGAAGAGAAGGCAGTAGCATAATGCTTCACAAAGTGTTTAATGAGTAGCTACTATTTTTATGAAACAGCCAAGTTTCTTGCCCTCAATATTGCACCAAAATAATATACCAATGATTTAAAAGTAAAGAAAGAAGCCATAAAAGTACTAGAAATGACAGGAAGAATTTTTTTCATGTTGAGAAAGTGGATACCTTTGTGTCTACATGATGATCTAGAAGTTTTGTATAACTCTTAAAAAGCATAAAGACAAATGATAAACTTAAAAAAAAATTGCCAAATATTTAATAGACAAAAAAGTTAATTTTGTTAATAGGCATAAAAAGCTCTTACAAATCAACTAACTTAGGAAAGACGCTCAACCTCACTCAGAGGTTAGTTTTCACTCACTAAATTGACAGAGTTTTAAAAATTTGATAATATCCATTACTGGAGAGTGGGGAATAGATGTTTATACACTGTACGTGAGAGTGTAAATTTGTACAAACATTTTAGGGAGAAATTTGACAATATCTAGCATATTACCAAAACAGATATTTTTTCAGCTACAGGCCATTTTTCCAGAAATTTGTCAAGCACACATGTTGACCCAAGTGCTCAAAGACATATATTTAGATGTTCACTTTTGTATTGTTTGATTTTTTAATTTAAAAGAACTTTTTTCTAACGTTTATTTATTTTTGAGAGAGAGAGAGAGAGAGAGAGAGAGCATGAGCACAAGCAGGGAGAGAAGGAGACACAGAATCCAAGCTGTGAACACAGAGCCCGACATGGGCTCGAACCCATGAACCACAAGATCATGACCTGAGCCAAAGTCAGAGGGACACTCAACCGACTGAGCCACCCAGGCACCCCTGATTTTTTAATTTTTAAAATTTTTTCAAAATGTTTATTTATTTTTGAAAGAGAGAGAGAGAGAGAGAGAGAGTAGGGGAGGGATAAAGAGAAAGAGGGAGAGAGAGAATCCAAAGCAGGCTCTGTCAGCACAGAGCCCGGACTGGGGGCTAAATCTCACAGGCCATGAGATCATGACCTGAGTCGAAATCAAGAGTCAAAAGCTTAACTGAATGAGCCACCCAGGTGCTCCTAATTTTTTATTTTTATTTTTATTTATTTTTTTAAAGATAGCATTCACCCATTTTTATCTCATCTCATCTCATCTCATCTCATCTCATCTCATCTCATCATCTTATCTTATCAGGCTCCACACAAAATGTGGTGCTTGAACTTATGACCCTGAGATCCAGCCAAGTATCCCTGTTTGATTTAAAAAAAGAAGAATATACTCTGAATGTCCAGCAGTAGGACACTAATAAAAAACGTAGATTATTTAGGGTGCATGGGTGGCTCAGTCAGTTAAGCATCTGACTTCGGCTCAGGTCATGATTTCATGGTTTGTGAGTTTGAGTCCTGCATTGGGTGAGTTTGAGCTTTGCTTCAGGTAAGCCCTGCTTCTCTCTCTCTCCCTCTGCCCCTCATGGGGTTCTCTTTCTCTCTCTGAGCCTCGCTCACTTGCACCCTCTCCCCCCTAAAAAAAAACAAAAAACATAAAAGCCAACTTAGATTATTTCAAGATAAGAGTATATTTTGACACCACCTAAAGGAACAGAGTAGATCTATATGTTGATCTGGAATTGGGTCCTAGATGGAATAAGTAAGAAAAAGAAAGCTGCATATAGAATACTTTATGTTGAATATACAAACACAATTCTAGGTATACATACACATACACATACATACATACATATATGCATAGGAAAATATTTGGAGGAATACACCAGAAAAATAAAAATGGTAACTTCTGGAGAGTATTTTTTACTACTCTTTTTTTTAAATCATGGTAAACTGTATGTAATAAAAATTTACCATTTTAACAATTTTTGTGTATATTTCTGTGGCCTTGATTACATCATTTTGCTGTATGGCAGTCATCATCATCCATTTCCAGAAAGTTTCATCTTCCCCATCTGAAACTCTGTCCCCGTTAGGCACTTACTCCCCATTCCCCTTTCCCTGCCAGCCCCTGGCAACCACCATTTTACTTTCTGTTTCTATGAGTTTCACAACTCTAGGAATCTCATGTCAGAGAAATCCTACAATATCTATTCCTTGGTGACTGGCTTGTTTCACTTAGCATAATGTCTTCAAGATCCACCCATGCTGTAGCAGGTGTCAAATCTTTCTTTTTAAGGCTGAATAATATTCCATTGTATGTATATGCTACATTTTGTTTATCTGTTCTTCTGTTGATAAACACTTGGGTTTATTGCCTTATGTGTTGTTGTTTTGTTTATCTGTTCAAGTAACAAATAACTTTTAAAGCAAAATTTCCCCTGAGAAGATATTTTTGGCACAGAGCATCAAAATATAAATAATTTGACTAGAGTGCTCACTTCAGCAGCACATATACAAATAATTTGACCAGAAACAGAGTTTTTGATGCTCCATTTTGAATTTGATTGAAGGTGTTAAGAGTAAAGGAGAGAGCCCAACCTGAGATGAAGTTCAAAATGAGCTTCTTGGGGCACCTGGGTGGCTCAGTCAGTTGAGTGTCTGACTTCTGCTCAGGTTGTGATCTCACAGTTCACGGGGTCGAGCCCTGCATTGGGCTCTAGAGCCTGCTTTGGATTCTGGGCTTTCCGCTCTCTCTGCCCCTCCCTGCTCACACTTTGTCTCTCTCAAAAATAAACATTTAAATAATAAATAAATAAATACATACATACATACATAAATATTGGATTTAACAACAAAAAAAAGTGAGGTTCTTGGTTACTCCTAAGAAAACCCTTCCCTCAGTTCCATTTCCATCATCTGATTTATATAAAGGCAAAACAGCCTTTTGGTCAAAGACCACAAATTCTGTCACATTTGGTGTTCAGACACATCTAAACATGCCTGTTGGAATAGGGGTGGACTGAGAGAAGGGACTCGGTGAAGACCACAATACAAAAGGAAACTGTAGACTTCCAAAGAGAAAGTTTGTTCTAAGGAATTCAGCCACTGGGCCCTAGAGTTAGGGAGAAATGATGGTTTATGCAAAGATGTGGTAGATAGTTCTTTAACCAGGTCCAGATTCAACTACCCTCATGGTCCAGAGGTGCCCCGGAAGCCAAAAAGACTGAATGCAAACTCAAAGAGCTATCTTACTAACTGCTACATTTGGGGTCCAAGTAACCCTCCTGGAGGACAATCCCCTTCTGCTCCAGCCCCATCCTGACCCAAGCATCATCCCGAGGAAGGATGAAGTTCTCCTCCTTACATGGGAGACTAGCCCACCATGCTAACACTAGTGAGGGTGGGTGGTACAGGTCTGTAGCTCAGTGGTGAGGGGGGCAGGCAACTCAGAGTGGCCCATTCTAGCTGCAGTTTTTGCGTGAGACAGCCAGTATGACATGTGTCATACTCGGATGAACATCCCATAATTTCGGAAGGTGGAAGGAAGTATTTTTCAGAGGTTTAGAGATCAGGGTAAGTATATGAGGGGAAATGGTGATTAGAATTTGGGCATGGATGTTGATGTGTCCTCATATATACACACATTTGGAGTGTTGGCAACATGTGGGTTATGGTTCCTTGGCAAAAAAGATGCTTTCTCTCACTTGACCTGCAAAGCAAAATCTCAGCTCCAGGAGAGCTCCAGACCAGTGAGGATTCAGAACTAGATAGGCTGTGCTGTGAGGACTGAGACTGTGTTCTGTGGTAACCTAGGAATGCCAGTGGCCTTGGTCTTTTCCATCATATCAAAGCACCACCGCATTTCACAAAATTTAAACAGTAAGCAGAAAACATTTTGTGAGTAGTTTCAGTGGAAATGTATAGATAAATCAATGTTTCAGATAAAAACCTTGGATTTCTAAAGTGAAGAAACCTAGTGAGAAGAATCTTTTTTTATTTAGTTTTTAATTTTTTTTTAATGTTTATTTAGTTTTTAGAGACAGAGTGTGAGTGGGGAGGGGCAGAGAGAGAGGGAGACACAGAATCCAAAGCAGGCTCCAGGCTCCGAGCTGTCAGCACAGAACCCAACTCGGGCTCAAACTCATGAACCGCGAGATCATGACCTGAGCCGAAGTCTGACGCCCAACCGAATGAGCCACCCAGGCGCCCCTAGTTTTTTAATTTTTTATTTGAGACAGAGAAAGTACAAGTGGGGGAGGGGGCAGAGGGAGACAGACAGAATCTTTTTTTTTTTTTTTAATTTATTTATTTTGAGAGAGAGTGTGAGCACATGAGGAGGGGAGGCACAAAGAGAGAGGGAGAGAGGGAGAGAGAGAGAATCCCAAGAAGGTTCTGCACTGTCAGCACAGAGTCTGATGTGGGGCTTGATCTCACAAACAGTGAGATCATGGCCTGAGCCAAAATCAAGAGTAGGATGTTTAACCAACTAAGCCACCCAGGCACCCCGAGAGAGAGAAACTTAAACATACCCAGACTGCAATGAGAAGAATCTTTTGTCAGATTCCTTCATGGTGGCCAGAGGACAGGGCCAGGAGTCAGAAGGATAGGTTTGAGTCCCTGCTGCAGCACACGTTAACCGGGTATCTACTATAACGACCTTCAGGATTCTCACTGAAAAGTCAGAATAATTCCTGCTCACCTTCTTTATAGCACTGCTGTGTGCCTCAAACGAGACAATGAGTGTAAAAGAACAACTATAAATTTGGTCTTCATTTTGTGGGAAGGGATCCTTGCATCCTCAGAGGTAACACATCCTCAAGCACCTATTTTTCAAAGACATCTTTGGCAATCCAATCCCATTTTCTCATTCCTCATTTTGAAGAGGTGGGTGGCCAGACATTGAGAGCATCTGAATTGTTATCAATCTTCAAAGAAGATTGGAGGTGTAAGTATTTATAAGTATTGCATAATTGTAAGTATTGCTAAGTATTTACAAATTTAAGACTTAATCTGAATTTATGTCCTAAAGGCCCAAAGTTAATCCAACATTGTCAGGCCAAGGAAGACACCTTTAATTTGGTTCAGGCAGAACTCCACTGCAAGAAGGAACATATTGATAGCGTTACATTGAAAATTACTCAAATGTATTGAATACTTGCTTTATATTCATCCACTTTGCAATATTTCTATAAGTAAAATTGGTGGTATTTGTGAATGAGAATTTTCCCAAAATAAGTAAATTAGGCAATATGTGAAAGTTGACCATTTTTTCACTATGATATACCAACATCATCCACTATATTTGTGTCATAATTAACCATGTTCAAAGGAATTTTATATATAGTTCTATGTTGTATATTGGAAAATGTACATTTGGAGTTCAAATGATTCCCTTCCCACATATTAGCTGTATAACCTCTTCCTGTCGACTTCACTACAGCAAGTATACATCTTTGTTAAATCGACACTGCAGCCGCATAACTTGTACAAATGAACCCACTGTAGTGGATCATAAACTCCCATGGATTATAAATGTACAAAGAGAGCTTATCTGACCAATTTATGGGGTTAGCAGTCATAATCCTCCAGGTTGCAAGAACAAAAAAGGACAACTTTGATTTAAGTAAAAGGGGGGTTTAATGAAAGGATATTGAATAGCCAGGACAGCTGAATAGCCAGGACAGCTAGAAAACCAGAGTTGAAAACTGGGCAACCAGAAGTGTCAAAATCAAGCCATAGAAATGATCCAGAGAGAACCTTATTGACACCACCCAGAATATTAAAAAATACAGCTTGCTACAGCTGAACTCTGGACACCACTGTTAAGAATGTTGTCTCTACTGCCCTGGAAATAGGGTGAGGATATGCCCTTCACTGCTGCCAGCAAGAGTCCATATCTATCCTTATCTTGTCTTATCTATCTTATCTTATCTATCCTTACCTTCTTGCATCACTTTGTATCCAGGGTAGTTGCATCTGACTAGATGAGCCTAAGTCATGTACCCCACAAAACACACAAGGGAAGCTAGGAAAATAGACCTTTAGGGTTTGAAGTAGCTTTTGCACCCCACCAAGCCTTATGCAATGAAGAATTCAAATACATAGGAAGGATTAATTCATAGTGTTATGCTCAGAATTTGTGATCCCCAAAGACCATCAGGGAGCCGAGTCTGATGCAAAAGCAAAGAGCCTTTATTCAAGCTAGCTCAAGCTCAATCCCCTACCTGCACCGACGCAGCAGTGAGATGCCAGAGAGAGAGCGAGTTTCAAAAGCACAAAGGTTTTATAGGGATCTAGGGGCAGTTGGTGGGGTGATGGTCATGGCCTTAGCCGATTGGCTGGGGAAGGGTCAGAGTCCCGTTGCGCAGGTTGCCAGGCGTGGTTTGAACGGGAAGTTACTCAAGGGGAGGAGGCGTGGTCTGAGCTTTGAGCGGGAATTTCTTTCTGTGGTTTTCCCGGAAAGGGGGCCATCTGTCGGGGATGTAGTCACTCAAGATGGAGGACACAGAACAAAATGGAGTCGGCCAGCCTAGGTCCGCTCTTTCAATAGGATGGTCTAAAATATCTAAATAAAACTAAAAAATGGCAATAAATGCATGACTTCATTAATTAATTTAATATATTTTACACAATCTCTTATAAACAGACTATCTAAAAAAATTGAAACCTAAAATCTTAAACCATAAAAACATAAGTGAAATCACTATTCTGACACTTTAAACTTCAAAATGTTAAGTCATCAATGGAGTGACCATCATCATGATTTTGAACTAGCAAAGTCATCAGTTTTAATATTTTTTTTCCTTCCCCTCAGGTATTTTGACATTTATGCTGAATAACACCTGCTTTTTCATTTGGAGAACGGACTACCGTTGATGGAGATTTTTTTTTTTTTTTAATGGCAGGTCTGACATCACGAAAATGGTGATATATGAAACCCCAGTCTGATTCCCCCCAAAGAGAGCAACAGTTGGCTACCTAAGAACTAAAACCATGCTGGGAGAGCCTTGGAGTCCACTTAAAAGTTAGGCAGCACAGTGAAACAACAACAAAATCTGAGAATAACCACTGAAGAAGAGAAAGAAGACAGCTTCATTTTGCCTGTATCAACCCATCCTCCAACTCTTAGAAAGAGTTCCCTCACCAGGAAAGAAAGAGTGGAGTGAGTGACCAGCTTCTCCAGCCTTGGGGCACCCCATGAAGGTCGTACTTCAGCTTCACTCCACCCAGAAAATGGCAAAGCTGAGATGGATAGAGACCGCGAGGAACAAGGAAGAAGAGTAGGGGGTACCGACAGCAGCCACACAGCAGGAGCAATCGTGGTTCACAGTGACCTGCTCTGTACACAAAACGAGAAGACTTTGATGAAGCTGATGCCGGCACAGCTGCTACAGACCCCCTCCTGATTCCACCAGGTTTTTCCCCACAGATACTTGCATTTGCGGACACCAGCCTCCTGAGTCCGTCCCTGCTGCCTCATCCCTCACCCACGCCAGAGCCCAGGAACTGCATTGGCAGCCAGTCCAGACTTCGGTGGCTGCATGAGTGCAAGGCAGCAGCATAGGTTCCTGAGGCTGTCCTCCATCACTTAGCATGCACTGGAGCCAGCTCTTCCAGCTGCTGGCCTGACGCCTGTCACAAGCCTCCACTGCAGTCTGTACACCTGGGACATATAGGTACCCATGGGAGAGCACACCAGCAGCCAGGACCCTGCGGCTGCTTGTGGCTCAACTTAGGCTTAATCTTCTGTCACTGGCCTGCAGCTAATTCCTCCAACTGTGTGCACCTGCAATGCCCTGGCCTGACCCCCATTACTGGCTTTCACTGCGGGGTACACACCTCAGGGAAGACTGTGGAGCCACAGCAGAGCACACCAATAGCCCCTAGTTGGCCTGGCCCTTGCTGGCTGCCCGGTTACCACCACCACATGTGTGTCTGCTTCTGGTCCCAGCCACTACACAGGCGTCTCCAGCTGGCTCCACAGCCGAGTGTGTGCACACCACTGGTTCCAGCCACCATCACTGCCTGCCCTGGTCACTAGCCACAGGGCCTGGAGGCACCACTAAGGATCCCAACAGCCCTTATAGCCACTGTATTCCCCGTACAGTACTTACCAAGAACCACATGGGTGTTGATGCTGTCTACTCCAGCAGCCCAAGCCAAAGAAACATCATGCATCCCTGTACCCAATACTGTCACACTTGGTGCCCTGTACCAGGGTCACGGCACACTGTGTTCCACGACTAACATCAATCCATAAAGTCCAGAAGAGGTGACTGCTCTTCAAATGCACAGACACCTACTCAAGGCTACAGGGCTTGTGAAGAATCAGTGAATCATGATTACACCAAAGAAATATAGTAAACCTCAAGTATCTATCTTCAAAGAAATGGAGATCTAGGAATTATCTGACAAGAATTTAAAATAATTGTTGTAAAGATGCTCGGAGATCTACACGAGAACACAAATAAACAATATAATAATATCAGGAAAACAAACATAAGAACAAAATGAGGTTAACAAAGAAATAGAAAACATAAAAACAAATCAAACAAATGTGGGGCTGAAGAATAACATATTGATTGAACTGAAGCATTAAATAGAGAGCTTCAATAATAGACTTGACCATGTAGAAGAAATGGTGAGCCAGAAGACTGACCAAGTGAAACTATACAGTCAGAAGAGCAAAAACGAAAAGGAATGAAGAAAGCCCAGAACACTTACAGGACACCACTAAGAGAAACAACATATATGACTGGAGTCTCAGAAGGGGAAGAGAGAGAGAATACAGTAGAAAACTTATTTAAAGAAATAATAGCTGAGAAGTTTCCCAGTCTACAGACAGATTTGGACATTCAAGTTCATGAAGCTAATAAGCACCCTAAAATTTCAAGGCACATTATCATAAAATTGTCTAAACTTAAAGACAGAAAGAGTTTTAAAAGCAGCAAGAGGAAGGGCACCTGGGTGGCTCAGTTGGTTAAGCCTCTGACTCTTGATTTTGGCTCAGGTCATGATCTCACAATTCGTGGGATCGAGTCCCACTTTGGGCTCCATGCTATCAGTGTGGAGCCTGCTTGGGATTCTCTTTCTCCCTCTGTCTCTGCCCCTCTCCTGCTCACGCTCATGCTCTCTCTTTCTCAAAATAAATAAACATTAAAAAATAAATAAAAGCAGCAAGAGGGAAAATTTTTCTCTCACACAAGGAACCCCCTAAGGCTAACAGCAGGTTTCTGAGCAGAGACCTCGCAGTCCGGGAGGGAACAGAATGATATAATCACAGTGCTGAAGGAAACTAACCAGGAATACTCTACCCAGCAAAGTGGTACTTAAGAAATGAAGATGAAATAAAGTTTTTCCCTAGCAAACAAAAGCTGAGGGAGTTCATTACCAGATCTGCCTTATAAGTAACCCTTGAAAGTTCTTCAAGTTGAAATAAAAGGCTACTCATTAGTAACAAAGTCACAGATGAAAATCTATAACACGCTGGTTTAAGTTAGCATAGCCAGGTTCAGAATACTCTAACACTGTAATACTGTGGTATGTATTCTAGTATAAAGGTTAAAGGGCCAATGCGTTAAAAAAAACTATGGTTACAATAATTTGCCAATGGATACACAATATAAAAATATGACGATTATGGGCGGCTGGGTGGCTCAGTCGGTTAAGCGGCCGACTTCGGCTCAGGTCATGATCTCGCGGTCCGTGAGTTCGAGCCCCGCGTCGGGCTCTGTGCTGACAGCTCAGAGCCTGGAGCCTGTTTCAGATTCTGTGTCTCCCTCTCTCTGACCCTCCCCCGTTCATGCTCTGTCTCTCTCTGTCTCAAAAATAAATAAACGCTAAAAAAATTTTTTTAAATAAAAAAAAATATGACAATTATGACAACAACAAAGAGAGTAAAAAGGTAGGCAGTCAAAGTTAAATTATCAGTGTAAAATAGACTGTTGTATCTATAAGATGTTTTATGTAAGCCACACAGTAACCATAAAACATAACCTACAGGAGATTCACAGAAGATAAAGAGAGGGGAATCAATGCATACCACTATGGAAAATCATCACTTTACATGTGGCATGTGCATGGGGGTAGGGTGTGGGGGTGTACACACACAAGGAATATTATTCAGCCCTGAGAAAGGAAATCCTGCCCTTTATGTCAACATAGATGAAACTTAAGGGCATTATGCTAAGTGAAATATATCAGACAAAGAAAGAAATACACTGTGATATGACTTACATGTGGAATCATAAAAACGCCAAACTCATAGAAACAGGATAGAGTGATGGTTACCAAGGGAGGGAGGGGGAAATGGGGACAGGTTGGTCAAAGGGCACAAACTTCCAGTCACAAGATGAGTAAGTTCTGGGGGTCTAATGTACAGCATGGTGATTTTAGTTAACACTACTGTGTTAGATACTTGAAAGTTGCTATGAAAGTAGATCTTAAAAAAAAAAAAAAAGAAAGTAGATCTTAAATGTTCTCACCACAAAAAGTAAATGGTAGTCATGTGACTTGATGACGTTAGCTAATGCTATGGTAGTAATCATTTTGCAAAATGTATGTGTATCAAAACTACATACCATACACCTTAAACTCACATCATGTTATATGCCAGCTATATCTCAACAAAGTTGTAGTGGGGGTGTGGGGGGAGAGAATTCACAGAAAAAAAAAAAAAAAACCAAAAACCCGCACATCTCAGGAGGAAATTTCCCTCATGCACTCTCCTATAGCTGCCTCAACAAGTTTGAGATGATTTTAGTTTTTTCAATTTAAGTTTTTCATGATTTTACACAAAGCCATAATTGCATTGGAACCTTACTGATGTCCTACTTGAAGATGCTTTTGCATTATTCATGCATTTTTTTTACAATAGCCTCTTCATGTCTTTGAGTTCTTTTAGTTGGAGTAGGAAATGCAAACAAATCAGCAAGTGGACTTAGCCCTTGAAAGCTTATGTCCAGCTGAGTAGTTATGATATCAATTACATCATGAAAAATTCCTTTTACCTAAAAAACCGCTAGAGCTCAGAGGGTTGCAGTACTATTTCCAAGCATAGGACAGACTGGGTGGGGGTTGGGGGATGTAGGTCTCTTTTAAGTAACTTTGGACGCTGGCAAAAATTGGGGGAGTCTTTTGATATGAGAAAAATATGCATTTGTCTTTAAGGTAACATGTTGCCTGTTATGTATTAAGAAATTGGCTTCACCAAAACTTTTTTTGTCCATTGTTAAAAATCAACCAACTATAAAGCAGCTACCATAGTTCTGTTTTTGCCAATGACAAAAAGATTTAGAAATCTTTTTGGCTAAAAAGTCAGCAAAGATCAAAAAGTTTTCACATGTGATCTCTACATGCCAATGAGATCAAAGTGCACACATTATAATAATCCAATTGTGCAATACTCTACCAATGACCTGTAAATATTACATATTTGAGAAAGGCATTTTTTTTTCAGTTAAAGAGTGAAAGTATAAATTAGGTACATTTAACAAGTCAATGATCTATTGTTATTAGTTAATATGCTTTTTCCCCATTTTGTAAAGTTCAGAATTGCAAATGCTTGGCCAATTAGACACAACAGAGACAGAACTTGGATGACACAGTGCAAGTTGACAAAAATGATTTATTACCCCTTTGTCATTGAAATAACTACTATATATGCTCTAATATTTACGGTTTTTCACTTATTTTACTATGCGTGGCCTGGACCAAGCTAAAATATGTACACTAGCACAATATTGTAGCCAGATTAAAAAAGAGAGTGAGCGAGAGAGAGAGAGAGAGAGGAAATAAGGAAGAAGGGGAGGGAAAGTTAGGGAGGAAAAAAATCCAGCCAAAGTTGAATTCTAGTTAAGTGCAATTTATTTATTTATATATTTGCTAATGATATCATACCAATTTTCTAATGCATTCACATATACATTGGTCATGATTAATCACACTGAAACCTTTACCTGAGCCTCTGTTTAGTTTTGACACTACAATGTCGAATAGTCATTATTTGTTTAACATCTGTCTTCTGCATCAGATGATGAGAGAGATGATGAGAGATAACACTTGTGCCATGGTCAAGATCAAATATATAAAATCTGTCTCCTCCTCTATACTTTAAACTCTGGAATGTCAAGGACTATATCTGCTTCGTATACACACCAAGCATTTAGGACACAATATCTAAACATTTATTCATTCAACAAATAGTTATTGAGGAGCTTCTCTGCACTGGGTAAGTTGTAAGAAATACAAATCTAGTCAAATTAAGTGGAAAAAAAAAAAGAGTCTGGATGCTTTCTCATTTTCATCCTGTCATGTTTCTTCGCAACCATGCCATTCTCTTCACCTGGTCAGCTTTCTCTAATACTCTCTTCCCGCATAATCTGGGAGTACAGGAACCCCAGAACTGGCTGCCCCAGTCCCTCCTCCATGAGACTTGCAGCTCAAGTAGCCACTACAACCTTCAGCTTTGGTTTTAATTTATGAGAAGAGTCCGGTAAAAATAGCCCACCATTTTCAAGTCATTGAACTAATTTCCTGCGAATTAAATTTCCTCTCTCATGTAACCAGTTGTAGCCAGCAAGAAGACACATATTAGGATCAAGGTGTATAATTGCAGAAGGAGATTCCATTAGGAGTCTTTCCCTTTAGATGAAGCTGGGCATAGGGCAGATAACCCAGATAAATCTAGTTAAACTGTGTTTTTAGTTAAGATAGTTTTATTTTTTACTGTTCTGTCACAAATATCTGGCACATAGTAGTAGTAAAAAATATTTGTTGGGGCGCCTGGGTGGCTCCATCAGTTGGGCATCTGGCTTCGGTTCAGGTCATGATCTCGCGGTTTGTTGGTTCGAGCCCCACGCCGGGCTCTGTGCTGTCAGCTTGGAGCCTGGAGCCCACTTCAGATTCTGTCTCTCTCTCTCTCAGCCTCTTCCCTGCTCATTCTCTGTCTCTCTCTCTCTCAAAACTAAAATAAAACATTAAAAAAAAAATTTGTTGAGGGGTGCCTGGCTGGCTCAGTTGGAGGACTCTTGATCTCATGGTTGTGAGTTCAACCCCCATGTTGGGTGTAGAGATTACTTAAAAATAAACAAACTTAAAAAAATATTTGTTGAACTGATGCTAGGTTGTGATATATTACAGTAGTCCTCCCTTATCTACGGTTTTACTTTCCATGGTTTCAGTTACATTTGGTCAACTTCTGTGGTCCATAGGCATCTCATCCTCCTTCTGACACGTGGTCAGAAGGTCAATGTTAGACTAAGTCACAACACCTACAGCCTTCACCTCACTTTCTCTCGTCACATAGGCATTTTATCATCTCATAGTATCACAAGAAGGGTAAGTCTAGTACAAGAAGATATTTTGAGAGAGACTACATTCATATAACTTTCATTACAGCATATTGTTATAATTTTTCTATTTTATTATTGTTGTTAATCCCTTACTGTACCTAATTTATAAATTAAATTTTTTCATAGGTATGTATGTATAGGAAAAAAACATAGTATATACAGAGTTTCGTACTGTCCAGTTTCATACATCCACTGGGAGTCCTGGAATGTGGCCCCTACTGATAAAGGAGGGACTACTGTATTTCTTTTAAGATTCATAATTATATGGGATGGGGAAGGAAAGTGGGGGGAAATCAAGTAACAGGTGCTGAGGTTTTAGACTCTGGAAAGATACGTAATGCTCCCAGGATGAGTAGAGTTAAAGCTGGAAAGTTATATTTAACTTTCTTACTCAAGCATCTCCTTTAAAACAAAACCTTTTATCAAATCAATCTTTCAAAAATCAGTTAAAACGGAAACCAGAAAGACTCTACTACATAACATCTCAGAAACTCACTGCCCACTCTAACTATCCTTGAAGATGTGTCACATTGTAAAAATGCCACAAGATTGTATTTTCTCCTTTTCTGATTCCCTTTAGAACTTAAGTTATTTAGAATGACATGAAGAATTGTATTAATTTCAAGACTAAATAATCAAGGAAACAAACCCTCTCTAATAAATTTCCCCTTAGAAAGCATGGTGTGAGGTGGAAAAGCCTGATGGCTAGACAAATGTTACAGAAATGTTGGCAGAGATGCCCTTTGCTTCATGTTAGGAGCAAGCAATTATTTTTCTCTTTGTTCTTTTTGAAGGGCCCCTCTAGTGCCCAGAGAAGCGTTTATTAGCCTTTCCCTCCCTCCCCTTCAAATAAATCAAATTTTGTAAAGGGTGATAAAACCAAGGCCAGATGTGTTCATTTAAGCCAGGAATTCAAGCATGCCAGTCATTAGAGAATGTTGTGAGCACCTCTACCTGGGTGTTCCCCCCAGGAATACAGGTACTATCAAGGTCTCCTCCCTCTCACACAGAGATGCAGTGAAACTCAACCTGAAGACTTAACATCAGTACACTCTTTAAGGATCCTCAATTTCAAAAGATACAATGGCATGGATACATGAAGCAAAGCAGAATTCCTATGATACATTTTATATAGGAAGGCTTGGAGGATTCAGAAGCTGTTCTTGAAAGACCACACCTATCTTCCAACTGTAATACTTTGTATACAATGCAACTATTCAGACTGTAGCTGAAGAAGGCTCTATGACTTATAGGTAAGGAGAGTAGAATTGAAATGTGTGGTGTCTCCTTCAAACTGAAGTCATGGTATTATTTCACTTGTTAGCAACCATTGGAGATGGGCTCGGATACGATAAGAATAGCAGAACTCACTAGAGAGGTCATCAGCTGCTTCCCCTAATCACTTTCTGGGTGCTGTGACCTCCAGCAGCAGAGGCATTTATTCTCCAAGAGTATTCTGCCATCTTGAAAGCCTATGAGCCTTGTCGGTCCTCACTGTGTGATCAGCTGCCAAGGTAACTGCCAGTGCAATCTTGAGGATAGATGAGAAGTTATACTGACAGGATAACATTTCAAGGTCTCCTAATCCTTGTGCCTGATTACATGAGAAGATCACCAGACCAGCCCAAGTATGGGAGGTATTTCTACAAAGGGATAAGATTACGGTTAAGTGTCTCAAAGGTCCTGCCTTTTTAAAGAAGTACTGACTTTAGTTAGAGGTGAGTCACCAGATTGAAAGGATTATTTCTCTATTTCAGGACAATGACCTCAACTGTCACTTTGTAATTTCTCTGAGAGTTCCTCTTCTTTGCTCTTGGCATTTCACTTACATTTCCAGATTTTTTCTTTTTTAAAATCACTTTCCTGTAACTCTTGATCTCTCTCACTAATCCTCTCATCCTTATGCCTATTTATGTAAGAAGTTCAGATTCCACATCTCCCCTAAAGACTCCACACATGTGAATCATCTTGATGGGAGAAATCACAGATACCACTTTGTTTCACCACTGAGCTACCTCATTTCCGGGCACTGGAAAGCCCTACCTACCTGTACTTCATAATGCCCTGTTCCTCCACAAGAACAAAAAGAAAAATAACTTCTTGCCCCCAACATGAAGCAAAGGGCATTTTTTCTATAGCATCTGTCTAGCCATCAGCATTTTCCAGCATTCCATGCCTCAAGGCATTCCCAGAATCAAAGGAGACACAGATACGTAACAATTACACTATGACTCATTAAGTACTATAATAAAGGCGTCTACAAGGTTCAGAAGAAATAGAGGATGGTGCATTATGAAAAAGAAGGTAATGTTTGAACTCACGGTTGACAATATGACCAGGAGTCATATATAAAACTATATATATCTTATATATAAGTGAGAATATCAGCAAACATTCCATTCCAGAGGTAGGAAACAACATAAGGAAAAGCATGGAGGCTTCCAGTGAGCAATTGCTGAAATTGTTCTGGGTACTACAATGACATCTGAAAATGTAAGTTTTGTATCTTTTACATCTGTTGTGTATAATACACACAAATATAGTATAAAGTATATACAGGAAAGAGCAATCTTAAATTAACTTGGGCATCGCTTTATATTAAAGCTACATGAGATAAATAACTCTTCCCCACTTATGATAACATAAAGACTTTCAGACCAGAGCTGGAATACAGACTGATACAAAAACGTCCCATTCTCATGAATGGAAGTTGTGATGTTATATTATTCATAAAAACCATGAACTCTGAAGATGATAAGACAAATAGCGTAATTGTATCAGAAAAGCAACCATTTGCTGAATCTCACCAATTTATATACATGATGTCACTTACTCTGTCGCCACAATAGCCCTCTGAGGTAGATATCCCCATTCTACACTACAGAAACAAACTCAGAAAAGCAATTCATCATGACATAAATGACAGAGCTGAGATTGAAATCCCAGAATTGTTTCATGCTATGGAATCCTACCTCTCATATACCTCTAAAACCCTAGCAGGAACCAGCAAATGCTCATTAGGATGAAGATTTTGACCGTATAACTAACTATACACATATATGTAGCAACATGGCACAGGAGAAAGAACACTAGACCTACTGTACCAAGAATCAAGAAGACAGAATTCTAAGAAGAAACCTTGTGATCTCTACTATGTGACATTGGATAAATTACTTACCCTTGAGTAGGTTAAACTAGTTAATTTCTAAGACTCTATCCAGCTTTACAAGACTAAAGTGCTCCATTATTAACTGTCACTCAGTATTTTTATGACAAGGGGTTTAAAGCTCTTGTGATAGTTTCTTCATTCATTTTTCTTCATGAAAAAATAATCCCTACTGAGCAATTTGGTTGTGGAGATTAAATGAGGTCATGGGCATGAAAATGCCTCGTATCAAGAGTGGCATAATGCAATAAACACTGAGGAAGTGTTTCCTGACCCTTAAGCTGCAGTTAAGTTAGTGCAAAGCAGCTTTAAATGCTAGTGTGTAAAAAAGCCCACATTTATATCTGAGAGATCTGAGACAATGTAATGAGAAGTATATAGTTCTGGGCCAGATTTACATCATGGCTCTGCTACTTCCTTGCAATAGGAGTTTATGCAAATTACTTATCTTCTCTGAGCTTTGGTTTCACATCAGTAAATGAGGATAATCATCACGTAGGGTTAGTGTGAAGGCTAAATGAGCAACACTTAAAGGATCAAATCAGATAAAATTTAGCACAGTGTCTGGTGTCAGTAAATGTTAGCTCTATTACTTAGCCAGCATTTTCAACTTGGACAAAACTCTTATTAACAACCAAGGTCAAATTTGACCTTTATGCCCATCTCAAGTTCTGCCAGCTGGGCCTTGCTTCAGGTTACACACAAAGACCCTTCCTTGTACATTTTGGCTGAAGGTAAAAATTAGGAATGAGCTGAAGTTCAGCTTCAGCCTAGGAAGTTGTGCATTATCTGCCCCTCAGATTCAGCTCGTTTTTGCAAGATCTAACAACCGAATGCCTGCTCCAACCTGCTTTCTGGCACCCACAACTCGTATGTGATCAATGACCATGTAATTATATGGGTTACGGTCATACCTAGTTAGTATGGCATCTTGATTTAAGATTAATAATTGAATATCCACTTTCAAATAAAGATACACGTTTTAGATGTAACTTGCAGTGGAGATCTCCCTAAATTGAATTCTGTCAGTTCAAGTATGAATGTGCCTTTAGAATCCAAGTATTTCTTACATGATACTTGCTGTAAAGATTCTCTTTCTGCTGCAAGGAAGATGCTGAAATTGGTGTACATGCTGTTACAGACAATATGCAAATGGAAATTCAGTTACATTGTTCCACTGTCAGATTTTTAGAAGCAAAGTTTACGAAAAAATTTCTTCTCAAGTAATTGTGAGGCAGTAAATGTATGCAAAAGTATTAAAAAAAAACTGAACAAGGGCAACATACTTTAGGTTTGATTCTGGAAATATCATCCAAAAATGCATGAAGTTTCAGTTTGTGAGAATGCTTTAATGAAATTTTATCATTACTACTAACCCCCAAAACTTCATATCCAGGAGTTAAAAAGGAAATGCCTTTAACTTAGTTACTGGTGGAGAAAAGGTAAATCTTAATAATTTGATAGCAAAAAAGCGCACGCACACACACACACACACACACACACACACACACACACAATTTGACATTAACTTCATGAGTTGCTCTCCACTCTACACTTGCAAGTAACTATTTAGTATTTTAAACGAGTGGGTTAACATGAGCACAGGAGCAATTTAGCAATTGACAAAGGTGAGAAATGATTGCTTCTGAACTATATTAAACTTTAAAAATATAACTGATGTGATAAAATTATAATAATTTTTGAATAAAATTTGTTCATGTATTTTAGAAACTTATATTTTATAATAGTGATTTTCAACATAGGCCTTGGCCAAATACTAATTGCAAGACTAGACCATTGAGCATTTGGTCAGTACATACACTGTGAACATGACTTAACCATATACCACAGTTAAGATAGGGCAATCACCAGGTTGCTTATCCAGTATAGCCCCATCTTCGGGTCACTCATTTCCCAGGTTTATGGACCTTGTGCAAGAAGTTGACCAGAATCTGTCCATCCATCTAACTCTTTCTTCTTATACTGTTTTTAAAGTTCATTTATATTTATTTTGAGAAAGAGAGCAGGTAAGGAGCAGAGAGAGAAGGAGAAAGAATCCCAAGCAGGCTCCGTACCTGTCAGCACAGAGTCCTGCACAGAACTGGACCCCAACTAACTAATTTTTTTAAAGTTCACTTATATTTATTTTGAGAAAGAAAGCAGGTAAGGAGCAGAGAGAGAGGGAGAAAGAATCCCAAGCAGGCTCTCTACCTGTCAGCACAGAGTCCTGCAAAGAACTGTAACCCAAGAAGTGTGAGATCATGACCTGAGCAGAAATCAAGAGTCAGATGCTCAACCTACTGAACCACAAGGTACCTCCATCCATCTAACTCTTAACGCTAAAAGAAAGTAGTCAGGTAAAGGTTAAGGTGGTTGCACTTAATTGGAAATGAGACATGGCCCTCTCTGGCTAGGTTCCTCACTTTAATTTGCTAATTTATCCTATTTTGTTATTTTTAGGTCAAAATGACAGCTGAAAACTTTTCTTGGAAATGAACCATATTAGAGTTAGGCATGCTTGATCTGAAATGTTAATGACAGTAATACGTATGGGAAGTTTGATTCATACAAGCATCCAAACCTTAATATACTTAAAGCAACTTTCCCCTCTGAAAATAACATCAAGTAGGGTCAATAAATACTAATTTTCCAGGGTGTCTGGGTGACTCAGTCCATTAAGCATCTGACTCTTGATTTCAGCTCAGTTCATGGGATTGAGTCCCATGCCGGGCTCTGTGCTGACAGAGTGAAGCCTGTTTGGGATTCTCTCCCTCCCTCTCTCTCAAAAACATACTTCATTTTATTTTTTAAAAATTTACTTATTTAAAAAACATATGTTAATTTTCCTTTCAATCCAACAGGACCAGATAATCATTTTTCACTAAAGATTACAACATTTAAAATTTCAAACAATCTTATTCCCAAAAGACAAAGGTCACAGCAAATCTTTAGAAAGAGAGGCATGGTGTCTACTTGAAAATTAAGGTCAATGCCTTCAAATGAAATGGTGGTTTGTGCTCAAGTGGCCATAAAGAAGAGATGAAGGACAGATGCGGAGTTACTACTTTAAGGATTACTCATTCATAAACATTTTTATGAATAACACAGCTGAAGTCACCCAAAGGCAAGTCACTGTAACAGATTGCTGGGCCTGATTATATGCAAAGTAATTAGTAGATTATGATGCATTCCTGAAAAGAACTTGAGCTTGATTTAGAAGGTCTAGTGATAGGTATATAGTAGACTTTACCATTCTCAGATTAATGCCACAGCCTATCAGTGAATTTACTTTCTTTCTTTCTGACCAACTTACCTTAGACTGGATTTGTGAACTGTGAATATATAAGCAAAGAACAAAGAAAGAAAAAGAAGTAAGACAGACCAAAAAAGTAAAAGAGTTAGCCCACCCAATGAGGCTTCTACAACAGAAAAACTAATTGGTATACTTCCTTTTATTCCTCATATATGTTAAGTTTGTTCTTGCCTTTGGACTTTACCTTCACTGTTCTCTCTGCCCATTTCTGACTCCTTCTCATCTTTCATGTACCAGCCCAAATGATTCCCACAGAGGCCTTCCCTGATGACACTTCCTAAGTAGTGCCTCAAGCAACTCTCTCCCTAACTCCCCAGCCCATCATCCTGTGTATTTCCCTGTCACTGTCAGAAGTTTGCTCTTTTACTATCTACCATTAACATGCAAACTTAACTGAAAAAGGGGAACTTCTCTATTTTGTTCACCACTATATCCAGGCATCTAGAAATATTTGCTGAATACATGAATGGAAAACAGGTAGGAAATTATTAGGAGAGTGCCAGTGACTTTGGAGAGGATCCAAAATGGAAGTCATGGGAATCACTTGTGCCAAGTTCCATGATTACCTTGAAAAGAGAAGGGGAAATTAAGAGCAAAGTTGGAAAAAAGAAAAAAGGAATAAATAAGAGTCTAATAGAGAAGGAAAAAAGCCCCATTTCAAATCTAAGGCACTGTTTCATGTTGTAGACTCTGGGTCTGGAGTTCTCTCTTGTCCAGCAAGAGAGCAGGACTCAGGATTAGAATGCCAAGAGAGGCTAATGTCCGGGAGGAAACAAGAGCCCTGAGTAGGGGTCCTTGCTCCATTTTAACTAAGATCAGAAGGCTTACAAACGTGATGGGTGTGAACAAAGAGACAATGAAATCTTGAACATTAATTTATGGGCATGGGGGAATGGGGGTTTTAAAGATATGTGGTGTTAGGGGTTTGAGTCAACATAAAACAAAATTCTGGCGCCAGGCAGAAGGTTATTTACAGTGGACAAGAAAGACAGAGGATGCTACCTCAGGGTCAACAAGGCACCTTTCTTCTGCTAATTAGCTCTGCTCTGAGGTCTATAGACCTGTTTACCTATTTTGGTCCTTCCTTCCCGTGAAAGCAGCTTTCTGCTATTATACTAAATTGGGGGGCATTTTTGCCCTGAATACCTAATCTTGTTTACCTCATCTTGGATGTTTTCATCCTGAGATTTCCTATTCCTATGCCTTTGTCCAATATTGGGGGCCTTTGCCCCATACCTAATCTTATTTACCTCATCTTGTTTACCCAAACGTGGGTGTACATCCTATGGCTAACTCTTTATGCCTTGTTAACCCATCCGTGCAAGCTCATGGAATTCCTAAGCTTATTCCCCAGTTTCACTTACTGACGACTACGTAGGGGTACTGCTAGCTTAGATGAAATTTATCTCATCCAGCCAATATTTGCTCAACTGCATCGGATTCTCCTTACTATCATACTATAATAGAATAAGGGAATTACAATCTTGGTGTAATTTCAATTGATTCTTACATTCGTACATTTAAACTGTACATCTTTTCATTCTTTAACAGGTATATATACTCTTTTTGTAGCCATGCTCTTCTTAACTTGGATGTTGGAAATAAATGTCCTCTACTTCTAAAACTCAATTAAAATTCAGTTATCAAAGCAGTTGCGCCCTAACATTAATTACTATGCACTATTAGTATATTTTAATAGCCATATCACTACACTCAAGACTGAACGGGGAGCTGTTTTCAACCCTAACTATATGTACTAAAAATGTTTAGATATGCAAATAAGTGTTCAACTAGTATTTTAAAGTAAAAGCTTTTGAAAGTAACAAAACGGGGGAGCCTGGGTGGCTCAGTCAGTTAAACATCTGACTCTTAATTTAGTCTCAGGTCATGATCTCACATCAAGCCCCACACTGGGCTCTGCGCCGACGGTGCACAGACTGCTTGGGATTCTCTCTCTCTCCCCCCCACTTTCCTCTCTCTCTCAAAATAAACATTAAAAAAAAAAAATGAGAATGAAAGTGAGTAAAGAAATAAAAGTAACCAATTAACAGAGATTCTACCTCCTTAATAAACAAGGATATGCAAATTAAAGCAAGAGGGGTGTTTCACCTTTTGAAGAGGCAAAGGTGTGTTGGCAATAACAGAGAAAAATATATTCACACAATTGCAGGAGTAAAACTGATACAGTCGTACTAGAAGGAAATCTAATATTATGTGTCAAAGTTTAAAATGTGTACATGCTTCCACCAAGCAATCTTGTGAGAAATTATCCTAAGGAGACAAGTTCACCAAGATATAGATACAAGATATTTATAATGAAAACAAGAAGTTGCCTAAATGTTCATCCAAATGAAATTATTAAATTAGTCACAGCATATGTGGAGGCATTAAAAAAAAAAGCAAAGAACTTTTCAACTATTGAGTGAAATAAGCAGAATATAGGGCTAGCATACATGGTACCATTGCAGGATTGTACAAAAAACAACAAAAACAGTATGTTGTGGTTTAAGTTTAGAGTAAAAAAAGTTAAGACAAAAAAAAAAGACAAACAAAATGTCAGAAATAGTACTGTCAATTTACTTTTACCTTAAATTTTCCAAGTTACCTTTGTTTTTTTTTTTTGATAGATTATTAAGAATAATCAGACACTAGTCAGTCAGTCAGTCAGTCAGTCAGTTTGGGTATATGAGGAAAAAGGCCCAGGCAAGAAAAACTTCACAAGACTATGAAGGAGTGCTATTTTCTTGGCCTGAACAGAGGTAAATAATGGCATATGTACATGCGCCCTACCTCATTTTAACCAAGTGCACATATTCAAATGCCTACTTTCCCTCTCAGGATATCGATTACCAACAAGTTATCACCACTCTAGGATACTAATATTTCAAAATAAACAACATTTAGTCTTAATTTTAACTGCTCGCTGCATCATCAGCCTATTTCAAGTCTAAAAGTATTCTATTAAAAAATCCTCACTGAACCACTGAAAATTTTCAACAGTGACAACTATTCCCTGCTTTAAATATAAACTGGAAAAATCATACACAAAATAGCAATATGATAATCTTGTGGCACCTCAATGTCATTCTACTCTCTGTATCTGAACAAAGAAGAACGTTCTATAACTGAATTCATGGTAGCTTTCTTTCCTCTTCACATGTTACGTGTATACTATAAGAAGTTGTGAGGGGCGCCTGGGTGGCTCAGTCGGTTAAGCGGCCGACTTCGGCTCAGGTCATGATCTTGCGGTCCGTGAGTTCGAGCCCCGCGTTGGGCTCTGTGCTGACAGCTCAGAGCCTGGAGCCGGTTTCGGGTTCTGTGTCTCCCTCTCTCTGACCCTCCCCCATTCATGCTCTGTCTCTCTCTGTCTCAAAAATAAATAAACGTTTAAAAAAAAAAAAAAAAAGCTGTGAAAAAAGCTCTATTTGATACCCAGATAGGAAGCTGCTGAGAAACAGGTTAGTTTTTAAACAAAATGAGCTCCTCTGCCCTCCATGCCAACCACTAAGCAGGTCTTTCCCATTTATTCATGATTGATGTAGTAGTTCTCAGCAACATGTGTGCTAGTTCCATAATCATTCTATTCCCATTCTTTCATCTAACTGTCCATTTGGTCACATAAACAATTAGTAATGTGATGGCACAAATTTCCTTTCAGTTCTTAATTTTTAAAAAATGTTATGTGATTTTATTTTCCAATTTTGTTTAAATTTTTTTTTCCTGTGGAGTGTTTTTTCAAAATATTTAAGCAAAGTTTGTGACAGCTGACCTGGCATCAAATGCTATACTTAGACATTCCTAAAGTTTATTTTAAACTAAGTTGAAACTAAAACTCTCATATTATTGAATACATTTCTAGAGATACATAATTAAGGAAATAATTCAAAATGGGATACAGTCTAGTGTTTATTTTATGTTATGGCAGGTACACTTGAATTTCAAAAATTTAAAACATATAAAAAGTGGTTAGGGACTAACATTTGTATCAACAATTGATAAATGTCTAAGATTGTTTATTATACAGCAGGGTACAATGGTAGTGCTAATGCCAGTAGGGCACCATGGAAGTTAGTCTAAAAATTATCACCAGGCTTTATACAAGCAACAACATATGCTGCTGTTTTAGAATTTCCGGACATAGTCTGCTTCTAATGCTAAGCAGTCCTTTAACATTTTTAATGTTATATAGTGTTACAGTATTTAGTTTGGCAAATGTTTCAAAATAAAGTAGAAATGTATTCATAACATCACAGAAATGCACATCCAGTTTTGTTTTCAATAAGAACCATAGGTACAGATCAGAACTCTTCCCTATATGAAATAATTTACACACAGATGAATGCTATAATATCACTATCTAAAATAATCACTAAATACAATTCTTTTTCAGAAATAAACAAGCAAAGGGTTTTTTCATTTTCAAATATCAAAAACATAGAGATAATGTATGCTTTCCAAACAATGATATTCTAAAATTATAGGAATAATTTTAGTGAATTCAGTGAAGGTAAAAGCTAAATCAACCAAGTATACTGTAGTACAACCATATTAAATGAAACCAATGATCAGAAAATACAATCGTAGGAAAGAAATTGATAATCCACAAAACTGCTTTTCAGGCCTCAAGGTAAAACAGTTCCACAGTTTACAGGTAAAACCAAAGCAACAAAAATGCGTGCTTGTCTTCAATAAGTAGATATTTTATGCGGAAGATGTAACACTTTGTTTGTAGACAGCGTGGTATGCATTTCTCAGCAAGACATAAGGAAAACAAGATTCCAAAAGATCCATTGTCAGGAATGGGGATTCCTGCACAATCTGAAAAGTTGCAAAAATTCATCAAAGAATTAAAGTTATTTATAATGGGAACATTTACTCATAGCCAGTAAATCATAATTTCTATAGTGTTCTTATTAGAAATTGATAGAAAATTATTTTCCTTTTACTTTAAAACCTGAAATATAAATGGGTCACAATGTTTTGCTAGCAAAATGTCTAAAATCACCACTTTTCAATGAAGTCTATTAATCAACAGGAATATATTGAGCACTTTCACATTTGCCCTCAACAGTACACTAGACATGCAAGACAATACAAACATATTCAAAATATGGTCCATATCATCAAGTCCCACTGGGTTCCCAAGACTAAGTAAAAAAGCCAAATAAACATAAGACCAGCTGTAATGAAGTGGAAAGCCAGGAGTTCAAAAGGGATGAAAGATTAATGTGGGTCAGAGTAATGAGGAAAGTCTACCTAGACAAAGAGTATAGCTATGGCGTATGCTAAATCATAAGACAGATACAGATCTCTGCAGGAAAAGGAAACTATTTCAAGTGAGGGAAGAGTCACATGGTAGAAACAAGCATAGCTGGTTTGGATGGTGAAGAGACAGCACTGACTAGGCATAGAGAATCCAAGAATGCAAATCTTTTATTTTGTTGTCTTCTGATATGGATGCCATTTGGTAAAATACAAGTGATGTCAGTCTTTCCAGCAATATTTAGAAAGAGTGAACTGAACAGAAGGGATCAAAAAGGTACTTCAGCTCTTACTGGTATTTAATTACTAAATCCCAAGAAAAGACTATCAGGAATAACAGAAACTTTGTTGTTGTTAATAAAAAATAAAACGAGACTTACCATATCTAGCAGTAAATAAACAGATTCTCTATTTCTTGTTGTTGTTTTATCTGTCTCCTGGCCAATTTTCAGTAGACTGGAGGATGCAAGCTTAAAGTATACAGACATTTTAAGTAAGTTTTAATGTTCACAAGTTACTTGTTTATTTTCAGTATGCTTCAACTTATCATACAGCTACATATAAGATAATGGACAAAATTCTAAGGCAGTCCAAACATTAGCTTAGAAAAAAAGAAGATCATATTGCAGAGCTCTAGGAGAGATCTGTTAAGGGAAAAAATGTCAAATGGCTCCTTGATTTTAATGCCTGCCTTCACCTGGTCCTCCTTCCAGAAAAAAATAAATAAATAAAGAGAATTTATTCTGTTGTATCTGACCGTTATCATTTTCCTCATAAAATGTCATGAGTTCTGCTATTAGATTATACATACCGCCAGAAATTCTTTCAGTCGGTCTTCAATGCTTCCTTTGTGAATTGTAAACAAAGCTGCAGCGATCTGGTTGATGGCTTTAGCCAAGCAATGTATGTTGTTGCAGTGCCCTGAGAAAGTGCAAATAGGGTTTGTGGTTTTTGCGAGACCCCAAAATTTCAAATAATACATAAAAGGCAAGTCTTTAATGAATGACTTCACAATCTACATACTGATGCAAAAGAGTTATTAAAAAGAGTTGGGACACAGCCTGCCTTGCTCTCCTTTCACTGTTATGAGGACTAGTGCCTTCAAAAATACTATGGCAAAAAAAAAAGCAACAAATGATTATGCCTGTGTTGAACAGGCATATTTTCAAAAAAATCCCTAAAAGAAATTATACATTAGTTTTATATTCTCTCTGAAACCTAAAAAAGAAGTTCTCAGCTGCTTTACATTTTGTCAATCTTCAAAACAATCTTAAGAGTTGGATACTCCCTCACCATCCCCTGTCACACACAGTCAAGCACCCAAAGGTTCACACACACGCATTTCATATATCAAGATATGGAAAGCTTAGAAAAAGAAAATCAACTACTCAAGGTTACAAAGCTACTTAAGTGGCTAGTAAGTTAACCTACATTCTATCATAAATGAACATTAATTACTTGAAGAGTATCTATTATATCAAAACTCCTGACCTTTTCATTGCCAAAATAATTTTAAACCACTATTACCTTCTATAGCCGGGCTATACTGAGACATCACATTACTAGCCAGTGTCGGCAAAGAAACTGCCACAAAGACCATAAGGAGGCAGGCAATTTTATATTCTTCTTCTGGACTTATGTTTTCTAGGAGAGAAAATTAAGAATAAAACCAAGGTACTTCTTTAAAATTACTTGAGTTAATAATTAAACCAGAAAAAGTAATTTTAATTTTTGTATAAAGTACATTACTGAGCTTCTACAGAACTAATCAGAACTATTATAAGAAATATAGAACAGAAATAATATACATCATTGGTTATTATCACTACTCAAGCATATTTCGAGAACCTCTAACAAAAAGACAATTTTTTTAAAAATTGTAAGATTGTAGGGTAAAAACTGTGATTAGGATAAGTGGAATCCTAAAATTTCTTAATTATTTATTATTTTAGAGAGAGACAGAGAGAGCGCGCGCACGCACTAGCAGGAGACAGGGGTGTAGGGGAGGGGGAAGAATACCAAGCAGGTTCCACGCTCAGCATGGAGCCCAACACGGGGCTGGATCCCACAACTCTGGGATCATGACTGAGCTGAAATCAGGAGGATGCTCAACTGACTGAGCCATCCAGACACCCCCTAAAATTTCTTAAGTGTAAACTGGTAAGTAATTTTTTTTCAAATGTTTATTTTGAAAGAGAGACAGACAGACAAGCAGGGGGAGAGGCAGATAGAATCCCAAGCATTCTCCACACTCAGCGTGGAGTCCAGAGCCGGATGCAGAGCCTGATCTCACAAGCATGAGATGATGACCTGAGCCAAAATCAAGAGTCAGACACTTAACCAACTGAGCAACGCAGGCACCCCGAAAACTGATGTTACTTTATTAAAAAATTGTTTATTGTTGTTTAGAAAATTTATTATATCATAAATACTCTGTAATGTCATTTAAAAAATCCTTACTTTTTTTCTAGAATTGATATAAAAGTGATTTGAAGTTTACTATTACTATTTAAAAGACATAAATGTGGAAAGTGGAGATTTCCAACCTCTCCATTTTAGAAGACAGAAGGAACCAGTCATAAATAAAAATAACTAGCACCGCCCTAAGTCTTTTAAGACCTAATCCTTTGTAAAACATTTATTGTAATGTGTACTAAAATTGCATGTTACCTAGGCACTTGAATCTGGTGCCTGGGAAATTCTAGTTACCCTACTATTCATCCCACCACTTATATGTAAGAATTGAAAGAGCCAGAATGTGTTTTTAAAATTTAGTTATGGGAGCACCTGGCTTAGTCGGTTAAGCATCTGACTTCGGTTCAGGTCATGATCTCACGGTTCGTGGGTTGAGCCCCACATCAGGCTCTGTGCTGACAGCTCGGAGCCTGGAGCCTGCTTTGGATTCTGTGTCTCCCTCTCTTTGGTCCTCTCCCTCCCTCCCTCCCTCACTCTCCCTCCCTCTCTCTCTCTCTCTCTCTCTCTCTCTCAAAAATAAACATTAAAAAAAACTTTTTTAAATTTAGTTATGAAAAATGTAACTGTGGCAAAATGAGTAATCGTGGCACTCATGTGACTATAAATTAACATATTGCATGAAGAATGAGACAAAAATCAATGTTAAATAAAAAAAGAACAGATTAACCCAGCCAAACATGCTAGGTGCAAGAGGACAGGTATGGGCACTTAAGTATCAGAAACAGATAAAATGTTACTTACTTTGTAGAAAAATCTAGAAATATCTACAGCATTCTGGGTATTACATTTCAAAGAGCTGGACTTACAATCTTTTAAATGTTTAATACAATATAACAATGTACAGACTCTATGGTAAATAGCTCTAGTTCAATGAAAATAGGACACCCTTTTCCAGTTATCAATTATGTTACCTACTGGGCCATCTCCATTAGTAAACAAATGTTGCTAGTTTCTTTCCTGAAAAGAATTCGTCTCTTGATTTTTTAAAAAAAAATGTTTATTTTTGAGAGAGAGAGAGAAAGAATGCGAGCATGCATGCAAACGAGTGGAGTTGGGGCAGAGAGAGAAGGAGACACAGAATTCCAAACAGCACAGAGACCGACGCACGGCTCAAACTCATGAACCACAAAATCATGACCTGAGCTGAAATTAAGAGTTGGACGCTTAACCAACTGAGCCACCCAGGTACTCCAGTCCTTCTCTTGATTTTATTCCTGCCTCTAACTACTGTTAATTTCATTTCTTTGCTCCCTTTTACAGTAAAGTTCTTGATAGAGTTGTTTTATACTGATTATTTCCTATTCCTTTTTCCAATTCGCTTGAAAGCCCTAACAGCCTTTTGCTCCAAAAATTCTACTGCTCTTGGCAACATTACCTATTGCCCATATTAATTCTACATAGTTGATCATTTCCTCTCCACTTTGCTGGAAGCTACTCTTTCCTAGTTTTTCTTCTCCTTCATCCATCCTTCTTTCTCAGTTTCTTTGTTGGTAGATCCTCCTCTTGTCCTGGAGTTCTTAAAGTTGCAAGTGTCCCAGGGCTCAGACCCTGATCCTCCTCAACTAACTGATCTCAGTAATCTCATCTAGTCTTATGGTTTAAATATCAACCCTGTATGAGGACTATGTTCCAAACACCAAAAATAAATAAAAATAAAAATATAAATCAATCAATAAATAAATAAATAAAATGCAAGTTTGACATTCAGCAGGCATTTGAGTAAATAAGTACCACATCTATATCTGTGTTGCCCTGATAATTTTAACTAAGACTAATATGTACTTACTAATGCATTTTACCTGATTTTTGTGAGGAGAGAGCTACCACCAAGGCAGGATCAATCTCACAAGGTAATCCAGCAGCTGATGATAACTCATATACATTCATTGCAACCTGATGAAATATGTAAGAATTACAGAGTAAGAAATCTCACTTTAGTAAGAAACGATAATACTGTTTAAATTAGAGTCTACCTACACCACCACTAGATTTCAAAGCTTAGGTGAAACAGGAACAACAGCACAACTAACCTATAATGAACAACTGTTATTACTTCATGATGTACTGCTTGTTAGAACTTCCTGTTGTTAAGGCCCAAGAAAATTTGTATACTTTCTGTATAAAATGCCAACAAAATCAGCTTAACATTATTTTTTTTGGAAGTATGGATATAATGTATCAAGTCAAAGATAAATAAATGAACAAAAGCAAATCAAAATCACTGAACTTATATTTACACTCATACTTATTTAATGAAAAACTGTGGTGGTTCAATGACTCATCATACCATAGCCATAAATATGGTAAATTACTTACCATAATAGAATTTTTTAAAAATTTATTTTGAGAGAGAGCGAGTGAGCAGGGGAGGGGCACAGAGAGGAGAGAGGGAATCCCAGGCAAGCTCTACACTGTCAGTGTAGAGCCCCACACAGGGCTCAAACTCAAAACTGTGAGATCATTTACCTGAGCCGAAATTAAGTGTCAGATGCTTAACTGATCGATGCACCCAGGAGCCCCCATAATAGATTTTTTTTTTAAGTAAGCTCCATGCCCAACGTGGTCCTTGAACTCACGACCCAGAAATCAAGAGCTGCATGCTCTACCAACTGAGCCAGCCAGATGGCCCATCATAGATTTTTAAGGAGTAATGACTTAAAACCCCATAAAGGAATTTCTAATGACTAAAGTAATTCTTTTTGGTGTCACATATGGATTTCATGTCTTTAGGAGATATATATATATATAAAACCACCTACATAATTGGTTACCTCTGATAGTGCTACAAAAAAATTCAGTATAAAATATGAAGTAAAACTGTGTATCTTAAAATAAATAGAAATTGCCATGGATTAAGTTCTAGGAAAACATTTTTTTTTTTTGTGATCCACAAAAAAAATTACTCCACTCACTCTACACACAAAAAATAACTCAAAATGGATTATAAACTTAAACATAAGAGCTAAAACCACAGAATTCTTAGAAGTAATATAGGTATAAATTTTTCAACTGTGGGTTAGGCAACGGTTTCTTAGGGAACCAAAAGCAGAGGTAATCAAAGAAAAAAAAAAGACAAATTAGGCTTCATCAAAATTAAAAACTTTTGTGCTGCAGAAGATATTATTAAGAAAATGAAAAAAACAGCCCACAGAACAAGAGATTTGCAAAGCATGTATCTGTTACTGGACTTGTATCCAAACATATAATGAATTTTGTATCTCAGAATTAAAAAGGCAAACAAAACAATCCAAGTGAAAAAATGAGCAAATGATATGAACAGATATTTTTCCAAAGATACACAAACAGCCAATAAGTAGATGAAAAGACGTTCAACATCCATCATTTCAGGAAAATGTTTAGCAAAACAAGGAGACACCATTTCATACACACTAGCATGGTTATAATTAAGAAGACAGACAGCAACAAGTACTGACAAGGATAGAGAGAAAGTGAAACTTTCATACACTGCTGCTGGGAATGAAAAATGGCACAACCACTTTGAAAACAATTTGGCAGTTTCTCAAAAGGTTAAACATAGAGTTTCCATATGACCTAGCAATTCAATTCCTGGCATATACTTAAGAGAAAGGGAAGCATATGTCCACACAAAAACCTGTATATGGATAGTCACAGAAGTATTATTTATAATAGCCAAAAAGTGAAAACAACATAAATGACCATCAACTGATGAAAGGATAAATGTTGTATATCCATATAATGGAATATTATTCAGCAATTAGAAATGAAGTATTGATACATGCTACATCAATAAACCTTGAAAGCATTATGCTAAGTAAAAGCCAGTACCAAAAGACTACACATTGTATGATTTATATGAAGTGTCAAGAATAGGCAAACTTACAGAAACAGAAGGTAGATTAGTGGTTGCCTAAGGCTGGGACTAGGAACAATTAGGGAATTACTGCTAATGGGCATAAGGTTTCTTTCTGGAATGCTCTAAATTGGCTGTGGTGATAGTTACACAACTCTGTGACTATAAATAAAGCTATTAAAAATACGTATCAGTCGGTTAAGCATCCGACTTCGGCTCAGGTCATGATCTCGCAGTTTGTGAGTTTGAGCCCTGAGTCAGGCTCTGTGCTGACAGCTTGGAGCCTGGAGCCTGCTCCGGATTCTGTGTCTCCTTCTCTCTTTGCCACTCCCCCACTTGTGCTCTGTCTCTATCAAAAATAAATAAATGTAAAAAAAAATGTTTTTTAAATATGTATCTGGAGGACTGGTGGTTGCCAGAAGGGAGGGGGACTGGGCAGATGGGTGAAGGGAAGTAAGACGTACAAACTTTCAGATATAAAATAAGTCACATGAATGAAAAGTACAGCATAGGGAATATAGTCAATAATGTTATAGTAACTTTGTATGGTGACAGATGGTAGCTATACTTATCAAGGCAAGCACTTCATAATGGGTATAAATGTTGAATCATTTCATTGTACATCTGAAACTAATGTATTGTATGACAACTATACTTCAATTAAAAATAGATTAATTTAAAAAAATACATGTTTGGTTTTTTTTTTAAATATGAAGTTCTATTGAAAGTTTGCTAAAAACTAAACATAATTATGTTGGTGCTAAGAGAATTAAATAGTTGCTCAGAATATTGATTAGTATTCTCATAATCCACACACCAGTGTATTCTCAAGGAAGGATTCTTTAATGTTTTAACTTTTTTTTCTACAGTTGTTTCCACTTAACAATTTTGCACTAATCATCATACATGGTTTTCAATTATAAAATCGTAGGACAATCATTGATCTCAAATGTTTATGCAAAGCACTGTGGGAGAAACAAAAATATAGAAAACACGGTCTTCAAAATGTTTACAACTTAGTATAAATTTAAAAGGAAAAACACAATTATAATGCAAGGCAGAACTTATTTAACTCTACAATGGATAAACAAAAAGTTGTCTGATAATAATAAGAAAAAAATCCTTTATTGCCTGGGGATCAAGGAATGTTTCTTAGAAGATGGCAACTCAATCACACCTTAAAAGATAAGCAGGATTTCAAAAGGCAGAAACAGAAAAGGGCAAGATTTGCAGGTAGAATAAATGAGAGGATGACACAGACAGATGTGAGCATGCACATTGGGAAGAACTAGTTACCTCACAGGATACATATATGAAGAGAGGGGCAGAGGAAGAAAAGGAAAGGGAAGAGCACTGGACAAGGATGGACAAGCGATGAAAGATAAGCCTCAGAAAGTGAGAGGCTTCAATCTGAGAAGACTTGAGTGTCATAAAAAGACTTTAGCGTAACTTTTTCAGTCACTGCATTTCAAAATATGAAACAGAAAATAATCTTTCCAAGACACATGAAAGTTTAGAAAACATATACATGAGGTCACTTACTGGATGTGTAACTACTGGTTAATTAATGCTGGGAGTAAATAAGTGAGTTGGATTTCATGATCAAAAAATTTTCAAAACAAAAATCATAAACTCACATGTGGTTACTAATCTTCTCTTATAGTCATAAAAACAGGATATTAAAATTTTATTATACCCTATAATTGACATTCTTTTATAAGACTTTTTAAACATCAATTAAAAAAAACAGATTGAACTTTACTTTACTTAAAACAAAACAACTCCTATCTCAATGGCTTGTTTTTCTTATTCTGCTAACAATGACCATGTATAAAAAGCTATAAGCTTAAGGAAAAAAGACCAATACCAACCCACTTTACATTGCTATAGGTGACCAAGGAAGATGAACTTTCAAAATGCCCACACAGCATTTTAGTGCTGAGCTCTCAAAGATGTATTTTCAAAGGCCAGCATGCTAATTAATCACTCTAAAACAGAAACTTTACAATTGTTTTGAGTTTATTAAATTTTATTTCATATGTAACTCATATTTCATTTTAGAAAATGTTAAAATCCAAATAGAAGTTTTATTACCTTCATATCAGTTTCTCTTGGAATGTGATCCTTGAAATCTTCAATTGAACTTACAAGAAAAGGAATGTGGTAAGATAAGACCTAGGCAGGACAACAAATAAAAATGTAGACTTATTTTTAAATGGCAAATCCTAAATTTATTAAATATTACCATTCAATTATTTCTAGTTTTCATAAAAATTATTTTACTTTTTCTATTTTCACATGATTTTCTAAAGTACTAAGACACAGAGAAATGAAATATGTTTGATGCCAAGCTGAGTAAAGCCAAAATGGAAAATGCTTAAATGAAGAGTGAAGTTGAAAATGTAGTAAAGTATCTAGGCAAACTATACCTCTCACCCCCAATTTCAATACCAAAATAAAAAATAAATTTAATAACCCTAATTTCTACATATTTGATTATATATAACTATGAAAACTGGAATTTTAAGTAACTTTTAATTTCTGGGAAATTAACGGATTATTTGACTGGATATGTACTTATAATGGTTTCTTACATCTCTAAGTGCTTCTTGTGCCAATGATCGGAAGGACAAAATTACACCAATTATTGTCATCCTCTTCAAGACACTGTCAACAGCTAAATTGGAAGAAAGGAGAGGAGAACAACAGGAATTAGAGTCTTTCTTAACTTTGGAGAAAACTTTTAGTTATAAAATTCCCATGATAAAAGGCACAATAGCAATTTGATTAGAACAAGTGATTAAAGAGGCAAAGGTACTGAAAGCTGATATTAAAACTAAGGAAATTATAGTTTACTTCATATGGAGTACACACTATTCTTTAAAATGATTTAGATAGTTCACCAGAATCTTGAAATAATCACATAAGCAGCCACCCAGATAATCCTCTCAGAAATGGTAGAAGTAGGAGGGTGGAGAGAGAGACTCGGGGAGAAAGAGAAAGTTGTCAGAGTGGACAGGAGTTAAATGCCCAGAGGTCTCAGAACATGGAGATGATAAATTCTTAAATTGTTGAGGTGTGGAGAGTCAAGAAACAAAAAATGACACCGAGATCACAAGCAGTTTTGGTAAGACCAGGGTGCTAAAGACTATAAACAGATTTGATAATTTACATTTCGTTAGAAAGCATTATTCTGAAAATTATTATTATATATTCAGTATTAAAACTTAACAAAATCAAGGCAATTAGAACTGGAAGGATCAATACTTTCATATTTTAAAAAGCCAACAAACATTTACTGAATTATTCCTGATATATAAGGCATAATACTGTATAATAAGAACACAAATATAAACAGAATAATAATCTAGACATTAAGTAACAGTCTAAACGGACTGTCAAGAAAACTAAGAAAATATAATCCTATTTATGAGATAAAAGATATACAGTTGACCCTTGAACAACACAGGTGTGAACTGTGCAGATCCACTTACATGTGGATTTTTTTCCACAGGTAAATGAAGTACAGTACTATAAATTTATTTTCTCTTACGATTTTAATAACATTTGTTTCTCTTGCTTACTTTATTGTAAGAATACAGTATATAATACATATACCATATAAAATATGTTAATCAACTGTTTATCAGTCTTCTGGTCAACAGTAGGCTATTCGTCGTTAAATTTGGGGGGAGTCAAAATTTCTATGCAGATTTCTGACTACGGGGGGTGGGGTCAATGCCCTTAAACCCCATGTTGTTCAGAGTCAACAGTATATAATATATATATATACACACATACATATATGTATATTACATATATATACATACATATATATATACACACACACATATATATATATATATACACATATATTTGATAACATATTTCTAGAAAAACATACAGAAAACTGTTAACTATAGTTGCCTTTGAGGAGTAGGATTGCAGAGAACTGTTTTGACTTTCTACGTCCTGTGTGGATTGTTTAAAACTTGACCATAGCATCTGTATTAAAACATACTAACAGCCATAACATAAGCCAAAATGTGATGAGAATTAAAACAGTAGTGTTAATAAAATGAGGTGAGGCACAAATATGTTATACAATCCACATGAGCAGGAACTAGTCTAATCAATCAGTATTTTTAATCTTTCTCTAACACTCAGTGGAGTGAAACTCAGACTAGAAGATGTTTAATGACACGGTTATTCAAGAAAGGAGACTAGGAAATTGTTACAATCCAGAAAAGGAGAGAAGAAAAAGGGTGAAAGGAACTATTTAAGAAAGTATCACCTAAGATGGTCATAAAAGAACATTAAGAAGACAAAAGCATTCCACATCAGCAAACAACAAAAAAAAAGGGAATCCAGAAAAAGGAAAGGCAGAGAGTATATCAGAAAATAAGTAGTGTGGTATAATCATATATTTTCCAAGTGATGATACCCAGAACTTAATCAAATAATTTTGCCAAAACTATATCTCACAACCTCCCCTTGAACAATAATGACACATTAAAAGTTCTGAGGGGCGCCTGAGTGGCTCAGTTGGTTAAGCATCCGACTTTGGCTCAGTCATGATCTCGCTGTTCGTGTGTTCAAGCCCTGCATCAGGCTCTGTGCTGAAAGCTCAGAGTCTGGAGCCTGCTTCGGATCTGTGTCTCCCTCTCTCTGCCCCTCCCCCTCACACTCTTATCTCTCTCTCCCTCTCTCAAAAATAAACATTAAAAAAATTTTTTTTTTCAAGTTCTGAGAAACTTCATGGTAAGAAATGTGTTTAACTTAATTGTTAATGAATTATTTGCCATACCTTTTTAACCACTGGCACTTCCTCTTAGCCTCCATAATTTATTAATATCTTGCTATGCTTTGAATGTTTAAGTCTCCACAAAATTCATATATTAAAATCTTAAGCCCAAAAAGCTGATGGTATTAGGAGGTGTGGCCTTTTGAAGGTACTCAAGCCATGAGGGTGGAACTCTCAATAATTTGATTACTGCCTTCAGTAAGAGAGGCTTCAGAGAGAACATTATCCCTTTCAGTTATGTGAAAATACAATGACAAGTCTGTGACGCTTAAGAGGGGCCTCACCCAACCATGCCAGCAGCATGAATTTGGACTTCCAGACTCCAGAACCGTAAGAAACAAATTTCTGTTGCATACAAACTACCCAATCTTTGATATTTTATTGTAGCGGCCCAAACAGGCAAAGGCATATCCCAAGACTAAGAGCAGAGGCTATGTGGATCTCAGGCCAGGCAAGAAAAAGCAGTGGGGAAAATAAGGTTTCTAGAAAGAATGTCGGGATAGGAGGTTGATCCAAATAATGGCTTTCTAATGCCATGCTAAGGAGTTTGAGACTATGCTCCAGCAAGGAAAGGTTAGTAGTTCAGGTTTGTTTGTTTGTTTGTTTGTTTGTTTTTTAATATAAAGAGTGATAGGAAAAGAAACCTTTAGAAATATGACTTTAAATGTAGAAGATGGTTTAGAAAGGGAAGACTGGACTCATTTGGAAGCCACAACTGTAGTTCACAAAATAATGACAGAGCCTTAAATGGGAACCATGGCAATAAAAGGAATAGATTCAGGCATCACATTTAAGAGGTGGAGTCTGAAGGAGTTAAAAGCTCAAATCTATGGCAGGTAACATAAAATAGTTAAGTAGAATGGGGAAACAATAATGAGAGGAAGGAACTGGAGAAAAAAAATTCTAAAGGGGGCAACTGCTTATTAGCTCCAGCCAATCACTGCCATGTGGGGAAATATGTCCTAGGGTTCAGGAAGGAAGCCAGAAGTTTGGATATTTATGCAAAAATCTTTCATTTTTAAAATAATGATCAAAGAGACTGTGTTTTGTTTTGTTTTGTTTTTTAATTTAATGCAGGATAGAGCCAAGCAAATTCTATCCTTGGGCCAAACATGACCCACCAATTTGCAGACTCTAATCTGGAAGATACAGCTACTGGATGTGGAATGTGATGACAAGAAGAGTCAGAGAGCATACCCAAATTTCCCTGTGAGAATCACTGGCTGAATGGCATGGGAGGTAATAAAATGGCAATAAAAGTGTATCATGCTTTCTCCCCACCCACTCATACCTCGCATGAGAGGAATATCCTTCCTATTCCAGAGATGTTGCCAAGTACCTGTGGGTCATATAGCTGTAAATATCTAACCGTGTTTCTCAAACTTCAGTGCGAGTCAGAATCACTTGTTGGGTCCCAGCAAATTGATTTAGTAGGTCTGGGGTGGAACGCCAACAATTTACATTCTTAACAAACTCCGGTCCATGGACTACACCCTTGTCAAACTAGCACTTGGTATTAAATGCCTGGAGCTCCAGAGGGAGAATCAAGGCTAGAGATGAATATTTAAAGAAACACTGATACATAAGACTGGATACATTTTCCCAATAGGAGTGTAAAATGGTGGCTTGCAAAAGGTAAGAGACAAAAGTATTGGCAAATGAAGAAAATGAAGTTTCAATAAAAAGGAGAGCAAAAGGTAATACTACAGAGAAATCAAGTAGAATAAGAAAAAGGACCAGATTTTGAAAATGGATAGTCACTAATGACCTGTTCCAGAAAGGTTTCAGGAAAGTAACCACATTATGATGTACAAGAGTAAATAGAAAATTTGGAAGACAAAAGAGCAAATTCAAGCTAGTAAAATTTAGCAACGTGAAGAATGGTAGGGATGAATAAGAGGCAAGCTTAACAAAAAACAATAACAAGTGTTATTTTATAAGCAGTATCTGGCTTCCAGGGGGTAGGAGGTTTTTCTGGGATCAGGGAAACTGCTTGCAATGATAAGTGTAGCAAAGTCAGAGTATGACAGCACAGAGGAGAATGCAATTAAAATCACTAAACTTTATAGTCCAGAATGGATAAGGAAGTAAAACCAGGAAGTGGCTGATTAGAAAATAGAGAGAGGTCAAAGTTTCAATAAGCCAGGACAAAAAATTTAACAGGGGCAAAGGAGTGAGGAGTGGGAAAGCCATAAGACAGGACTATGATCTGAGAGTAGAGTTTCAAATTCAAGATTTTACCAGTACAGCAATTTCAGGTGATAAAGACATTCAAAGTACTGCTAAAGTAAAGGTCTTTGGAGGCAACTTGTAGGTTTGCAGATGGTGGCAAAGTCAGGGCAAAATTAGAAAATAAAGATTTATAATAAGAAAGTCAATAGAGTGATTAACCTAGCCCCATGAGACACACTGTGAGAAAACAGAGAGACATTATTAAATTTGCTCAAGTCACATAGCTAGAAAGTCCTAAAACTGAAGATTAATTCCAGATTACGCCCCAATTCAAAGCTACTTTTAATAAATTATACTGCTTTTTAAAGGTATTAAAAGAATGTGGTTGTCAGCTATGAAAGTCAAACTGCTACAAAAGTACATTAACTTCTGGATATAGGGTAAAGGAAGCACAAAGATAGGGATCTAAGACAAAAGAATTTTGGAAAATAGTTCAACTGAAAGAAGAGCTTTCTCTACTCCACTAAATAAGCCACTCGCAAGCAGATCTTTTCTTTTTTCAAATCCCCAAAAAGATTTAATAAATTCTATTTAAAGGCAAATTTGACATACATGGGTCATTAAGACTCAGCAATTTAGATTTTGGCCAATTCTGTTAAGTCATGAATCACCACTACCATATACAAAAATTCAAGTAAATAAAATCTACATAAAGGATTATGAATTTTACTTTGAAAATCTGCAAACTGTTTGGAGTTTTAACAAATTTCATTTTGTTTCGATTCTACAAACAAGAGAGTTAAAGTTAACAGTAAACAGGCACTGAACATTGGAGTGGATTAAATGCTTCTAACCAGATGATATTGTCAAAACATTATTTATTAGTAAAAAGTTAAGTAGTTAGGCTGGGTGATCTATTAAAAAACGGGAGAGGGGCGCCTGGGTGGCTTGGTCGGTTAAGCGTCTGACTTCAGCTCAGGTCATGATCTCACAGTCTGTGAGTTGGAGCCCCGCGTCAGGCTCTGTGCTGACAGCTCAGAGCCTGGAGCCTGTTTCAGATTCTGTGTCTCCCTCTCTCTCTGCCCCTCCCCTGTTCATGCTCTGTCTCTCTCTGTCTCAAAAATAAATAAACGTTAAAAAAATAAATAAATAAATAAATAAAACGGGAGAAACACACAATAAATAATTAAAAATAAAGAAAACAAGACTAGAAAATGTAAGTACATAGTAAAACAATGAACAAAAAAGATCAGGTAGAGATTTAAAAATAATTTCCTACTAAATATTTATTCACACTCTACCTCTCTCTAATACTACCAACTCAGTACTTTCATTTTTAGCTTTTTAATTTCATTTTTTAAGTACCATACAGTAAATCTGACCTTCTTTCCTTCTTTTGGTATATAGCTCTAGGAAAAAAAATTTAATGTATAGATTTGTGTAACCACCTCGCCACTGTGGTAACAGTTTCATCACCCCAAAAAACTTCCTTGTTTGCTTTTCCCAGTTCTGGCAACAACTGACCTGCTCTACAAGGCAACATATCATATAGTTTAATTTTATACTAATTTTTATTAAAAAAGCTTGCATTTTTTAAAGCATTTTTGAAGACAGACTAATAAAGTAATTCTCTAAATCATTTTACACTTTTATAAAGTTTTATATAGCTGCCTAACATTCAAAAGAAGATTATCAGGGGGTGCGTGGGTAGCTCAGTTGGTTAAGTGCCCGACTTTGGCTCAGGTCGTGATCTCACAGTGTGCTGAGGCTGAGCCCTGCATCAGGCTCTGTGCTAATAATAAGCTCAGAGCCTGGAGCCTGCTTTGGATTCTCTCTCTCTCTCTCTCTCTCTCTCTCTCTCTCTGCCCTTACCCCACTCATACTCTGTCTCTCTCTCAAAAGTAAAAATTAAAAATTAAAATAAATTAAATTAAATTAATAAATGAAATTAAAGAAGATATTGGGGCACCTGGGTGACTCAATCAGTTGAACTTCGGAATTCAGCTCTGAACCCTGTGTTGGACTCTTATGCTGACAGCTCAGAGCCTGGAGCCTGCTTTGGATTCTGTGTGTCTCTCTCTCTGCCCCTCCCCTGCTTGTCCGTGCTCTCTCTCTCTCAAAAACAAACATTTTTAAAAAATTTAAAAAGTAAATAAAATTATCAAAGGAGAAGTATTATGTAAAATACATGCATGGCTTTAATTTTCCTCAGGACGATTTTTTATTTGGGAGAATAAACTCTGGTTTTCTCAAATACAAAGAATATTTTATTTGGTATTTGATTAATTTTCTACTGTTGGAATGGCCTTTATTTTTTCAAGCTTATTAATTTATTTTGAGAGAAAGCGAGCAAGCAGGGAGGGGCAGAGAGAGAAGGAGGGAAAGACAGAGAATCCCAAGCAGGCTCTGCACTGTTAGCATAGAGCTGGATACAGGGTTCAAAGTCACAAACCATGAGATTATGACCTGAGCTGAGAACAAGAGTTGAACATTTAATTGACAGAGCCAACCCAGGCACCCCGGAAAGGCTTTTAAATGAATCATAAAGTATGACTTTAGAATAATTTTTAATTATAAGTTCAAGTACAAAGCAAATGAAAATAAATTCAAGTGGATCTAAAAGTTACCTGTCTAAATATACTTTAATATATATTTAAGATTCACTGTTGTTTCACAACATACATCCCACAAAAAATCAATGTCAAGAAGACATTAAAAACAAATTTTTTTTCAGTTGTAGGGCTCAGGTTTTCATGCAATGAATACTAGTTAGCAATAAAAAGAAACAGATTACTGATTCACTTAACATAGCTGGGTAAATCTCAAAAACATATTGAATGAAAAAAGGCAGACACAACAGTATATGCAGTGTGATTCCATTTATATGGAGTTCTAGAACAGGCAAATTTAATCTATAGTGATAGAAATCAGATTAGTTTTTGTCTGGGTTTGGGGATGGTGAGAAACTGACTACAAAGGGAGAGGGAACTTTCTGAGGTGATGGAAGTGCTCTGTGTCTTGACTGTGGTAAAGGTTACTTGGATGTATACATTTGTCAAAATCCATCAAACTGCTCATTTACATGCACAGATTTCATTGTATGTAAACTACACCACAATAAAGTTGATTTTTAGAAAGTTAACTCAAAAGTTAATTCTCCTTTAGTCTAAGTTAACATAGACTTACTTTGTATTAAATGAGTTTATAACTAATCGATAATATTCGCTAAATATTTGATCATGGGACTAAGAGTATGGTAAAAAAAACCCAAAAAACCAACTGTGACATACATCAGTCATGTACTTAAAATATCCTCTGACTGCAAGAATTTTCTGGTTCTCTTCATAAGCTAAGGAGTGCGTATATTTATGTTTGAATAATGGCTTAATTCAAGGTCTTAATACTTACAGAAAGTATCATGAGTTACTCACATGATAATCTTTTAAAGAGTGCAGCCATCTGATCTGGTTTGTCAAAGCTGGTCCTCATTTGTGTTAGCACATCAACATTCTCTACCACAAGTTTCTAAAACAAAACAAAACAAAAAGTAAGAAAGATTCTAGCTTAGGCATAGACCTCCTTGCATTAATGAGACAAGAGCATGTTTGAAATCACAATCCAGCAAGTAGGAAATACAATTCATGAAATCCAGATGCTCTATGCTATATACTTTTGTTGTTGGTTTAAAAAAAGAATCTTAAAATTATTTATATAGGATTAATGTTTTTATTCCATTTGAAATTCAAGAAGGGAGGATGGTTCAAGAAAAAGCAATAAAGATAAACAGGAGGATAAAGGATTATCTAATGCTTAGGCACAGAACAGCATCAATAATAAAAAACAGACACTGAAGTGGATATAGAGAGCAATAAATTCCAACTAAAAAAAAAAACCCAAAAAACAAAAAACTTGCTAAAGTTAAAGGCAGCCAAGGACAGCCTACAGTTCACCACTAGATGTATACAATCAGAGGGAGAGTAATTTCTGGGGTATGTACCACTTCATGGGGATTATTAATTAGACCAAGGTTTCCCACACAAATTATAAAATGGAAGTGTTAAAACTCTCTACCTTCTTTCAGAGACCACTGAGAAAAAGGAAGAGAAGAGAATGGAGGGATAAAAATAAGGGAAGGGAGTACAGACAGCTATTAAAGAACGCATAACTCTTTAAAGAAGGTTTGTCTTACAAGGTGTTTTGGAAAAGTAATTTAGTTTAGAAATCATAATTAAATATAGTCAATTGGATTCTGTAAGAGATAATGGCTTTATGTATGTGGAAAGTCTGGATGTAATATTTAAATATCCAGGGATGAAGCCTGGGCATATTTCAAAGTACATACAAATCCAAGCTTCATTCTTGGATATTTCAATTCAGCAGGCCTGGATGCAAAGATTTAACAGCAAGCGTACTGTTAAAGTGCCATGAGGGTTTGTCAAAGGCTGATGATAACTGATTCAAGGGGAATATGAAAACCTATACAGAATGTTTATAAAAATCATTTTTCCTATACTAGTATGAATTTTGTTTACGTTACTTGATATCACAGGCATACCTAGGAGATATTGCAGATTTGGTTCCGGACCACTATAATTAAGCAAATACCACAATGAAGCAAGTCAAATAACTTTTTGGCGTCCCAGTGGATACAAAAAGTTATGTTGACACTACACTGTAGTCTATAAAGTGTGCAACAGCATTATATCTAAAAAAACAATGTCCATACTTTAATTAAAAAATACTTTATTGGGGCGCCTGGGTGGCGCAGTCGGTTAAGCTCCGACTTCAGCCAGGTCACGATCTCGCGGTCCGTGAGTTCGAGTCCCGCGTCAGGCTCTGGGCTGATGGCTCAGAGCCTGGAGCCTGTTTCCGATTCTGTGTCTCCCTCTCTCTCTGCCCCTCCCCTGTTCATGCTCTGTCTCTCTCTGTCCCAAAAATAAATAAACGTTGAAAAAAAATTAAAAAAAAAAATACTTTATTGTTAGGATGGCTCAGTTGGTTGAGCATCGAACTTTGGCTCAGGTCATGATCTCACAGTTTGTGGGTTTAAGCCCTATGGCAGGCTCTGGCTGACAGCTCAGAGCCTGGAGACTGCTTCAGATTCTGTGTCTCCCTCTCTCTCTTCCTCTCCCCCACTCATACACTGTCTCTTAAAAATAAACATTAAAAAATATTTTATTACTAAAAGTGCTAACCATCATCTGAGCCTTCAGTGAGTTGTAATCACAAATCATTTTAACAAATATAGTAATAATGAAAAAGCTTGAAATATTGGGAGAATTACCAAAATGTGATACAAACATGAGCAAATGCTGTTGGAAAAATGATGCCAATATATTTGACACAAGGTTGGCCACAAACCTACAACTTGTAAAATTGCAGTATCTGCAAAGTGCAATAAAACGAGGTATTCCTGTACTTCAGATTATTTCTCTTTATGTTCCCACCTGTAGTCATATTTGTTTGCTAAACTCAACTTCTACAATCTCTGATGAAAATGCCTACTCTTTCTGGGGCTAATCCAATACCTGTTCCATGCTCAAACTTGGTTCAATCAATACACACTCAAAGTATATGCTCAACCCTGAAAGTCTTCCTGAACTCTGAACATAATACCACATATCACTGAATCATACACCACTGAATTTTAAGTGCACCATTATCTTATGGGCCATTAAGGAAAAAAAAAAAAACAAAACAAACAACCTTCACTAATTAAATTGACACAGTGTTTCTAATATACAACTTTAAGACATCTATAATTTCAGAAATACTAATATGGAATAACTGTGTTTTAGAATCAATAAATTACGGTATATGGTTTTTTAAGTTTATTTAGAGAGAAAGAGTGCAAGCGCATGGGGGGCAGGGGAGAAGGGCAGAAAGAGGAGAGACAGTAGTATATGTTTAATAGTAAAGACACTGTAATCACTTTTAAGCTCCTGTACCCGGCAATTTACAAATAACCCCATTTACCTATCCACATGAGAGGTGACATTCTAATTTCAACTGAAGAAACTAAGGCTTGGAGAAATTAAATAATCTGTCCAAAGTTAGAGAGATACTAAACAGTGGATTATGCAATCTAAATTCAGGTATGTCTGATTTAAAAATCCATGATCTCAATCCCTGAAGAAACGGTTCCCAATTTTTTGTATGTATCAGAACAATCTAGAGGACTTATTAATTAAAATATACATTGCTGGGTCTTAGTCCCACAACAGATTTTGACTGGCTCAGTTGGAGGAGAGTGCGACTCTTGATCTTAGGGTTGAGGTTCAAGCCCCATGTTGGGTATGGAGCTTACATAAATAAAACTTAAAAAAAAGAACAACTGTGCATTGTTAACAAGTTCCAAGGTAATGCTGCTGCTGCTACAAGGACCATACTTTAAGAACCATTACCCCAAAGTGGTTTGCACATTATCCCCCCCCCAAAAAAAAAAAATTTAATGATGTCTCTACTTAAAAAGTTTATACATTTTTAAATGTTCTTCTTTTCTCCCTCAATTGCATCCTGAAAGAGAGCTCTCTACACACTTAAAGCCATTGATTAATATCATTGGCAAATGGGCTGCAAGCTGGAAGTAACATTAGTGAATACAAATCAAATGAAACATATCAAGAGTACTAAAAATAAACTCGGTTTTCAGTTAATAAGAAAGTGTTAAATTCTTGGCACAATACATATTTAAATTTCCTACTTCATTTGAAAAAAAAAAAAAAGTCTTCCATGAAGAACTGGAGGAACTGATCTATAAAATGCCAAAAACGATTCTTTTGGCAGGATTAAAAGGAGATATTGACTCAATGGGCACACCACCAAATGAAACACTCCAAGAATTTTAATAGGAAAGAAGACTGGCTGTTTTCTTCTTCAGAGAGCAATGAACATATTTTACCATGAATATGCATGCACAGTGCTGACTATGTCTGACACACAATTTATTCACGACCATTAAATATAAAGCAGCTCTCCTTTTTTTCACTGACAAATTTACTCTTTGAAATAAAAGGGTCCTCAAGACATAGTATAGAAGGCAAGTTGATGCATGCTTTTTAGGACCCAAGCAGGGCTCAGAAGTTGTAGGCAGTGACATAGAAAGACTTAAACCTACACAAGAGGGTTATTACATGTCTGTATAGGGGACTGTTGCACATCCAACCTCTCACCATCTTAAGAAGTGATGCCAACAAGGACAACTCTAAATTCAGGAGCAAAAGTTGGTGGTGGGGGTGGAGGGTGTAGCAGGAGAGAAAATGACCTGAGACAGCCAACTAGAGTACTGAATCTCCTATTCCACACTCCAATGATCTCCAACAGACTTCCACTCTCCAGCTAGAGGTTATGGTTTTTGAAAAACAGTTTGTAAGAATTACTTGAAACTTTTCTCCAAAGAATATTTGTTATCTTCTGCCAAGTACTTTGGGGCACAACTCATCCAGGACCATCTTAATCCATATTTAAGACTATATATTCCTTGAACAAAGAGAGTAACACCAAAAGGGCTGGAGAACCTGGGAGGGGCAGATCATATCCAGTTCACAACTGCCCTTGGTAGGCTAATTTAGACCATCTTTTCTCCAAAAGACAACTTAAAAAGTTGGAGAGCTATATAAAGAAAGAGTCTTCTTTCAAAGAAGCTAAAAAGATAAGTAAGCTACAATCAAGGAGAAAGTGGGAACTCAGAAACATAAGCCTAGCACTGGAAGGCTTATATAATAACCCTTTGAGGTATCTGTATAAAGAGAGTGGAGGGGAATTTAAGCAGATTTCCCACTCTCCATTGCAGGTAGGCTTTGGGTTTTATTACAGACCTCCTTGCTCCACAAGACCACAAAAACTGTGTCTTAATCTTACAAATTCTTGATTAGCAAATGTCTTCAGGTCAAAAGTGGCTTCCAGTGCTAGGCTTGTGTCTGACTTCCCACTTTCTCCTCGATTTTAACCTACCTACCTTTTTTTTTAGCTTCTTTGAGAGAAGAATCTTTCTTAATATAGCTCTCTAACTTTTTAAGTTGTCTTTTGGAGGAAAAAAAATGGTCTAAATAACCTAGCCTACCAATACTTGAAGCGAAACACTAAATGTTATTTCTTCTTGTAATTTCATAAATTAGGTCATTCTAAGGGCAGTAACTTTATAGGACACTAAAAAATGCAAAACAATTATAATCACCACTGGCAGACTGACTACTTTTGGAGATTGATCTCAATGTGAGAGAATAATATACAACACACTGAACTTGTCTATATGAAACATCATTATATTATGATCATAAGATTTCTTATGTAATAAAATACAAGAATACACATGGAACTATGCCTCAGTACACAGAGGCCAGAAATAAAGTCATAAATAACACCTTCTCTAGTTCTTAATAATACACAAGTAGCTGAAATCCGATAAATTTGGACTATGTATGTATCTTTGTTAAAAGGGATCTCTTAGAAAATCATTGTAAAGTACTGTGCAATTCCAGAAAACTGAATCATTAGGACTAGCTTTGTTGTTGTTGTTTTTATTTATTTATTTATTTTTGAGAGACAGAGACAGAGCACAAGTGGGGTAGGGGCAGAGAGAGAATTGAGACACGAAATCCAAAGCAGGCTCCAGGCTCTGAGCTGTCAGCACAGAGGCTGATGCAGGGCTCAAACTCACAAACTGTGAGATCATGACCTGAACTGAAGTCGGATGCTTAACCGACTGAGCCACCCAGGTGCCCCAGAACTAGCTTTGTTTTGAAGAAATTTCAATGGTAAAGGCACAATGCTAGAAATGTAAACCTTTCATATTTATGGTTGACCATCTGAAGGAGTCTTTTGAAAAATAGTTAATCAAATCAGGATTTAAACTTGAGAAGTAAAAAGGTAAAAATAGGAAGTCCCTAAATACCAAAACATAATCATGTGATTGTTAAAAAGTCTTCCTACAAATACAACCTCCTATCATTAATAAAATATACAAGTTTTTATGAAGATAAATAAAAAGTCAGACCAAGTAAGAGAACTCACATAGAAGATTTCTAAAATGCTAAAATCAAGGAAAGACTATATGCCTACAAATTGGACAACCTGGAAGAAATGGATAAATGCCTAAAAACATATAAACTACCAAAACTGAAACAGGAAAAAATAGAAAACCTGAAAAGAAACTGCACCAACAAAAAAAAAAAAAAAAAAAAAAAACACTCCCACAAAATAAAGTCCAGGGACAGACGGCTTCACAGGCAAATTCTACCAAACATTTAAGGAAGAGTTAATACCTATTCTTCTCAAACTATTCCAAAAAACAGACAAGGAAGGAAAACTTCCAAATGCATTCTGTAAGGCCAGCACTCTGATACCAAAACCAGATAAAGATTCCACTAAAAAAGAAAACTACAGGCTAACATCCCTAATGAAAATGGACATAAAAATTCTCAATAAAATACTAGCAAACCGAATCCAACAATATATTAAAAGAATCATTCACCACGATCACGTGGGATTTACTCCTGGGTTACAAGCGTGGTTCAATATTCATAAATGAATGTGATACACCACATTAATAAAAGAAAGGATAAGAACTATATGATCCTTTCAATAGATACAGAAAAAGCATCTGACAAAGTACCACATCCACCACTCATAACAAAAACCCTCAGTAAAGTAGGGATAGAGGGAATATACTTCAACACAATAAAGACCATATACAAAAACCCCACAGCTAATGTCATCCTCAATGGGGAAAAACTGAGAGCTTTTCCTCTGCGGTCAGGTGCAAGATAAGAATGTCTACTCCCACTACTGTTAATTAACATAGTACTGTAGGTCTGAGCCATAACAATCAGACAACAAAAAGGAATAAAAGGCATCCAAATGAGCAAGGAAGAAGTAACACCTTCACTATTTGCAGACAATATGATATTCTATATAGAAAACCCAGAAGACTGCACAGAAAAAGTGCTAGAACCGATACACAAATTCAGTAAACTGACAGGATACAAAATCAAAGTATAGAAATCTGTTGCATTTCTATACACCAATAATGAAGCAACAGAAAGAGGAATTAATGAATCAATGGCATTTACAATTGCACCAAAAACAGTAAGATACCTAGGAATAAACCTAACCAAAGAGGTGAAAGAGCTGTACTCTGAAAACTATAAAACACTGATGAAAGAAACTGAAGACACAAAGAAACAGAAAGACATTCCATGCTCATGAACAAATAGTTAAAATGTCTATACTACCCAAAGCAATCTACACATTTAACACAATCCCTATCAAAATATACCAGCATTTCAGAGCTAGAACAAACAATCCTAAAATTTGTATGGAACCACAAAAGACCCCGAATAGCCAAAGCAACCTTGAAAAAGAAAAGCAAAGCAAAGCTAAGGCATCACAATTCCAGACTTCAAGTTACATCATAGAGCTGTGGCCAAACAGTATGGTATTGGCACAAAAATAGACACAAAGATCAAAGAAAAAGAATAGAAAACCCAGAAATGAACCCACAACTATATGGTCAATTAATCTTAAAAAAGTAGGAAAGAATATCCAATGGGAAAAAGACAGTCTCTTCAACAAATGGTGTTGGGAAAATTGGATAGCAACACACAAAAGAAACTGGACTAATTTCTTACACCATACCCTAAACTAAATTCAAAATAGATTACAGGGGCGCCTGGGTGGCTCAGTTGGTTGAGCGTCCGACTTCGGCCCAGGTCACGATCTCACAGTTTGTGGGTTCAAGCCCCACATCAGGCTCTGTGCTGATGGCTCAGAGCCTGGAGCCCAGAGCCTGCTTCGGATTCTGTGTCTCCCTCACTCTCTGCCCCTCCCCCGCTCACGCTCTCTCTCTCTCTCTCTCTCTCTCTCTCTCTCTCTCTCTCTCCTTCAAAAATAAACGTTAAAAAAATGCATTAAAGACATAAATATTAGACATGAAACCATTAAAATCCTACAGAAGAACACAGACAATAACCTCTTTGTCATCGGCTGTAGCAATTGTTTTCTAGATATGCCTCCTGAGGCAAGGGAAACAAAAGCAAACATAAATTACTGGGACTACATCAAAAGAAAAAGCTTCCGCACCACAAAAGAAACAATCAACAAAATTAAACGGCAACCTACTGAATGAGAGAAGATACCTGCAAATGACACATCCTATAAAGAGTTAGTATCTAAAATATATAGAACTTACAAAACTCAACACCCAAAAAACAAATAATCCAATTAAAAATGTGAAGAACAGACATTTTTCCAAAGAACACATACAGGTGGGCAACAGACACATGAAAAGATGCTCATCATCACTTATCATCAGGGAAATGCAAACCAAAACTACAATCAGATATCACTGTATACCTGTCCGAATGGCTAAAATCAAAAACACAAGAAACAACAGGTGTTGGTGAGGATGTGAAGAAAAAGGAACCCTCTTGCACTGTTTGTGGGAAGGTAAACTAGTGCAGCCACTGTGTAAATTTGGAGGTTCCTCAAAAATAGAAGCTACCTAAAAATAGAAATACCTACAATCCAGCAAATCATACTACTAAGCATTTACCCAAAGAATACAAAAATACTAATTTAAAGGGATACATGCACCCCAAAGCTTACAGCAGCATTTTCTACAATAGTCAAATTATGGAAACAGCCCAAATATCCATCGAATGATGAATGGACGGACGGACACACACACACACACACACACACACACACACACACACACACACACACACGGAATATTAGTCAACCATAAAAAAGAATGAAATCTTGCCATATGCAACAATATGGATGGAACTAGAGAGTATTATGTTAAGTGAAATATGTCAGTGAGAGAAAGACAAATACCATATGATTTCACTTATACATAGAATTTAAGACACAAAACAAATGGGGATGGGGAAAAAAAGAGAGAGACAAAGAAAGAAACAGACTCTTAACTATAGAGAACAAACTGATGGTTATCAGAGGGGAGGTGGGTGGGAGGATAGGGTTAAATGGGTAATGGGCATTAATGAGTGCACTTGTGATGAGCACAGGGTGTTGTATGTTAAGTGTTGAATCACTAAATTGTATACCTGAACTAGTATTACACTGTATGTTAACTGGAATTTAAATAAAAACTTAAAATCACAAAAATAAAATGTTAAAATCAAAAGTTTTAGAAATACAATGGTTAGTATCCTAAACCATCTTTGTTTTGGAGCGTATAGTATTTAATGAGAAACCCAAGCTAATTCACACTCATGCTTCTCAATTATTATCAACCTTAGTTCTTACACAAAAAGTTTCTTTTGTCTAGGTTTGTGAGTTAAGCTGAATATTGTCAAATATTTAAATGAGAAGTCAGCCAAGAAACAACACTCTTGAGTCAGAAAATTCAACAGCATTAAAAAAAAAAATCAACACTATTTACACTCTCATCAAAACTTTAAATTTTAATAATATTCAAGAAAAGAAATAGTCACCCAGAATACAACAGAAATGTTAAAACATAAGCTCCTCTCATTTCTTTTTTAAGAATACAGGATGTACTTGACAATATTAATACCTAAGGACAGAGCTAAGAGAGTTATGTTCATAAATAAAGTATTAGTAAAAGATTATGACAAAATCTGCACTCAAAAAAGATCTGGGGGCACCTGGGTGGCTGAGTCGGATAAGCCTCTGACTCTTGGTCTTGGCTCAGGTCATGATATTATGGTTCGTGAGATCAATCCCCTCATAGGGGCTCTGTGCTGACAGTACACAGAGGCTCTCCCTCTATCTTTCTGCTCCTCCCCTGCTTGCACACATGTCCTCTCTCTCAAAATAAATAAACATTTTAAAAAAAGATATAGAAATAATAGTATCTAACAAGATAAATTTTTAAAAGACAAACAATAAAGCAACACTTAAGTCTAAAGAAAAAAATACAAAATCAAGGATGTGGAGAGCCGTGGTTCAAGGTCAACATGTGAAAAAAAGAAAATTTATGATTGTAAGTTAACATGAAAATATTATGTTATAGGTACCAAATGTGTCAAAGCAATCTTAAATTGTACAAGTAAGTGTAGTGTCCACAATGGATAAGTGTACCTTTACTAATCAGATCTCTAGCTGAAGTTTATTCTCAGTTCAAGGCACTATTTTCTAAGAATGACACAAACAATTAAGATAGAATTTGTATAAAAGACAGAGAGATTAAACATGAATATATTTCACGTGGAGAAGAGAAAGGCAATACACTACTAAAGTTTTTAAATATGTGAAGGGTGATCTTGTTAAACGCAATCTCTGCCTCTTGACATTAGAATGAAGACCAATCAGGGGTGCCTGAGTGGCTCAGTTGGTGGACTGTCCCACTCTTGATTTTGGCTCAGGTCATGATCTTATGGTTCATGGGTTTGAGCCCCGTGTCAGGCTCTGTGCTGGCAGCATAGAACCTGCTTGGGATTCATATTCATTCTCTCTCTCTCTCTCTCTTTCCCTCCCTCCCTCCCTTTCTGCCCCTCCCCTGCTCTTTTCCTCTCTCAAAAATAAGCATAAAAAAAAAAAAAAAAGAATGAAGACACATCAAAAAATCACTACTCAGATTTACTCAACATAACTAGAGATATGCAGTAACTGAAGAGACTGCCTCATTTTCAAAAACACCAGATCATCCTCCTAGAGAAATGTAGTGTCCCTTCCTGCATTAGATAAGTGTGGGTTAGAGGACTGCTTAGATCTCTTTCATTTCTAAAAACAGCATAGCACAGGACTAGTATAAGGTCTAGGGCTAGACTGACTATGTAGGTTCAAAGTTCAAAGTTTAGTTTCACCATTTTCAAGCATGTGAGCCCAGAGAAGGTACTTAGTAGTTCTTGATCTTACTTTTTTAATTTGTAAAATAGGGGCAATACCACCAGTTTTATGTCAGGAGCTTAGAAAAGTCCTGGAACAAAGCAAAGGGTCAAAAAAGCTACCTATTTTTATTTTTGCATCCAACAGATACTTAGCAAGTACCTTCTATGTGTGGACACTGATTTAGCAAAGTTTTAAGAGGGTTTATAACTAAGTTTTTATTCTTGCGACAGTGACATAAATACATGACATGAAAGGTCACAATAAGATACACAAAAAGGTGAATAAAAAGAATAAAAAGTGATGCTTGCTGTTTTTAAAAGTGTGGTCAAGAAAGGATATTCTGATAGGGCAACATTTGAAAAACACACAAATATTATGAGAAGACAATACTTCAGTGAAAAGTATTTTGAGGTAACAACAAGCAGGCCAACCAGGCTGGAAGAGTTAAGGAGGTAAGAAAAGCAAAAGGCCAGATCCTATAGGGGCCTTCCAGTACTGTTAAGGACATCAAATCCCCTTGAACTCTCATAAATACAGATGCAGAGACCTAAATAAGCCAATCTGTACCACTACATGACAATATTCTATCCATCACATTAAATAGCAAAGAAGCACCCAAAATACTTAGTAATTCCAGAAGTACCTATTATTTAGTCTGAAATAAAAAATAGCTGGCAAAAGTGAAATTTTCTTGAATTCAAGGAAAAGAATATCTTGCCATAATTCTTCTATTATCTCATACTGAAAAGAATACAAGAAAGTGAACTGAAGATGAGAAATCTGTTACCTAAAAAATAACAGAATAGAAAAGAGATCATGTATTTACAGGGGAACGAATCTAATAAACAAGAACGATATTACTTGTGAAGAACTAAAACTGTCATTGCAAGGTTTAGCATTTAAAACTATATAAAGTATACAGTGTGTGTATTTAAAACCCACATATAAAAGTTGAATTTTATAAAAGAATTGCAGAATGTTCTTAGAGGATAATGAACATGAAAAATACCAAGTAATAATTACTCAGTGCTTATTGTGGATGAAGAACTATGCTCACTACCTAAGCATTTGATATGTATCATATAACTCTTTCAAAGTAAAAGCTTAGTGAGTTTAAACTTTGCCCAAAGTCAAAGCTCATAAGTGAGAGGACTGAAATTCAGGTCTTAAAAGCTTGAGTTCTTAACCACCGGGTAATACCACGTCTCCTTTTAGTCACAGACTCTTACATATTTTATTCATTCAGCAAAATATTTTTTACCTTGCAGGAATTGGCTTATCCTATATAACTGCTAAGTTTTCAGTAAATTGGATTACCACATTTAGACTTCAGTGCTCTATGTAAATGCAAGCTACTTATCAATGCTACCTACCATGTTCTTAAATTAAAAATGCAAGGCGCAAGTAATCACCAAAAAATTTCACAAAGGGCACAATTTAAAATATGCCTCTTGTATTCTGTTAAGTTATAAAGTTTTGGTGGTTCAAATTCAAATTCTTTCAAAAACTAGATAGTTATTATATACAGACTCATTCAATATAAATCACCTTAGAGCTGGGATATTTCTAAAAGACTTTAAAAAAGTCATTTAAAAGGCTGTTGCTTCAGCCCTTTTACATCTTAACAAAATGTTAAGCATTCTAAAGAAATTTTTTATCTACCTTAAAGGGTGTAAGATAATTTAAAAGATTACTTAGTGATAAAAAAACAATGAGCCCAGGGGCACCTGGCTGGCTCAGTTGGCAGAGCATGCAAATCTTGATCTCAGAGTCTGTTGAATTCCAGCCCCACATGTGGCATAGAGATTACTTTAAAAAAACCAACAACAACCCAGTGAGCCTAATAATGTTTGCAACATAAACTGTGGGAAATAATACATTCAAACTACAAATTTAATTTTTTTTTTCAACGTTTATTTATTTTTGGGACAGAGAGAGACAGAGCATGAACGGGGGAGGGGCAGAGAGAGAGAGGGAGACACAGAATTGGAAACAGGCTCCAGGCTCTGAGCCATCAGCCCAGAGCCCGATGCGGGGCTCGCACTCACGGACCACGAGATTGTGACCTGGCTGAAGTCGGACGCTTAACCGACTGCGCCACCCAGGCGCCCCTCAAACTACAAATTTAAACAAATGACTTTGGCTGGAATTTTGAACAGTCCTTCAAAGAAAAGCATTATGGTACTATAGAATCAAGACTTGACCAAACATCAAGAAATCTGACTTTCAATCTCCTTTAGCAAGTCATTTCACCTCTCTAGGCTTTCAGGTTTTTCATCCATAAAAGAGAGAGTATTAAATGACAATGCAATTGAAAGGCCATCGTAGCTCTATAATTTCATTTACATGAGAATTTTCATGTTGGGTTAAGGTAATTAACAAAATAGACTTGTTCATATTCTTGAAATGTTTTTTCAGGAATCAATGTTTCAAAGCTAAAACTGATAAAGACTGTATTACCTTAAGTTCAGCAACTTGTGATGAGATATGCCACATAAGGCTCTCACTTAGGAACTTCATACCGTATGGGCCTAGTAGTTCTGATAACGACCTCATTTCTGAAAGGAAATGTAATTAATTTTACACTCTGATAGAGCAAATACTTTAAGAAAATGAATATTAACATTTTGGAATGTTCCATCATAGAAGCAAATTATTAATGCAAAAATCTCTAGTCTCTAGAATAAAAAGGAACACAAATGCAAAGGTAAGTCTAAGATATAATGTATGATTATGCATTGAATGAACATAACTGAATGAAAATAGTTGTAACAATGAAAAGGCAAAAGAATCAAGGTTTCTTCACTCCATTAAACATGTCATAGATTTTATTCACCTGATATGTCAGAATATTCCTCTGCATTGAATGTTAATTCATTTTCTGTAGGTAAGTTCACAAATGCTTTCATTGCAGGGAAATAAGCTATATGACCATTGCTGACTTGTCTTAACAAAGTTTCCAAATACCTAGGAAGAAAAAGTAAATTTATAACTGGGAGAAATTAATTCAAAGTTTATGGTATTATTCAAATTATGGTATACATTCCTGCATTAAGATGACTGATGACACAAATGAGCACTCACTGATAAAAAATAACTTTCCTAAGCATTTCACCACAAAGAAACTTTGTATCAATCCAAATTTCTAAATGTGCTCCTTACCAATTTGTGTATAGACTTGTAATGGTTGGTTCTCCATGACTGTCTAAATGTTGTGTTTGCTGAAGAAGAACATTATTAAACACTCTTGTAATATCAATTTGCACATAGTTTTCTATCGACTGTAGTACAGTCATGTATGCTCTTACACTTGTTAGAAGCTCTGATGGTTTTGCAATTTCCTGTGTGGCTTGATTATACATAGTCATTCCAACAATTGACCTGGGTAAGGGAGGGAATAAGAAATGAACTTTTCCATTTATGTACATAGGCCATTCAACCTACTGATCTCTAATATTAAGTATGCAATAAAATTAATTTTAACATACTAATTGTTACAAAGTAATGAAATTATTATCTTCCCAAGAAACCATCTTAAAAAAGAATGAACACCCAAAAGCTACAATAAGGTAGAATTAGGATTTTAAAAATTCTAAGGACATCAATAATAACAATGAATTAAGGATAAAGAGGGTCTTAAAAAATTCCTTTAATAGGACTCACTGTCTCTAGCAAGCACACTGGACTATTTAATCCATAGCTCAAACTCATCTGGCACAGTTATGTGCTAATATTTTCTTAGGCTTTATATCAATCACCCTCATGTTTAAAACCTTGCAATGTATCAAAAATAAATAAAAACATTTAAAAAATTTAAAAAAATAAAAAAATAAAAAAAATAAACCCCTGCAATGTAGTTACTACCACCACCACTTCACAGGTAAAAAGAAACTAAGGCTCAGAACTGAAGTCAACTGAATACAGTCACTTTGTTTGGAAGTAGTGTGCCTAGGCTTTGAACCCACAACTGCCTTAGTGCTGCCCTTCAACAAAATGCATGACAGTTAAAACAAGGCAACAAACAAAAAACTTTATTGTTCTTTAATTGTTCACAGCACGTGAAACACAGTTCTGTTAGGTTTATATCCCAATAAACTATAAAAGCCTAAAAAGAAACACAGATTTTGAAAATACTTTCCCTTCTGATCTTTTCCTACATTGGCCACCCCTATTTTACCATCTTTAAAACTCCTTGAGCATTGGATTTATAAAGATCTTAGACTTATTTATTTGTAAGGATAAATCCTTAAAGACAATGACAAACCCCATCGATAGAAAACAATCCCAGAAAACAAGGATTCAAGGCAATAATTGCTATCCTTGTATATAACCCCTAAAGTCCTAAGATTGTGCTCAAGTGATCAGTAAAACCCAACCAACTAACACAGCTATTTGTTTTGGCAAAAAAATCTTTCCCCGTAAACAAGTTTACAGCTTTGCCTTGATCCTGATCACTAAGTGGATGTTTTGTTACAAGAACATGTTTCTCTGTGGAGAACATACTTACAGAAGGAAAACAAGGGAGCTGAAAAGTGAGCTCTATCTTCCACCCACAACTCTACCACCCCGCTGACTAGAGAATAATAAATACCAGAAGCTGTAATGTCCATTTCGTCTAAATACTATTCTGGGTTTCACTGTGAGGTTGCCTACCTTACTAATTTAGGATAGTAAAAGACAGTCTTTGTTTAACACCTGACTAGGCAAGTGATGACTTAACACACAATTTAGTGCCCACTTATACATTCTCTTATTTTGTTCTCTAATTGTTAAAGTCTTCTCACAAACTATAGCTCTCAGCTTTATACTGTTTTATTACTACTCACAGAACTTAACACACTGTCAAGCACATGGCGCAGATACTACTTGTTAATGGCTACAAACCTTTGAAAAAAATCTTTGGCTAAATTTTGGTTTATAAAGTGTTTTAAGGCCTTCAGGAAAAACTTCTCAAATTAATCAATATTTTCTTTAACAAGTATGTAACTTTAGAAACATATATAAGACTTATAAAACTCTAATTAAGATTGAGTGCCTCAAGAGTCTAGAATTCTACTGGCCTAACAGCATACATTTGAATTCAGAAAAAACAAGAGTTGGGGCACCTGGGTAGCTCAGTCAGTTAAGTGTCCGACTTCGGCTCAGGTCATGATCTTGCAATTTGTAAGTTCAAGCCTCGCATGGGGCTCTGTACTAACAGCTCAGAGCCTAGAGCCTGCTTCGGATTCTGTGTCTCCCTCTCTCTCTGCCCCTCCCCCACTCATGTTCTGTCTCTATTTCTCTGTCTCAAAAATAAACAAATGTTAAAAGAAATCTTTAAAAAAGATTAAAAAAAAAAGAAAAAACAAGTGTTTATCTAGTCCTGATATTTTCAAACATTTGACTGGACCAACTATAAGATATGTAGTTAGCATCACAACTCAGTACATATATACATATACATAGCGAAGAGTTTCATGAAGCAATATTTATATTTACTACATACAGTGCACTGGTTCTTTATTGTTCGTTTGTTTATTCTTCCTTGTTTCTTTTCCTTTCCCTCCCTCTTCTTTCTTTAAATGTTGACTACAACAACCTTCTACACTGATTTCATGACCCTACTTGGTTGCTACCTACCAGCTGAAATACAGATTTGCTCCAGTCTTCTCATTTTGTTTATACAAAAGCTAAGGCTCACAGAGATTAACTGCTTTGTCCAATGTTACAACTAGTTAATAACAAGTATGAGACAAGAATCTGCATAACATAATTCCCAGTTCACTATTCTTTATACTTCCCCATTCGTTATTCTTGATACTACATCAGTTCTAATACTTTTCCTCATAAAAGGAAACACCATATACATATGAAGACTATAACAAACCTATTAGCTGAACCAACAAAAAGTTCATATTCTCTCTTACTTAGTAAAGCGGATTTCCAGATGAGACGTCAAATATTCTCGTGGGGTAAAGGTATGTTCCCAAACTACCATGTTTGGTACATAATTTATAGAGAAACACAACTCAGAAAGTGCAGTGTGCAATTTATCAAGGCTGAAAAAATATTAATAGACAGTAAATAAAATGTTAAACATTTCATCACAGCAATACAAAATTAATTTTATAAATATATCAGACCTTATTTGAGAATTACAATTGCAGAATTCAGTATTTTTCTTCCCTAAATGGACAAGTTCAAAATCTTTAAAAATATTACTAACATATGAGAGCAATTTTCTAAAGATTGCATCATTCATCTGTTTCTACATTCAGATAATAATGACTTTACTGATTTTATAGACAAGAAAGTTTATTACATGCTCATAAAGACAATCATTTCCAAATCTTGCTATATTTTCGGTATTGGAGGAAGAAAATAGTCTACAAAATGGCAAATAGCTTGTTCAACATAAAAAAGCAAAGTAGTAGGAAATCTACTTTAAACAAATGTTGATCCATTATTGCCCACCAATGCCTACCCTCTAAACAAACACATGGCCCTTAATAATATCTAGTCTGATATACCCACTTTAAAAATGATATATGTTCTAATATGACAACATGCCAAAATAAAGTCTCAGATTATCTGATTTTAAATAAATGTAAAATTACTAGACAGATTCTAGACAGATTGTTGGCCTTTAGTATTCACTATATAAAGACAAATATTACTTATTACATGAATTTTCTTTAAAAATCTAAAATCTGTATTTTGGAAATTAGCACTACCTACTCAAGTTCACAAAGGTAAAATAACAACAACAACCAATGGCTGAAAAATGAAGAATTTACAATTACTAGCATTCCTTCAGTACTAATGTCATACAAAAAAATGAAAAAATTCTCCTACTCATAACAAAAAGATATAATAAAAATGGATGGCTTACTTGGTCACTACCAGTCTGTTTTTCCTCATACTCTCAACTCCTGGTTTTTCCCTTTCAGGTTCCCCTTTCTTACCAGTCTGTTTTTTTGACTTTTTATTCACTGCTTGACTAATGGTTTTGGCACAATGCTTGGGTAGCAACTAAATTTAAAAAGAAATGAAAATTTACATGACAACAATTATTTTGAAAACATATTAACTATTTAAGCAAACCTTAGCTGAATCCAGACTATGTAGCACTAAGAACAGAGGTGTAAGTGAGATGTAGATTACCTAGCTAGCTAAAGGAGCTCGCACAACTTGGTAGAAAACAGAAATAGATGAATCTTGTGTGAAGAAAACTTCACAGAGGTTCTATAAAGGCTACAGTTTAAAGGATAAGTAAAAACAAAGTAGGCAAGTAAAGAATGAGAATGTATTACTAGAAGGAAAAAGGTCTATGAAGAATAAACTGTGCGAAGACATGATGTATTCAGAATTTAATAAGCACTACTAGCTGGTAAAGCATCAAGTGCAGGGTGAAGTAGACAGTCTGAGCTAGCAGGAAGGGACTTGAATACAAAGCTAGAAGTTGGATTTTAAACAGTAAGTAATCCTAAAGATGGGCTAATTTTTAAAAACCTAAAAATGGAGTTTTACAAGAAGAGGTAATGAGATTTACTAAGAGTTTAACACACACACACACACACACACACACACACACACACACACACACAAAACTGACTAACAGCTTATTTTCTTGCCTTCATACACAAACATCCTGTCCTTACGGAAACACGTGAATTTTTACCTGGTCACTGAGAGTACACTGTTCTGTGCAAATATCAGTGATGAGATTTCGAGCTTGTTTGGCCATTTCATCCAAGAACATATTACATAAGGAAAGACTGCGATCTCCAATATGATGTCGCTGTCAAAGCAGAATAATAACAATAATAAAAGTTATAAGAAAGTGGTTTGAATTAAAATACTTTTTAAATAAACATGGAAAATAAACTCTGTATAGTAAGGAGTGGGAGTAGGGAATGTTACAGATTGGGGGGGGGGACAACTAACCTACCATACTATATTTACACAGTTGACATAAAGTAAGTATTTGGTGATTATACAACTACAATGAGTGGAGGGATCTTAGAGGACCAATATTTTCCTTAACACAAAAAATTTAATGTAATTTCCAAGTTTCACAAGGTCCTATGCATCCAGTTCTTAAATATTAAACTATCAAAGAAAGGATGTGAAAGAGATTTAGAGTAATATTTTCTAATCTTAAATGATATATATATATACACACACACATATATATACATATCTCAACACAATGAATAACTTTGTAGTGTACCAACAGAAAAGAAAAGCTTAAGTATTTAATTAAAATTGTTAGAAATCAAGTCAGTAAAACAGAAATTCACAAGGCATTCAACTCTCTAAAATCAAACCCATCAACCCAGAAGAGGAAAAAAAAAAACTGTGCATTTTCTAAACACAACAGGGGAAAAAAAGAACACTGTATTTACTTTTTAGGAGATTAGATATGTATATGTAAACATACACTCACTCAAATCCATCCATCTCTCTCTACAGGATTCTGTATCTTTTTAGTTTTGGTGGATGTCGCAATAATTTAATAGGGTTTTCTTGTCAACGGTAACTGGAATGTTGAGTATATAATGCTATAAAATTTTGCACTACACGTTTGTAGCACTTTACAAAGAGATAAATTTTTGAAAGTTTACCTTACAGATCTTCCATAATTACATAACGAATGTATAATTTACATATACTTCTATGCTAAAATAATGTAATATACAAGAATATAAAAATACTTAAACACATAACGTAACTGTTCCTAGCTCTCTCATGATACCTTAATGTATTTTATTCTAAATGCCCTTTAAAACTTTAACAGGAAGCCAAACTGAACGGTTTGCATCTCCAGGCCAGATCAAATTAAATGTTAGTTCACTTTACTTAAGGAAAGATTTCAAATTATAAACATTTAGGATTTCATTTAACCAAAATCTGACTTTTGAAAGATGAAACATACCCCTTGCTATCATTTACTCCTGAAAAAAGAACATTAAATTAGCACTGCTTCAAATTCACTAGCCTTAATTTAAAATACAAATCTGGTATCACTACTCTCTTCAAGTGGCTCAGAAATGCTGAGACTGGATGGAAAACAAAACAACTAAAGTCTCTTAACATGTCACAGTCTCTCCATGATCTGCTCTCACCCTATTGCTACAGTGCTGAGACAGATTTTAGGAGAACAATGTCAGAAGCAGAGAAACCACGTAAGGACACTGTAACAATAATCCAGGAAAAAAGATATGGCTTTGACAAAGACGAGAAGAAGTAGGCGTCTGGATATATATAAAGGTAGAGCCAAAGGCAGAAAAGGCTTTGAACGATGGCAATGGGGTAACATGTGGAGAATCAATAGTTCTATTCTGGACATGTTACATTTCAGATGGTCACAAATACCTAAACTGCAGCAGAATATACAGAAAATCTAGAACTAAAGGCAAAGGTCTGGGCTGGAGATAAAAATTTGGGAGGCATCGGCAATATGCTAAGTGAAATTAGCCCAACACAAAAAGACAAATACTACATGGTTCCACCTTTATAAACTACCTAGAATAGGTAAATTCTTAGAGACAGAAAGTAGACTAGAGGATACCAAGGGTTGATGGATGAGAAATTACTACTTAATGACACCAAGTTTCTGCTTGGAGTGATAAAAGTTTTGCAAATAGGTAGTGGTGACGGTTGCACAACACAGTGAAAGTAATTAATGCCAATGAGTTGCACATTTGAAAATAATTTAAATGGTACATGCTTATATTATAAAGTTAAATGTTTATTAAAAAAATATTTTTATCACAATTTTTTAAAAGGCAAAAGAAAAAAAAAAGAATGGGTGTAGAGTCCAAATTGTTGAAGTTAAATTTAAATGCCTGGCTGAGAAATTTTTACTTTCTCTACATGCAATGGAGAACCACTGAGGATTTTTCAAGAAGGAAAGAAGTACTCTGGTGGCATTGTATCAGGTGATCTTAAAGGCAGAAATACTGAAGACAGGAAAACTATTTAGGAGTATATATGAAGAATATTGCAAATTTGAGCTACAACAGTGACAAAAGCAATGGAAAGTAGAAGACGGATTCAAATTCTTGTTTTATACCAGACAAATAAAACTAAGAGGACTTCATGGGTAATTTAATGGGAGGGATGATGGTGAGGAAAATTAATAATGTATTTTAGGTATAAAGCTTGAAGAAAATATCTATTAAATCTAAAAACTCTATAAAACTATTAAATTTGGTGGTGCTGGTATCCCTGCAGGTAATAATCCTAAAAGGTGTCCCTACTGAATTTCCCTCAGGCTAACCTTTCTCAGAGTCAGTTTCCAATGCATTGCTGGAATACAATCTGCAACCTAATGCTTAGAGACATTAATAACGCTACTGCAATTTGTCGGTTTCTCTTCTCCAAGTTTTGTAGTTCTAAGTAAAGGGACTCAACACTAAGTTAAACTATGAAGAAATGGACCATTTAAGTTTAATATATATTCTTACCACATTTACAAAGTGACATTTCTTCTCTAAAGATTAGAAGAAATACTGAATACATTTTTGATAGATACTTGTTGTCAATAAACTATGGAGTAGTTCAATTATTCAATAACTATGTGTGCCTGCGTGAATGTCTTACAAATACTAGCAAATATTAATTTTGTGTACTACATCTATCATATTAACAAGTCAGTGAAATTCTTCTTTGACATGTTTATGTTTAGTCAGTAATGTGTACATTCAATTTTCAAGTCTTTTCAATAACAGTTTGACAGGAAAAGTAGGCATATAAAATCGATAGCTATATATAACTTTACAATAAATATTAATACCTGACCCACCATTTAATAAATGTAATTCCAAGTGACTTTATAACATGTTCTTAGAAATATGTATGTGTATTTATCCATCTATGCAAATAAACATTAACAGCTTTTTTAATCTATTCAAACATTCTTCTGATTTTGCAGAGATAAAGTAGGTAGGAAGCTAGATTAGGTAATTGTGACTTTGTGAAACCCAGCCAGCTACATATTTGTTCTAGTTTACTCTGCATGCCATACAAATCACAGTACTACTCTGAAATTACCTCTTCTGGACATAGTTCATGTGTGCAACTCATAAAATGAGTGCAAAGCAGTGGAAACGCAATTGAGTATCTTGACTGAGAGGGTAACTCCAAACACTGTTGAAACATCTTCTCAAAAGCACGACTATAAAAACTATACAAGGAAACAAAAATTAGATCACAATTTTTGTAGTTAAAAACTTTAATGATATAGTACTTTATTTAATTGGATTCAAGTAAGTGAAAGTTATCAACTGGTAACCTTCATTACCATAAGAGGAGTAGTTATTTTTCCAAAGAGTATCTTTCATACACCAACAATCATTACAGAGTAATAAAAATATTATTTGTAGAATATTAACAAATTTTAAAATAAACTCAAACAGAAAATAAACCATATCTATGACATATGAATACGACATTCAAATCTCACCTTGCCAAATTTTTATCCAAGCTAAGTCATTATCAATTGCAAGAAACACCATTATTTTATGTACGACTAGGAAAGAAAAACACTGTCAATTAAACAATGACACACCCATCAATTTTAAATTACTTCCAGATTTAGGAGATATTAAACATAAAAGAATATGAGTCCGTAAAATATAGTACATCTTGGAATAGTAAGACAACCAGAAGTAGTGAACATGTCTTTATTTTGGATATAACAGACAAAATAAGAATGTGATAAGAAAAGATGCATAACAATTAATTAAATATGACTACAAATCACAAATTGTAAATACTACTCAAAGTACTTTTACTTCCAAGAAAAGGGAAAAGGACTTTTTAACTGCAGTAGCTTCTTTTACAATAGGAACTTTTCTGTAGTTCAAATATATGTAAACATTAAATGCTCCATTTTCTTTTCAAGCCCAACAATAGTACAGGGTTCCAAATAATCTTAAAATTTTTGCATATCTAACATATGATATATTGTGTTTCAGTGATATACTGTGTTTCTAGAGTTCCTTTAAGAGATCTCTCATGCCTTCCGTCTGGTGATTTCTATTTCTTCTGCAATACTGCTAATTAAAGCTATCCTAACAAACTGCCAAAATCAGTGTGGACTGAGTTATCTTCCAAAATAAAACCAATGAGAAGCTATTCATAATGACAGCTTTTCAATACATAGAAATGGCTATCACTATCCACTGAGATTATCTCAGCATTGTAGAAATAAAAGGACATAATACTGGGTTATTCCAATCAGCTTCCCTACAGGAAAAAAGGCCAAGAAGCAGATATAGAGTTGATACTGCACACCTTTGGTGCCAGAATACTTGAGTTTAAATCCTGATCCCACTGTTCATTAGTTTGATCATAATGAAGTCCCCTTATTCATTCAAGCATTTAATAAGTACTTACTATGTTAGACATTAAGAAAATAAAAACATGACCTTACTTCAAGAATCACATTTATGTGGGGAGAAAGGGGGAAAAAAATGTAAACTGCTAAATTTAACTAAAGAGGCTACGATAGGAACAAAGGAGAACAGAGAACAATGGAGGGAGTAGTAGTCACTACATCATCATTATATTAATATCTAATTTAATACAGCAGAGCGAAATTACTTGCTATTTACTTCCCAACATTTGCTCTATTTGACCTTGATTCACAAGTTTTTTTTTCCTTAATCTAATGATGCAAAAGAGGGCCTTAAGGCAATCTGACGTGAGTTTCTTACAACCTCAAAAAATATATAAAAATAAATTTACAACAGTAAGAGTTCCTCTTATAGAGAATAAAAAAAAAAAGACATAAAATCTCTACTTTGTAAACTTCCTTTTGTTAACAAGTTGTCAACTATTCCCTTTATAATCTCTTTTTTTTAAAGATTTTATTTTTAAGTTATCTCTACACCTAACGTGGGGCTCAAATACACAACCTCAAGATCAAGATTCGCATGTTCCAACTGAGCCAGCCAGGCACCCCTATTCCCTTTATTCTTAAGAGTTTATTACTGAATAGTCTCAAGGACTACACTAATATAAAAACAATCAACAAAGATATATTTGGATACTAAAAATTTCAAATTCTGATTTGAAAAAAAATTACCACATACCAAAATATGGAGAGATCTGATGTTTCCACCAACATTTCCACCAAGGAATCTACCATTTTTGTATGAAAAATTATCGTATTCATCATCTTTCCAAGTTCTCTGTGATCTGCAAGGCTAAGTGAAGCCTTGGAAACACTAGTATATGCCTGTGAAAATACAGCAAAAAACAAAGTCGTTTAAGCATGGACCAATGATTTTAACCTTGACATTCTACAGGGGGGATAAAAACACTATTGAAAAATTTTTTAATGTTTATTTTGACACTATATTAATAACATCACCTTTTTAAAATTGTCAACAGTGACTCACACTTGAAATCCCTATTAAAAATTTCTTCAGATAAACTCAAATACTACTGCCAATAAAACAAAACCTAATATATGCGTCATTCATCTTGAACCCCAAAGGAACTGCAATTATAATATCAAAAGTATAAAACAGTGAATTGTCAAGTTAACCCTACCAAAAGGTATTTTCAGTCCAGCTTGAAAGAAAGCATACATGGGAAACATTCAGATGAAAATAAGTATGGTACATGTTGATTCATTGAGGTTTTAGACTATACTGAATCATTAAAAACCAGATAACACATTGTACTAATTGATGGATTCTAGAAAAAAACTGAAGATAGTAAAAATTAGTGTAGGTTGGCTAATAAGGTGATATAACTTAACCAAATCCATCAGTATAGGTTTATAGGGAAAGAAACTCGACTATAAAGGTACCAAATCAAAGAACAAAATCCTGTCAGTGGATAGTGGGCATTCCAGAAAGGCACAGGACAAGAATAGAAGGGGTGTCTACAGAATAAACACTGTTCACTATGGCTACAGTTAAAATGAAAAGAGGAAAAAGAAAATGGTGTCAGAAGAGATTCAATCATATCTTGCAGACCCCTCCCTGTATACCATGTTAAAGAATTTAAACCTTTTGGTGAACCAAAGGTTCTGTGTGGTGGTCAATTACTATTTCAGAAAGATTGCTCTATGTAGTGGGGGAGTCGAGAGAAGAACTGGGGGAGAGGTGGACAGAAAAGGACCAGAAGAGGAGGCAGAGATCTATCAGGAGGCAGTGGTACAATAATCCAGACAGGATTATGATGCTCTGATCCACAATGGTGGCAATAAAAGAGTTAAGTCTGGGACATGACTAGATGTGGGCAACAGAAAAATTATGAATGATGGCCAGGGTGCTTGCTTTGGGGAGATACTCCTTCAAGGATCTCATATGTACCTACACATGTTGGATATGCCAAGAATGAAAGACCCAGAGCACTCATTACTCAGGCCATTTCTCAAGACTGTATCTGCAGCTGCCAAATTTGAGGAATGGTAATATCTCCCTCTGAATCAAAGAGTAAGTATGCTTACTATTAATAAAATGGAGGGTTCATCAAACTCAGTGTTCCTTAACTGTAACACAAACATACTCTATACATAGTATTCATCTGTGTTCGTCTGGTCCCCCCAGCGTGGGTCATGAAAGCAAGTGAGAAAAATGATATATATTTGTTGATGCTCATGGTGCTTCCTATGCAATGAATAGCTAAGTCCTTTGTCTCTGACCCAGGGGACCCATGTCTTCTGCCAGTTTCCATGAAACATTAAGAGACTAAATAATTCTTTTCCTTGTAAATCAGATAAAAATCAAATCTCAGCCCCTACAATGGCAAGGGGTCCATCAAGGATGGTTACCGTTCACTAAGAAAGCAGTTTTATATTTTGTCATTTTTGAATGGATAAAGAATAATAAGAGCAATATTCTGATGGCAAAGTATACTCAGATATTTATTATAAACTAAGTTTAAATGAAGTTTAATTACCTTTAATCAGCTTTAGAGTAAAAAGAGGAGCCACTGTTGTGGCCATGAGGTCACTAAACACTTGCATTAATTGACACTCATTTAAAAATTCTGAACTAAAGCATCACTGTGAAAATAATTTCAGAGGAAATGGATGGTGACAAAATGATAATTTAAAAGACATCTGAAAAAAAAAAATTTTAAAAAAGACTCATTTGAAATACTTGCCAACAAGGGATACAGGAGTACTGATGCATAGGGGCACTTGTACCCCAATGTTCATAGCAGCACTCTCAACAATAGCCAAATTGTGGAAAGAGCCTAAATGTCCATCAACTGATGAATGGATAAAGAAATTGTGGTTTATATACACAATGGAGTACTACGTGGCAATGAGAAAGAATGAAATATGGCCCTTTGTAGCAACGTGGATAGAACTGGAGAGTGTGATGCTAAGTGAAATAAGCCATACAGAGAAAGACAGATACCATATGTTTTCACTCTTATGTGGATCCTGAGAAACTTAACAGAAACCCATGGTGGGAGGGGAAGGAAAAAAAAAAAAAAGAGGTTAGAGTGGGAGAGAGCCAAAGCATGAGAGACTCTTAAAAACTGAGAACAAACTGAGGGTTGATGGGGGGGGGGGGGGGGGTAGGAGGGAGAGGAGGGTCGGTGATGGGTATTGAAGAGGGCATCTTTTGGGATGAGCACTGGGTGTTGTATGGAAACCAATTTGACAATAAATTTCATATATTAAAAAAAAATGAAATACTTGCCAACAACGAAAGGAGAAGGTTATTAAAAAAAAAAAAAAAGGCTTAAATAAAAGTGTAAGATATGAACAACCCAAGTAAATTTGAAGACAGAGGGAAGAAGACAAATGAGAAAATAACTGAAGATGCTTTAAGAGACTACTGAATACACAGGGGAACAAGATGCCTTAGGAAACAGGAAAAAAATGACAAAGAATACATGGAGAGAGAAAGTACTCTTCTTTAAAGATTAGAAAAAAAGAGAAATCAAAATGACCTGTAAGAGACCAATGACCTTAGAATCAAAATTGCATAGGACTCCAGTGAAGGCATAAAACTATAAAATTCTCCCAACTGCTTATCCTTCAGGCCCTGCTCTACTCAAGAATTACTGATATTGGGGTGCCTGGGTAGCTCAGTTGGTCAAGGTCTGACTTCGGCTCAGGTCATGATACTCGCAGCCCGTGAGTTCGAGCCCCCGCACCTGCTTCAGATTCTGTGTCTCCCTCTCTCTGCCCTGCCCCCACTCATGCTCTGTCTCTCAAAAATAAACATTAAAAAAAAAAAAAAAGAATTACTGATATCTACAGAATGCTACACCTCTCTCTGGTCATATGCTTATAGTTAACCCTTATCCTTCTACCTGATCATTGATCAGTCAGATCATTCAGATCTCTTGTGAAGATCTGTTCCTTCTTGTAGTAATACTTAACACTAAGAAGTCTCTTTACTTGCCCTTTCCTCACTGGTTGCCCTTTTCCTGTGTAAACTATTGTCATATTCAATTTCTACCCATCTTTCAATGTCTGGACAAAATGATGCTTTCTCTATGAAGTCATTACTACCAATTCCCACTTGGAAAAAGCTTTCTCCCTTTTAAGAAAACTGTACTTAATAATAATAATCATACCCTATCGGCGGCTTCTTTTAAGTTAATCTTTTAGATTTTCAACTGCTATTTAATTTTTCCGTATCTGTTATGCCTGTCTCCACAGCCAGATTAATAACATCATCAAAAGAGGATCTGTACTCCTCTACAGATTATATAATACTGCTCAATATTTTATCTCCTGTATCGTATGGTCGAGTATGAAGGAGTGGAACCTTCGCTGTTAACCTGTTCTTCATCGTCTATGCAAAACTTCTGGATTATGGCCACTGCCTCCCAACTTGCACTTTTGCCCTCTTTCCATGGAGAAGCTTCGCTGGCTAAATTGTATATACCAGTTTCCTTCCTTGGTATGCTCTGCCCTACCTACTGTCCCTAAAACTTAATAGTTATACAGTAGAAAATGACTGCATATCCTAGTCATGATTATGAGAAACACTATGGGCTGAATTGTGTCCACAAAATAGATATATTGAAGTCATAGTCCCCAGTACCTCAGAAGGTGACCTGATTTGGAAATAGGGTCTTCACAGAGATAATCAAGTTTTTAAAAATGAGGTCATTAGAGTGGGTCATAATCCAATATGACTGGTGTCCTTGTAGAAAGGAAAAATTTGGACCCAGACATATGCACAGATTATATGAAAAGAGACAGAGCAAATGCCATTAGAGTGACTCATCTACAAGCCAAGAAACATCAAATATTGCTAGCAAGTCACCAGAAGCTGGGGAAAAAGAATGAAACAGATTTTCCCTCACTGCTGTCAGAGTCAATCCAGCTAACACCTTAATTTTGGATTTCTAGCCTCCAAAACTATAAAACAATAAATTCCTGTTGTTTAAGCCACCCAACTTTGGGACTCCGTTATGGCAGCCCTAGCAAACTGATAAAATCAAGACTACAACGCGTGAAAGAATCAAACAGCAGGTGGTATTCTTTTTTTTTTTTTTAATTTTCCTTAACGTTTATTTATTATTGAGAGACAGAGAGCATGAGCATGAGAGGGGCAGAGAGAGAGGGAGACACAGAATCCGAAGCAGGCTCCATGTTCTGAGCTGTCAGCACAGAGCCTGACACAGAGCTTGAACCCACAAACCGTGAGATCATGACCTGAGCCGAAGTTGGACGCTTAACCAACTGAGTCACCCAGGTGCCCCAGCAGGTGATATTCTTATAATTATCTCATAAAAATTAAAAAAAAAAAAAATCACACAGGGATGTATCAATTCTACATTCTTAATGCTTACAACAAATGCTTTATACTCTGCCATATGACCAAACCAAGCTAAATTCTCAAGTGAATCCTTCAGATGAGTAAGCTTAATAATCCTGAAAGTATTTAATAATGAGTACATTTGAAATGTACCTAAATCTCTTAAGATTTTCTGAACCCAAATGTTGGTTTAGGTACTCTCACAAACTGACAGCAAGAGACTTAATACTAAATAGTTCAATTTTTTGACAATGAGTGACTTTCAAAATTTTAAATGTGTATATCCTTTAGCAGAGCAATTTTCACTTCTATTTTTACCTCATATGCTCTACTTCTGTACTTTTCACAACTTTAATTAAAACAAAGAAATGTTAATCTCTAAACTTCACTTTTAATAGGAAGAAAACAACGTATTATATATGCACATTTAATATTTGCGATGGTGCTATTTCAAGTCTTCTTTCCGGATCTACCATTACCTAACTCTGCAATCTCAGGCAGGTTACTTAATACCTGTGGTCTCATTTATAAAATCATTTCTAAAAATATGTGATCATAGAACAAAGAACAAGAGCAAGAAAAGTGCCTATGTATTTTGAGGTTGAAAGGAAAGAACCTAAGAGCCAAAGTACCACAGGAAATAAAGAAGACTGCCAGAAAATTATGTCTTGGAGTCCTTCGCCAGACTGAGTTGATCTAAAAATTTCTTCCACAAACATATATTGCTTATATTTTCATTTTTTAATTAAATGAAAAATTAATCTGTGGTGCTGAACCATATGTATATATAGTATAATCCCATTTACTGTTTGAACACCTAAAAAGATATAAACCACTTATTAAAAGTTAGTATTTCTAGGGCATAACACTGGGAAAAGTACAAAGTTTCATTTTCTACTACTTTACCTCTGGGTTTTCTGACATTTTATAATGAGAACACATTAGTATTACTTTAAAATATACGTATTTTTAAGATATGCAGTTATTAAAAAAATTGAGCCACAGTTTCCACATAATTACTGGAAGTATTTAAGGGGCAATTAAATGCCATCATTAAATTTACAGTATATACAAAGATTTTAAGCTTGAGTTTTAAAGCCCTTAAAAACAATTTAAGTGAGTTATATATTAAATGAAAAGTTTTAAAGTCTAATACCATTTATTTCTGCATTTCAGAAATACAGCTTTTGGCACTACATCAGGGGATGGTAAACTATGGCCTGTGAGCTGGCTGCTTGTTATTCTTTTCCAAAGAAGAAATCCAGATAGTTAACAAGCACATGAAGAGGTGCTGAAACCTCATTACTCATCAGGGAAATGCAAATAAAAACCACAATGAGATATCACCTCACACCTGTTAGAAAAGTTATTATCAAAAACACAAGAGGTAACAAGGCAAAAATGTGGAAAAAGCGGGAACCTGCATGCACTCTTGGTGAGAATGTAAATGGGTACGGTCACTCTGGAAAACAGTATGGAAATTCCTCAAAAAATTAGAAATATAATGAACTACCATAGGATCCAATTAATTACATTTCTAGGTATTTATCTGAAGGAAATGAAAACACTAACTCAAAAAGATATCTCCAAACGCTTGTTCACTGCAGCACTACCTGCAACAGCCAAGACATGGAAATAGCCTAAGTGGCAACTGATGGATAAATAGATAAATTGTGGTGAAAAAAAAATGTGTGCGTGTGTGTGTGTCGTGTGTGTGTGTGTATAAGAATATCAGTCAGCCAAAAAAATGGGGTAAATCTTGCCACTTGCAACAACATGCACAGACCCCAAAGGCAATGTGCTAAGTGGCGTAAGCCAGAGAAAGGCAAAGACCCAATGAACTCACTTACATATGGAATTTGAAAAAATAACAACAACAAAATAACCCCTTAAAACTGAACTCATAGATGTAGACAATGGACTGCTGGCTGACAGAGATGGGGAGCTGGAGTTGGGGAATATGGGTGAAAGTAACCAAAAGGTACAAACTTCCAGTTATAAAACAAGTAAGTCCTGGAGATGTCATGTACAGGATGATGACTGTATCAGCAATACTGTATTGCATATTTAAAAGTTGCTAATAAAATAGATCTTAAAAGTTCTCATCTTGGCACAAGAACAGACATTCAGATCAATGGAACAGAATAGAGAACTCAGAAATGGACCCACAAACGTATGGCCAACTAATCTTTAACAAAGCAGGAAAGAATATCCAATGTAATAAAGACAGTCTCTTCACCAAGTGGTGCTGGGAAAACTGGACAGCAACATGCAGAAGAATGAACCTGGACCACTTTCTTACACCATACACAAAAATAAACTCAAAATGGATGAAAGACCTAAATGTAAGACAGGAAGCCATCAAATTCCTCGAGGAGAAAGCAGGCAAAAACCTCTTGGATCTTGGCTGCAGTAACTTTTTACTCAACACGTCTCTGGAGGCAAGGGAAACAAAAGCAAAAATGAAAGACTGGGACCTCATCAAAATGAAAAGCTTCTGCACAGTGAAGGAAACAATCAGCAAAACTAAAAGGCAACTGACAGAATGGGAAAAGATATTTGCAAATGACATATCAGATAAAGGGTTAGTATACAAAACCTATAAAGAACTTATCAAACTCAACACCCAAAAAACAAATCATCCAGTGAAGAAATGGGCAAAAGACATGAATAGATGTTTCTCCAAAGAAGACATCCAGATGGCCAACTGACACATGAAAAAATGCTCAGCATCACTCATCATTAGGGAAATACAAATCAAAACCACAATGAGATACCACCTCACACCTGTCAGAATGGCTAACATTAACAACTCAGGCAACAACAGATGTTGGCGAGGATACGGAGAAAGAGGATCTCTTTTGCATTGTTGTAGGGAATGCAAGCTGGTGCAGCCACTCTGGAAAACAGTATGGAGGTTCCTGACAAAACTAAAAATAGAACTACCCTATGACCCAGCAATTACACTACTAGGCATTTATCCACATGATACAGATGTGCTGTTTCGAAGGGACACATGCAACCCCATGTTTATAGCAGCACCATCAACAATAGCCAAAGTATGGAAAGAGCCCAAATGTCCATTGATGGATGAATGGATAAAGAAAATGTGGTGTATGTATACACACACACACACACACACACACACAATGGAGTATTTATTACTCAGCAATCAAACAGAATGAAATCTTGCCATTTGCCACTATGTGGATGGAACTGGAGGGTGTTATGCTAAGTGAAATTAGTCATAGAAAGACAAAAATCATATGACTTCACTCATATGAGGACTTTAAGAGACAGAACAGATGAACATAAGGGAAGGGAAACAAAAATAATATAAAAATAGGGAGGGGGACAAAACAGAAGAGACTCACAAATATGGAGAACAAACTGAGGGTTACTGGAGGGGTTGTGGGAGGGGGATGGGCTAAATGGGTAAGGGGCACTGAGGAATCTACTCCTAAAATCATTGTTTCACTATATGCTAACTAATTTGGATGTAAATTTTATAAAATAAAAAATTAAATTAAAAAAAAAGTTCTCACCATAAGAAAACAAATTTCTAACTATGTGTAGTGATGGATGTTAATTAGATACATTATGGAGACCATTTTGCAATAAGTACTAATGTAATGATGTTGCAAACCTGAAACTAGTATAATGTTCTATGTCAATTACATCTTTTTTTTTTTTTTTAATTTTTTTTAACATTTATTTATTTTTGAGACAGAGAGAGACAGAGCATGAACGGGGGGAGGGCCAGAGAGAGAGGGAGACACAGAATCTGAAGCAGGCTCCAGGCTCTGAGCTGTCAGCACAGAGCCTGACGCGGGGCTCGAACTCACAGACCGTGAGATCGTGACCTGAGCGAAGTCGGACGCTCAACCGACTGAGCCACCCAGGCGCCCCAACAATTACATCTTAATAAAAAAACTGTTTCTTCTGAGGTAAAGACTATGGTCAGTTATACAAGGCTATGGTTACTTTTTTCAACAGGTATACAACAATGAACTTTTTTCTAAGTAATGTTTCCATATTAGCTAAAAGAGTCAATATCCAAACAGAAAGCCAATGAAAATTAAGTTATTCTTACCTGTAACCTAAACCAATCTAATCTCATTCCTCTGAAATCAAATACTTCCCCATCTTCAACTACAACAGTAGAAAAAAGATTACAAAGCAAATTAATGTTTCAACAAATATATAATCACAGTTTTAAATTTAAGATCAAGATAATTCAACTATGGCCATATATACAAAAGAATTAAAAGCAGGGTCTTAAAGAGATCGTTGTAAACCCATGTTCAGCATTATTCACAATAGCAGCATTATTCATAATAGCTAAAAGGCAGAAGCAACCCAAATGTCCACCAACAGTGGAATAGATGAACAAAATGTGGTACATTATTCAGCCTTGAAAAGGAAGGAAATTCTGACACATGCTATAGTGTGGCTGAATCTTGAGGACATATGTTGTGAAATAAGTCAGTGACAAAAAGAAAAATACTGCATGATTCCACTTAAGAGGTACCTAGAGTAATCAAACTCATAGAAACAGAAAGTAGAATGGCGGATACCAGGGGCGAGGGAAATTGAGAAGTTGATATTTAATAGCTATGGAGATTCAGTTTTCAAGATGAAAACGTTCTGGAGATTGGTTGAGCAATTATGTGAATACACTTAACCGTATTAAACTGTACACTTAAAAAAAAAAACAAAAAAAAATTTAATAGCTAAGACAAGGCAGTAATTCTCAAATCCTATAAAAATGTTGATAGAAGGAGGGAGTTATGCTAAGAGAAGTGTTAAGTACAGACTTCTCTCCTAAACTGTTTCTAAGTGTGCTTACATGTCAATTTTGAAGAAGCTAGACTAGAGCTTGAGGAATTCTGTAAACAAAAGCTTTGGACAGCATAGTGAAGTTCTTCAAAATAACTCTTTACAAACCAAATTATCACCAACCAACTTTACAACAGTTTCACTACTTAAGTGTGATACTGATTAAACTAAAATGTATTTATTACTCAAATTTTCAAGGATTTGGATACCCTTTACTTAAAAGGTTACAAAACTAAAATATAACACCAATCTGTTGGAATGAAGTTTTCAAATAATGAAGAAGCAATCTAGTATATGACATTAACTTTTGGGATTGACAGACCGGAACTTAAAATTCCTATAGTAGCACTTAATACCTGTTAGAGCTTGGGAAAATCATGTTAAATAATGGAGAGGTTAACTCTCAAATCTTAAGTTTCCAAACCTACCAAATAAAAGCATAAAGAACTTTTTAAAATTGATGTGGATTAAATAGGATAATATAAGTGCCTGGCAATTTTTAAAATGTTTTATCAACGGTACATACTATTGTCACAGGTGATGCTTGGACCACATATATACTTCATTATGTTTCTTTGTTGTTGTTGTTTTTTTTTAATTACAAAATGCCTTTTTTCACCTGCTGAATAATAAAATATTTCAAGCTATAATTCTCATTATTTTTATAAATGTCACACACCCATTTTGGAAACTTTTGTTTCACAGAGAACAAAGCTAAGACAAAAGAGAACAGACTAAATATGTCCAAAAGTAAGTGAGTCTATAAAAATTAACTGTGAAATCCCCTCCTTGAAAATCAAATTTGAAAACCTAATTAGAAGAAAATATGCTTTTATTTAAAAGACTTACCTTGTTTTACACTCAGGGAAGTCATAGTGTTAACAAAAGAGGACATGATGATTGATTCATCTTCAGGGCAAACAGAAAGATTCTAAAAGAAGAAACAAAAAATAATGTTAAGAACATCTAACAGGGGAAACAATTCATAGGTCCACTAACTGGTGGGTGGATACACAAGATGGTATATCCATACTAAGGAATATTTTTCAGCCTTAAACAGGAATGAAATGTTGATACATACATTAACATGGATGAATCTCAAAAACATACTAACTGAAAGAAATAAAAAACAAAGATTATATAGTATATGATTCCATTTATACAAATTTTTTTGTTAAAAAAAGGCAAAAGTGACCAAAAGGAGATGAATGGTTGGTGGGGATTTAGAGCATCAGTACACAAGAAAAAGGTACACAAGAAAACTCTTAAGTGTTGGAAACTTTCTATGTCTTGACTGTAGTGGCTGTAATGTGAACGAACACAGACAGTTGCTAAAATTCAAACTGTACACTGAAAATAGGTGACTTTGTGTGTATTATACTTCAGTAAGATTAGGACCAAAAACATCCCTTTCAAGCCAGCTAAAAAAATGAATAGCATATAAAGTACATCTGAAGTTGATAATAAATAATACATTTTTTAATAAGTGAATGCTTAGCTCACTAACAGCATAATTTTCAAAACTTGCACAATGTGAACATACATAATTTCACTGAACTGTACACTTAAAAATAGTGAACGCAGAAAATGTATATTTTACCACAAAAAACAAATTTGACAGCTATTTCATCAACTATATTAACAGGTTAATCTTAGTTCTAAATTTAAATCCCACCAAATGGTTAGAAACACTATGCAGGTACTTCACAACAGAAGAGGGTATAAAAAGCTCACGCATTGTAATTAAAGCCTAAATTCAAATACTGGCTCTACTACTTATGAACTGTGTGATATGGAGCAAGTTACACAAAGTCTATTTTCTTCAACAAATAATGATAACCATACCTATCCTCAGAGGATTGTTGTATAGATGTAATAAAATATCAATAAATCTGACAATTATTAATATTAGTATTACTGCTATTATAGTACTATAATTCTAGGAAAAAAAGACATTAATCTCCCTAGTGTTGTTAAAATACAGTTGATGAAAAAGACACCAAAAGATACGGAATGACTTAAAATTTTTAATGCTGTAACATAAACCTATAAAATTAATAAAATATCCAACCAGCCACAGCAAGTTTAAAACTGACATGAAACCAGGAGACTGGTTTACATTCTGATAGCACAAAAGCCTCTGGTTTATCTGTTAAGTAGTAACTATTAAAATAGAAGTACAGCAAAGCAATAACATTCTAGAGATAAAATCAGCTTTTCTAGACCTTTTTTAATGGACATTGTAAACAGGAAGCATCTGAGCTCCACCTAGCGGATAAAGGAAAAAATACACCAATTCAGGATAGTAACCTATAAGGAGTATTTAATTCAAGGTAAACAATGCCATGAAAGACATTTTCTTTTCTCATTTACATTTTTTAGGTAGATTTGAAAAAGAAAAATCAGGATTTTAAAGTATGGTTATTTCTCTGGAAAACCAGTAGCTTTAGAATAGTCTTCTTTTTTTTTTTTTTTAAAGTTTATTTATTTTGAGAGAGAGGGAAGGAGACAGAATTCCAAGCAGGCTCCACTCCGTCAGCACAGAGTCCTATGTGGGGCTCCAACTCATGAATACGAGATCATGACCTGAGCCGAAGTAAAGAGTCTCAGATGCTTAACTGACTGAGCCACTCAGGCACCCCTAGAATAATCTTAATACAAAGAGAATTTGTGTTGTTCTTCCTTTATACTGTATATTAGCTTACAGAACTTTTTTAGACATCTTGATTTTATAAATGAAGTAAAAAAAAAAACAATTTTCCTTACAGTTAGCTTATTTGGAATAAAAATAAATCTATATTAAGATGAAAAAGACTAAATTATGGAAAGCAAAAAAAAAAAAGACTAAAAATCAATAGAGGAAAATTCAAATTGAAAATAAAATCAGGACATTTAATCTTATTAGGGCATCTAGATGAATTTTGTTTTAAAAGTCTGGTCATTTCTAATATACTATGCTAAAAGATTTATCTTCTGTGTTTTATCTAATACTTGGTTATCAATTATAAAGTCTCCATCATCTCTTCTTTATTGCCAGAGCCAATGTCCAAGTTCAGGCTCTCATCAGCTCTCTTCTAATCTCTCTGTTTCCTCCCTTGGCCCCCAGCAATCCATCATCCATACTGAGCCACAGTAATCTAAGTAATAAATCAGATTTATGACTAACCTCCTCTACTGAAAGGCCCTCTATAATTTGGTCACTGTATATCAACCTCCACCTGCCAGGTAAAGAATAATTCCCTGAATTGTGCTCAGTCTGAGCTTTGTACACACTTAAGCATAACACTATGCTACAACACTTGACTACAACTAAATGTTTTCTCCCCTCTAGGTGATGATCCCCCTTAACAAGATAGGAAAATGACTTGTTTACATTTGTATCTATCACTTGGCACTAGATTATACTGAGCAAACAAATCAGTTACTAGAAAGGAGGGAAGGAAGGAACAACAGGGAGAGTAACATGAGACAGTTTTTACCTGCACAAGTTCATTGAGAACAACAGCATCAAAGCCAGAGAGGTACTGCACATAATACCTCTGCATTACAGGTCCATATTTCCTTACATGTGCTCTAAGCTCTTCCATGTAAAATATTAATTCAGCAATGTGCCTTTTTAAAAAATCCAAGAAAAGTATTTCAAAAAATAAATTCATCATTAAGGAAAATATAAAATGTATCTGATATTACTACAAGAGTTTTTTTCTTAGAAAAAGCATTATTAAATATAATTTTATGTCAATTCCTTCCTAAAGACATTTCCATGATGCAAAGCAAAAATTAAAAAACAGCTATGACTAAAAAGTTGATAAAGGAAAACCCAAAATGAAAATAAAATTAGAGTATCTCATAAATTACATCATTAAAAAAAATCACAAACGGAAGAGGATTAGAGGATTAGAAGAATTAAGATTTTTCTGTAAGCTCTTATTTCTGTTTCATTTATCTAATTCCTATTGAAGGACTGTGTACTAAAATGATAAAGACATTTCAAATAACACACTTGGTTCATTAAGGTTCTTATTTAAATTTTTATGTAGTGAATCATTTTAAAAAATGAATTCCAAAGAAAATATGACTGGTTATAGCAAGAAAATAAGAACTTTATGACCATCTAGGTTTAGGAAACATTACAAGCCCTAATATTAAGCTAACACTGACTCTATTTTAATTCATATCATCTAATGGTGTATTACAAATATCCCTTTATTATGAAATGTGAAAAGCTCTAAAAAAGGTTTTCAAAATAATTTAACTTCAATGTCCCCAAATTCCACATCCCATACATCAAAACATTCAAAAAATAACTCTTTAAATGTTGCTAACTTACTTATCTATAAAGTCATCTGCACTCTTCTTTGGCATGTTATCTGCATGACGAAGTAGCCAGATAATTTCATCACGGGCAAAGGATAATGCCATAAAAACAAAAAGTGCCTAATTAAAAAAAAAAAAAAAAAAAAAGAACATTTGCTTATTCTCATGCCAAGATTATTAACAAAACCTATTCATAATCTTTGTCTAAGTGAGAGCCACTGGCAAGAACTGATAATATGAAGTTCAAAGACAAAAACGAGAACACAGAAGAAAACCTAGAGACAGGTATCAAGGGGAGTACACATTCAAACATGAAGTGAGAAAAATGCAGGAAGGTGTGATGTATGAATGTCAAGTAAGCAAATTCATTCTCAGTTAAATATAAATTTTAGTAGTTTTCCATAGAGAATTTTTTAAAAATTTTAATTGGCACACCTACAGTTAAATAAGAATTCAAATTTTAGTAAAATTTCATAGAATTTTTTTCATTTTATTTATAATTTTTTTTTAACGTTTATTTATTTTTGAGACAGAGAGAGACAGAGCATCAACGGGGGAGGGTCAGAGAGAGGGAGACACAGAATCTCAAACAGTCTCCAGGCTCTGAGCTGTCAGCCCAGAGCCCGACACGGGGCTCGAACTCACGAACCGCGAGATCATGACCTGAGCCGAAGTCGGCCGCTTAACCGACTGAGCCACCCAAGCGCCCCGAATTTTTTTCATTTTAATACGGTACACCTGTAGTTGAAATAAGAATTAAATCAATTACCTTTGGACCTAGCAAGCCAGGTTGATCAGAGAGGACAGTAGCCAATTCTTTCAGTGCAGATCTTAAAAATTTGCGTCTTTCTCTGTGCATTGAACCACTATAGGGAAAGACATCAATATAACTTATCTGTTTCTACTAAAATCATTATTGGCAATTAAATAACTTACCATTTCAGGTCAATTTACAAACATTTTTTAGGAAGCACAAGCTCCTACAAATATCTTCTATATGTATGTCATATCATTAAATGACTTTCCAAACTTATGTTTATCCTGGCCTTCCTTGCAGTGTTTTTATAACCATGTTTATTCTGTTACTCTCCACCTATCAAAATCCTACCCAAACTTCAAGACCAACCCTTCAAGAAGCATTTCCCAATATCCAGATGCCCATTTTTGAATAATGTCTGCAACTTTAATACCATTTAGCCTAGCACTTTATAAAAGTGGACTGTGAAATCCTTGAAAACAAGCAATGTTCTACTACATACATTTTCTGTCACCCCCACAAAGAAAATCAATGAACACAACTTATTAAATATCTGATTATATCCTACTTTATTAAGTATATTCTTATTAAATAGGTAAGACTAATAAACAAGAGCTATATATAATAAAGATATTAGGATGAGATCATTTGGTAATCTTCAAAAACAGAAAGATGAGGAAAGGAAAAGATAATCATAAATATTCACTACTAGGTATTTTTAAAATAAAATGCAAATTTAAAAGAATTACTCTTACATATTAATGTAGAAAAAAATATCACAGAATGTTCTAAGTATTCCAACTCCTCACACTATGCAAAATACACAGTCCCAACAAAGTTTTAAGATTTTGATAGGTGCAAAAAACAGCACCCTCTGCCCACCCCCTCACACACACACCCCTCCTAGTTTCACCCTGTCATCTATAAAACAGGGATGATGACACCTCCCTGAAAAGATACATCTTTCATGATGTCTGATACATAGTATTATTAGGCTAATTCCAATGACAAGCTCTTTTTTATCTTACAATAATAAAGTCAACCAATACAATTTCTAAGAAAAGAGGCAATGTTATTTTGACTATTTTATTACACCGAGTTGTGGCAAGGAGTCTGTGGTGTTATTAATACTGAGAGAAAATGTCTATAAAGTACCATGCTTGGCACAAGGTAATGAGGAATTCCTATGAGGAATTCTTACTGCTTACTACCTACAACTACTTTATATAATAAAGGGGGAAAATGCCTTACCTTTAAAAGAATTTCATAAAAGATAGCTAAGAATCATATATGTGCCTACAATAGAGTCTATCCCATGAAGAACTGATAATCATTTGTATTTCTGTATGTCAAGAAAGGAATGCTAACACATTCCAAAATATATTAGTACTAGAAAATAACTTTTTAAATATAAGCATTTCATTCAAGTGAAAAAATATGCATGAGGAAATAGGTCACTGACAGCAATGAATAAAGATGGTTTAAATTCCCAAAATCCATCGTATAGCCTAAACCTAAATTCTGAAACTTCTTGTGGTTTTTATATTTTCATCGATGGCAGTGGTGCTTTATACTCTGCTTTACAAAAATACGGATGGATCAGATAACATTACCTAGGCTCAGTGGAGAAAATATTTTATAGAAGTATATATGTAACACTGAATTATCAAATTATTTATAATTATTTCATGAGAAAATCAAAAACTTGTTCAAAGATCTTAAATATGATAATTTTTAAGTTATTCTATATACTTACTAATATAAAATATTTACTACAATTAGGTAAGGGCATGAGGATAACATACTTTGAAAAGTAAATACTATTTGGGAGAGTATAAACATATATCTATGTTCATGAAGTGGTACAAAAATCATCACACCTTGAAAAGTATTGATATGAAAGCATAGTGATGGCAAAAGATCTGAATGATACCTAAAATAAAAGACCTTTGTATGGTACTTGCTTAGAGCATTTTTATCAACACTTCAAAAATATTCCAGATCTGTCTGTACTAACCTGAAGCTTACTAAATACTGAGGATATATACTTCTCATTGATTGGCCCACTTCTATCCCATATTGCACACCATTAATCTGCAGTATGTGAACAAAATTATGCTTTAAGACAGAAATTCTTGTTGATTACAAGTTCCACAGAGAAAACAGAACTACTTACGCATGTGACACAGCTGCCTCTTTGCATTCTCTTATGTCATTAATACGCTTATTATAGCTATGTGCAAAAAAAAAAAAAAAAAAAAATTAGATCCTTGTTAATCCTAATTTCATCAGTAACAGTCAAAACGAGTTAGCCAAATACTAAGTCAATTAAAAACGACTATTAGCAATAAGAAAAAAATGGTGCTCAAACTAGAAATGCATGGAACAAGTCCACCTACCTCCTTTCCTAAGTACCCAGTCAAGTCTTCTTAGAAAAACAGACCTCATATTATATTAAATCTAACAATAAAATTGAAGCTCACAATGTAGATCTTTGATTATATACACCTCGTCAAGAACCCACAGAGACACTAAAATTGTACCTCCAATGTAATTAACAGTGGTCTCCAAAATCTAAAGTAATAACAAAGCTACTACTTCTAATTTTATGCTATCTGATTTAAAAAAATTCTGAAAGGATATATACTAGGGAGTAACACTACTGAATGTCTGGAGATAGGGGTTTTATGGTAGAAAAAACTGGGGCAGGAAAGCCTAAGACTAAATTAAAAGAAATAGGACACCAGGTGCCTGGGTAGGTCAGTCAGATAAGCATCCAACTTCAGCTCAGGTCATAATCTCATGGTTCATGAGTTTGATTCCCGTCAGGCTCTTTGATGTCAGTATGGAGCCCGCTCTGAAGCCTCTGTCTCCCTCTCTCTGCCCCCTCCTCTCTCTCTCTCACAAAATAAATAAACATTAAAAAAATTTCAAAAACAAAAACAAAAAATAGGAACCAACATAAAAAAATTTAAAGGTAACATGTGAAAAAAAGAGCAAATAAATGTTATTTTCATTAATACTACATGCAAAAACTCAAAATTCCTAAAATGTTAAAGAAAAATTATCTTCTTGACAACCTGGCTAAGACCACTTAAACCAAGAAGTCCCAGCTTCTAAATTAAGTACTCTAAGATTTATGTGATCTTTGAGCAAATGTCTAAAATATACTAAATCTGTAATCATTCTCTTTCATAATTAATAAGCTTTTATACTTACAATCTAACCTGTAAGTACTGTAAATCATATTTTCAAGTGATCACTCATGACTTAATAAATTAAAACTTTACAACTTTAATCATGAAGATTCTTAAATGGTAAATTCATTGTTAGAAAAGTATTAACATAAAGAAAAAAAAGCGTAACAAAAAGACAATTGGTGGGGTGCCTGGGTGGCTCAGTCAGTTAAGCATCTGACTTCAGCTCAGGGCATGATCTTGCAGTTCGTGGGTTCAAGCCCACGTCAGGCTCTTTGCTGACAGCTCAGAGCCTGAAGCCTGCTTCAGATTCAGCATCTCTCTGCCCCTACCCTACCAACAATCTGTCTCTCTCTCAAAAATAAATATACATTAAAAAAATATATTTTTTTAAGATAACTGGTCTCATGGTGTCATTCAACTTATGTGTACCATATATAACATAAGCTCGCTCAATATATAGACTACCTGGTTCTAAATGCTTACATATATTTAAATATGATTCCACAGAGAAGCTATCAATATGCTAAGATATAATACAAGTTTCTTAATTTTCAATCTGAACCAATTAGAAAATGAAAATAAATTAGGAAGTATCCCATCTGACATAGGATATTTCCAAGTACTCCAGCATCTAAAATAAAAGCCAAGTAAGAGCTGGAAAGTACATAGGGCACTAGTTCTCATATTATACCTGAGAATCTACCAACATGAGAATGTCAGAACCATCCATGGTGACAGAAACCAGAAGAGTGGTCACCGGAGAAGGGAACTGAAAGGGAGACCAGGGGTGGCAGTACTGACCAAAAAAGAGACACAAGACAATTTTCTGGGGATAATGGAAATGTTCTATATCTTGATCTAGGTGGTCACCTAGAGTATTCATATATAAAGTTATTGAGACATACATGTAAAATTTATGCATTCTTCTGTCTGTAAATTCTACTTCAAAAATTACTAGGGAGAAAAAGAGCAGATTCTTTTAACTCTCCAAGATACAGATATAGGAAATACAAATTAGGGATCATGCCCAGTAATCTGGATTAATACGCATCCCAGAGTAATTTTTATGCACACTAAAATTTGAGGCTTAGTTGGTATATTTACTTTTTAATAACTAACAGATGCTTTATCTCAATTTCTTCAAGACATTGTTTTTTTTGTTTGTTTGTTTGTTTTTAAGTAGGTTTCATGCCCAGTATGGAGTCCAGCATGGGACTTGAACTCACAACCCTGAGATCAAGACCTGAGCTGAGATCAATAGTTGGGACACTTAACCAACTGAGCCACCCAGGCACCCTGCATGAAGACATTTCTAAATTGGATATGAATCAAATGTTGGTAAACTTCATTTGTATCTGAAACTAACAAGATGAACATAACTATTTGACACTTTCAGGTATTTTAGAATATTTTAGATGCTCCTAATTTCAAAAGACTTCAAAACTACTACCAAGTCTGAGGCCAACCTGTTTACTGTATACTGCCTACAGAACCTCATATAGAAAGAAATACAGGCATTAAAAATTTCAAGGAAACAAATTTGTAAGAACTATTTGCTTTCCAGGGAATGAATATAAATGAGTCACTTGGAACACCTTATTAAAAGGAAACATGATTTCTTACGTGCAGCAGTCTGACTTGTATAATTGTTATAATTTAATGAAGTTCTTCTGACTGACCCACATACTTCTCAATAGCACTTCTACAAATTTCAAAACTCTAAAATGTATATGGTGCTTTTAGCAATATTTACGTCTAAACCCATATCATAATTTGCAAAAGAGAGCACATCTTCTTTATCATAGAATACAAGTTTTAAAAGGGGAGAAACACTAGATACTTCAGTCTGTGAAGTTACCTATAAAATATATGAAAATACCGTATCAGAGTGACTGTTAAGAAAAAAACTTACTGTGACCAGTAAGAGGGTACAGGTGACATCTTCTTGCATACATGACCCTTCTCTATCCCCAAACTTCAACAAAAATCATTCACTCACTACCCTTCTCCAAAAAAAAAGACAAGATAAATGAAAATGCCATACCCTCGTATGTTTACAAATAAGTCTTCTGCAGCTTTGTGAATGTGGAAAACTTCATCCCGAAAGAGAGAGAGGCAAGAGCTACTTTGAAGAGCTAGCTTCCAAAGGTTCAGTGCTGTCGCATCAGTATTTAGAATCCCATGGCACAAAATGAAGCCAACTTAAAAAAAAAAAGTAAATACGAATATAAAAGTATTCCAAAATTAAATTCTTTCCATTACAAAGTAGCTTCCAAAAATTTCAGAAACATAAAATTGAGGCTTTTTATTGAGGCTTTTTAAGTGACAGGTAATAACTCATACACACAAGATGGCAACAATTGTCAATAATTTTCTGTATTCTGCAAAATCAGTCCTTTGAACCCACACTGATGAGAAAAAATGTTGCTTCTGGCCTGTGAAAAAAGTCATTTTAATAAATGAGTAAAAGACATTTTCAAAATCTTTATAAAATATTTTAACCTAGATATCAGAAGTTAAACTAATCAACAAATACAGTAATCATAACTATTACAGTAACTGAAAAATAAGGCTAATCTACTTTTTTAAATCACCAGAACAAATGCATCTCACATTTTCACAGCAATATATAGATTACTAAATAAGCTTTCACTTATATTATCTCACATGATTCTCTGGAGTAGATAAAATAGATGGTATCCTTCTCTTTTATAGTTGAAGAAATGAAGGTTCAATGACTTGCCTAAAGTTATACTATTAACTATTAGAGCTATATTTAGCCTCAAGTATTTACCCTTAAAGTCTAAGATTCTTTCAATATATTATGCTGCTTTCTTACATGAATTCACTCTCCCCTTTAAACTCCTGAATCGTTAACATATAACTTGTCATTCATCTTTTTATTCTTAGCTCAACCTTCCTTTAACAGGACACTATGCAAGCAAGTTAACTTTTTAAGGTAAGTAGGCATATACTGTGGAATCATATACAGAAACATATTAAACTTCTTTAAATACCCTGAAACATAAAAAAGTTTTTCATGCAACAGGACCCCTAAACACAGCCAATTACATGGTCTGGTACACAACCAAAGAAACAGAATATACACATGGAAACTTAAGTCCTCACGAGAAACTGTTTGTAAAAGATTCTTGTCCTATATAATGTTTTTTTACTCTAAACCTCTGAGTAAAAAGTGATTTCGCTTAGTGTTTTATACCTCGTTGAATACTTAGAGTCACAAAATTGCTGCAGATAATAAAAGGTTTCTCTAAAGATGTTAGCAGTATTATGGGTTACCATATATTTTATTTTTTTAAGATATGGATTACCTTATGAATTAAAATATCTTCATTTGTTTATGACAGAATCAAAAAGGGCAAATGAATTTAAAATAGACTGCCCAAGATTAGGATGATTTATTAATTAAATCACATATTAACTTCCTTTACCCACCAAGGTTCCAATACAAGGACAGAAAAAAAAAATTTAGTTATTTTAAGCCACAAAAATGTTAGAAAACAAGAAAGAAGACCAATACTAAGAATGCAATCTTGCCATCTGCAACTATGTGGATGGAACTAGAGTGTATTATGCTAAGGGAAATTAGAGAAAGACAAATATCATGTGACTTTACTGATGTGGAATTTAAGATACAAAACAGATGAACATAAGAGAAGAGAAGCAAAAATAATACAAAAACATGGAGGGGGATAAAACATAAGAGACTCTTAAATACAGAGAACAAACTGAGGGTTGCTGGAGGGGTTCTGGGTGGGGAGATGGGCTAAATGGGCAAGAGGCATTAAGGAGGACACTCGTTGGGATGAACGCTGGGTGTTATATGTAGGGGATGAATCATGGGACTCTACTCCTGAAACCATTATTGCACTATATGCTAACTAATGTGGATGTTAATAAATAAATAAATAAATAAATAAATAAATAAATAAATAAATACCAATACTAGACAAGAAAGTTGGGAAAAATCTTTTAAGATCGAAAGTAGACAGAACTCGACTATCAATTTAAAGAGAGTCAGGAATTAGTAATCCAAAACTCCAGAGATGAAAAGAGATCTTTCCCAAGGAGTCCTCTGAGTCCAACCAACAGAGCAAGAATAGACCCTGAAAAGAACATCAGGATAAGTTATTTTATAATTGCATTCCAAATAGCTGGGTCTTCAACATTCCAGACTCTCAGTAACTCTCGGCCTCAGGCTATAATCTAGACCAATGATTCTCCAACTTTAGCTTGCATCAGAGCTACTAGGGAGACTTATTAAATCAGATTGCTAGGATCCATTCACTGTTTCCAATTGAGTAGGTCTAGGGTGAAGATCAAGATTCTACATATCTAATAAGTTCCTAGGTGATGCTGCTGATCCAGGGACCACACTTGAAACTAATCTAGAGCAAAGCACTAAAGAAAGCAGACCACAGTCTACAGAAAAGTCCTACTATGAGTTTTAGGGTTAAAATGACAAGTGCAGAGTTTAAGGCAATTCTTAACTTCTATATTAACTCTACTCAAGGCTCAAACACATGAAGGCAGCAAACTTCAGAGTAAACCTTCCTTACTTGGGCAACTGTGATTATCCCAAATCTGCCTCTATGTCCCTACATTCCTTCTTAGGGTAGCCTGCCTTCTGACCTACCTCCCTCTCATCATACAGGGCCCTGTACTCAGCATTCCTGACTAGGGGCACTAGTGCTATTAACTCTAGGTCGTCATGCTACCTAACTCTACTAATCACCTCTGTTCTACAGCCAAACTTCCATAAACATGAACAACCAAGGATCACGATACATTTAAGCAAAATTAATACTTTGAAAACTGTGTTTTGATCAAGTAAGAGACTAAAGGATGAAAATCTTAACTATCGTTACAGAAGAAAAAGGAGTATCACAAAAATGATCAATGTAAAATATATAATTAATAAAAATGGCCAGGGACAGGGAGTTATGTGCTAAATTCCTCCTCTTTCATACTAATAACAGTGCTTTTCAAAGTGCCAGGGCATGAGATTGAGTAAAGAAACTAACAGTATTTAGAAACTCTCATAAAAATCTGACATTGATTTATGAGTAGAAAGCTAAAAACAATGTTAGATTAAACTGAATTTAATAATTTAAAATGTGGGCTTTTGCATCTGTATTAATTTCTGGTAATTCTAATAATTCAATTTTTTTGAATTTTATAGAAGTATCAATGCAAAAAAAAATTTTTTTAAAAACTGGTCCTTCACTATAGTTTGAGATAAACTATAATAAAAAAAAAACAATAAATAAATCTTAAAGGTTAATAAACCAAGAAACAAGACCTATAAGAACTAAGAAACAAAAACTGCTCAAAATTATTCCCATATGCTACTGGACCTGGGGGCGGTAGAAGTAATTATAGGAACTCTCATTCTATATTGTATCTGTATGTTACTGTGTCTATTTCCCCTATGGTTTGTGAACGTCCCAGGGGCACAACTAGTAATTTCATCTTCCAATGCATTTAACTGCCAACGATGAGTCATTATTATATGTACAGAAGTAAACTAAAACCAAAAACCTTAGCTGAATAAACATGACATTTAAAAAAATCATTAAAAACAAAATAAAAATGTAGTTTTGACAGTCATACTGAGAGGCAATATAATGTACCATGAGCCTTGGCATTAGCCTAGGTTCTCATTTTGTCTTTGTCACTTATTAGCTACATAGACTAAGCTTTAGATTCCTCGACTATAAAACAGACTATCTTGACAGGGTCAGTACGAGAACTGAATGAGGTAATACACAGAAATGGCTTAGGACAGTGCTTGGCACAGAAGTAATCCATATTACCTGTTATTTTTCTCTAAAACTTAAAACCTGAGAGATAGTTACAAAACTAATTGATTTTACTTACAGATAATCCATTTTTCCATTGCATCCAAAGAGAGATATTCACAAGGCATCTTAAAAAGAGAAAATATATACCTGTGATTAGAAGAAATTCTAAAAAAACAAATCCTATGCTAAGTCACTCTCTTTCTCTTCCTCCTAAAAACTCTTACTGCTCAATTCTTGGCTCAAATACCACCATGACGTATTTAAAAGGCTGGATAAAAGTTTTATAACTTATGATTTAAACTTGCAGGGGCGCCTGGGTGGCGCAGTCGGTTAAGCGTCCGACTTCAGCCAGGTCACGATCTCGCGGTCCGGGAGTTCGAGCCCCGCGTCGGGCTCTGGGCTGATGGCTCGGAGCCTGGAGCCTGTTTCCGATTCTGTGTCTCCCTCTCTCTCTGCCCCTCCCCCGTTCATGTTCTGTCTCTCTCTGTCCCAAAAATAAATAAACGTTGAAAAAAAAAATTTTTTTAAATAAATAAATAAATAAATAAATAAACTTGCAGTCCATAAAGGACAGTAAGAGCTGTGCCCCTTTCACATTTACACTCTCTGAAACCTCCCTTAAAATAATACTGTTGCTAAATTGTCTTCAATCTGATAAAGGACAAGTTCAAATTTCCCAAGTCTATTTCAGAGCTTGTAGTATTCCAAGAGATAATATTTAATCAATTTAAAAAAGATTTAGGTACATGGGTACTTACTATCTCACCCCAATCAGTAATTTTGTGTGTGTATTCTCCATCTGCATAACATATATTTTTATACATACAGAGAACAGACTGAAAATACAGTTGACCCTTGAACAACAGGAGGATTAGGAATGCCAACACCCTGCTCCCCATGCAGCTGAAAATTTGCCTAATACTCCTGACTTCCAAAAATTTAAATACTAATAGCTTACTGTTGACCAGAAGCCTTACCAATGACAAAGTCAATTAATATATATTTTGTAAGTTACACGTATTATATAATGTATTCTTACAATAATAAAGCTAGAGAAAATATTAAGAAAATCTTGAGAAAATACATTTACAGTACAATACTGTATTTATCAAAAAATACACGTGTAAGTGACCTCACACAGTTCAAACCAATGTTGTTTAAGGGTCAACTATATAAAACAATATAATGATTTTGGTGAGGATTTAAGATGATTTGTATTTCCTTCTTTACAATTTTCTGCATTTTCCAAATTTTCTACTATAACAGAACAAAACAGACATTTAAATTTTAAGAGAAAATACTTACATTACTAATTGTATTAACTTAGCATCAGATTTTAGAAATAAAAAAACTCAATAGTACAACTTAATTACTGGACATTTTACAATAAACTTCACTGACAGGCTAACATCAATCAGAAGAAAAATCACAACAGTACTGCATTGCTGATATTTTTTTAAAAATCAACTTTACTATTTTTATTCAAAAAGGGAAAAACAGAACCATACGGTGTCAGACTGTGCAGGATTAAGCATTGTACTGGGTGCACTGATGAGACTCAATAGTTGGGCATTTCTCCACTGGTCAGCTGAAAGATTCCTTCGAGGATACACCATCTGAAGAGAAATTAGTGCATCTGAAAGAGACTAATTAAAATAGGAAAAAAGGAAGTTGAGGAACAAAGACTTTTTTTTATTTTTCCATTTAAATTTCAGCTACAAGTGCTGTGTGTTTCTAACTGTACCATCCTAAAACAACAAAGCCTAATTACAACTATGCTCCATATAGTATCTAAGGTGGGTCTGGCTACCACCTCTGGAATTTTTTTTAATTTCATAAAAACTACATAGATTCTGTATTCCTGGGCAAGAGCTCAGCTCAGGAAATCATGTTAGTTCCTTAAAAGTTACAATGTTTGGCAATCTTGGGATCTTTATTTCAAAAGGGGTAGTAGGCACATTCTTTTGTGCATCATTTTCTACTCTAATAGTTCTTTGAAAAAACACATTAGGGTTATAGGACTGTTAATAGAGCTCAACATATTTCATATTTCTCCAAAGATTTCTTTACAAAAAAAAATGTGCTCTATCTTAATAAATTACTTAACTTCTATTTGTCATTTGGTCTGTTAATTATAGCTTTATCATCAAGGTATTTAATGTTTCTTCTCATCTGCTTCTTACTTGCTTTTAACTGTCCTTTGCTATTCATCTTTGCTTCCTAGAATCTCTGTGTAAGAGTGAACATCTGAGTGCACATGAATTACCATGGAATTTGTTCAAAAATCAGAATCCAGAGTTCTACCTGAAACTTAGTAAACCAGAACCTCTGGGAGTAGACCCCAGGAATCTGTATTTTTATTATACTCTACCAAGTGATTATAAATGTTTTTAAAATTAATTTTAACAAATCCTAGCAAATACAGGATAGACTTTGTATCTAAACCTGAGATATCATGGAACATCAGAAAAATTGTGATTAGGAAATAAAGGGTCTAATCCAAATGGATAATTCTCTTGAAGCAATTATTAATAGTCTAGTATATGCAAATGACTATGGAGAACTTAAAAAGACATGCAAGAGTCTTAAGGAAATTTTCATCACTTAAGTGGGAAAAGAACGAAATCTGAATTGGGTAAATAAAAACTTGGCCGTATGTGATTGGCAAAAAGTCAGAAATGAATGTATAGAGAAAACAGAGAGGAGTAGGGAAGACAGTTCCAGGTGAGGAAAAAGCAATACCCAAATCAGAGACAAATGACTGTGGTATGCTCAGCACTCTGAGGAATCCTGACATCTCCATCTGCAATGCTGATTTTTACTTCAAAACTGATGCCATCCACTGGCCTCTTTCAAACTAATGATCCAACTAACTTCAAAACAATAACCTATATAAATTTGTGGGTATAATACAGCTAAACAAAGAAATTAAACTACAAACACATCTTCTGTAAACACATCTTCAGAATTTTTACTGGAGTAAAAAAATGGAAGGAAAATTCTTGGTGTTAACTGTAGGTCAAAAAAAAAAGCACAGATTTAGAGAAAATAGTGTATTATTAAAATGTTTAACTCTCATGACTCAAAGAGAATGAACCAAGATTCTAAAATCTTGGGATTTAGCTCTGGTTTTGCCCCAATTGCTGCTAAATGACTTATTGTGTCACTTCTCCAGTTCTCAATTTTTATCTGTAATAGGATGTATGAGATACCTCTAAATTTCCTTGATGTGCATATGAACTATGGTTCTTTGAATCAGCCCTACTGCAAAGAAACCATAATGGCAAGACTCCCTTGAACCAAAATTGTTTCACGAAAACTACTTTTTTATATATTGTAAAAGACATTCAAAATTATTTTCACAAAGCTCTTATAGTTTTTCTTAAGATTTATTAATAACCTAGTTAAAATTTATCAAACACTATGTATCTAAATACTTTTTATGAAGTAATTCATTTAATCCTCATAACAACCATATGAGGGAGATATTATTTCTCTATTTTTACAGATAAGAAAATGGATACAGGGAAGATGGTTAAGGAATGTGCCCAATATTACACACTCAGTAATTGGCAGAGTTGGGATTAGAACCCAGGTAGTCTGGTATCAGAGCAGACATTCCCAAATACTAAACTTCACTACCTCTATACCCTATACTGAATCTAAAATCTATAATGGAGGTGACTGGGTGGCTCAGTTAAGCATCCGACTCCCGATTTCAGCTCAGGTCATGATTTCACGATTTGTGAATCTGAGCCCCATGTCAGGCTCTGTGCTGACATCGCAGAGCCTGTTTGGGATTCTGTCCCCCTCTCTTTCTGCCCCTACCCTGCTTGCTCTCTGTCTCTCAAAACAAATAAAAATAAACTAAAAATAAATAATAAAAATAAAAATTATACTGGATCAATATATTCCTGAGTTTCCATGTACTATTTGGAATCTAACTAATGAGTTCTCTGGTTCACAATTAGATAACACCATACACAGCTATTATTCGCATCCCATTATGTTTTTCATAAAGAAGTTTATCTAACTATCCACCCTTATACTATTTCATATGCCTATTAAAAGCAATCTAAAAACCAGGTCCTACCTTGCTATGGGGTACAAATTCTTCCATCATTTTTTTTAAAGGGTTTTCATAATCCACAATCATCTGACCAAGGCGTGGGTATTCTCGGTCACTTAAAATAGACATATCAAATTTCAGTGAGTTGTTAGCCATCAAACTGAGAATTTCACAAAGATCTGTATAATGCAGGTCTACCTGGCTCCATGGGTCATTTCATGAGCATAGTTGTATAATCCAATGATTGCCTTCCTTTCTTCAATTCGAGACAGTAGTATCATTAGTGTTGTATAGGTTATAATCAAATCTAAGTAGTTCTTTGTTAAATCAAAGTTTACAGTCTAGAAAACAAAAATCAAGTTTAACCTCTTATTTTGTGAACTTTAAGACACACACGCACATACACAATCTTCATGGCAGCTACTAAAAGTCAATAATCTTTAGTTATTTATTTTATGCCTACTTCTAAAATTCTAATTCCTTTCACCAAAAACATACCTAAAATTTAGAAGTTACAGGTAACAGTTTCATGTTGGTGACACAATTTTATGGATGACAAAAAGCTTGTTATTGCTTTATTTAACTGGTAAATAGTTTAAAAGGATAAATAAAACCAGAATAAGAAGAAATATGGAGCCAATCTCACTAAGCAAGAAAAAGGAGTACTAAATAAAAAAGTAATGGAAGTCATTTAGTAGTAAATTGTCAATGGAGGCATTTTTCACTCTGACTTCCTGTATCTAGAAATTGTCGTACCTAAGATTCTATCAAGTGTGCCTTTTACAGAGAAAAATATTATTCACTTAACTTTTTTAAATTGCAATTACTAAAATAAAATACTAAAATTAACAACTATTTTCCAATACACTCAAGATTTATACTCAGTGACAATGAAATAAGTAAAAATAGAAAATACATTATAACTCCTTACCTTTAAAAAGTGCTACAAAATACGAGCTCCATGCTGACAGCTCAGAGCCTGGAGCCTGCTTCAGATTCTGTATCTCCCTCTCTCTCTGCCCCTCCCCCACTCATGCCCAGTCTCTCTGTGTCTCTCAAAAATGAATAAAAACGTTAAAAGAAAAAAAAAAAGAAGCTACCAGGAGAGAATCAGGAGTTTTTCTGAAAATAATACTTACGATATCAAAGAAGACTTGGCAAACATCAATAGTGTTCAGCAATTCACAAACATGGTCCTGAAAATAAAAGCTTATGTTAATTTTCTACCTAGGTAAATAATACTAAATTTAGAAAACACAAAAATAAAATATATTTTAAATTGTAGTTGCAAAAGAATTCTTATTTTATTATCTACAAGTGACAAAGCAATTTATACAATTAATAAACATCAACCTACTTCTGAAATATTAAACTTTATATATTAAAATACATACCTTAAATTCCATAACATCTACAAATGTAAAGTAGTATAATGCCAGATTTTTCAGAATCTCTGATTTTTCTTTCTGTAGCTGTGCAAGCTGTTGCTGTAAAAAAACAAAATTAGAATGCATTTTTCATTCAGAACAAAAATATTTAATTTTACTACAAACTATTTTCTTTTATGATTGCTATATGGAAGCACAAGCTCTTAGAACAGTATCTCTAGATGATTAAGGCTTTTTAAAAAAAACCAAAATACTTGACATAGCAACTGCTAATAGTGATCAGCAACTGACAGTGTGAGGCTATAAAACCAATCAAAGCAGATTAGTACCAAACTGCACTACTATTAAGGAAAACTGGAAAATGTTAGGGAAAGGTATCAAATGAACTCTTTAAAAAAAATTAAAAACAACTCATGAGAGCATGATCACATTACCAGAAGTGAGAGGAAAAAAAAGGATGATAAACACTGTGACTTACACTACAAAAAAACAATATGCTTTATAAATTTGGAACTTACCAAAAAGAACATCCAGGCAAAGCCACGTTAAGCATGCAAAATAAAATGTAGATACAAACATAAAATACAGTAACGGTTCCCTGACCAGATCCACAAAACACAATAATACGTTAAACAAAAGCAAAAAACCACAACAACAAAAAAAGAAATGAGAAAGAAGCAAAACTAGAGTTAAGACACTGGTAAACATGAAAGAGGGAAACGTGAATATAAAAGATAAATATTATCCAATCAACTGCATTACTAAATTTAAAAAGCCCTAGGTTTTCTTTTCAAAACTGTAAGTTCTGGAAGAATCCAGCCACATTTAACACCCTGTATCATAAGACTGACAGAATTCCAATAAACCTTCTAGAACCTTGATATTCTCAGTGTAGTCCACAGAAGAGCAACTCCACATCATTTAGGAGCTGATTAGAAAAGCAGAATCTCAGGCCCAAGGAAGATCTACTGAATGAGAATTTGCCTTTTAACAAAATACCCAGGTGATCTGAATGCACACTAAATGTCTGAGAATCACTTGTCTAGAATGTGAGAAAACTAGAATACGGAAAAGTGGTTTGAAGTAACAAAATTGCTGTCATAGTCCACATAATTTTGAGGCCCTCATACGGTTCTTACTTATACAGGAGAGTTGGGGGAAGAGGTGCCCCTCTACATAATTGTACTGAACCATTATGATAAGCCAGAAAATTTACAGCAGTGAGTGCAACATCAAGGGAAAATTCAAAAAAAATTCTGACAAGACAGTTTAAAATAGCAAGTATAGCAGCCTAGTAGACCCATCTAATATAGGGTAAACTACCCTAAAGACTGCAGTCCCTGAAGACATTTAAAGAATTATGTCTAGAAAATGTGTAAATGAAGTACCTCATTACTTCCTCATAATGCCAGACATATTAAAGTGTATACTTACAGTGATGTGTAACTGGTTTTAGCTTTATCTATGAGTAACTGACTTTATTTTCAACAATGTATCTGTTTCAAAACACTTCCATGTTTATATGCACATTTTTAATCATTACCACTCATCAAGCAGATACTTATACAAAAATGACTATTTTCTGGGGGTGTCAAGTGGACAAAATGGGTGAAGGGGAGTGGGAGACACAGGCTTCCAGTTATGGAATGAGTAAGTTAGGGGAATAAAAAGTATAGCATAGGGAATATTGTCAGTGGTGTTACAACAGCATTGTATGGTGACAGGTGGTAGCTACACTTGTGGTGAACGTAGTATTAACATATAAACTTGTGGAATTACTGTTATACACCTGAAACTAATGTAACACTGTGTCAACTATACTTCAACTAAAACTAAATTAATAAATTTTAAAAGATTCTATTTCCTCAGATTATATTACCTTTACCTTTAAGTTCAACAATAAACCTTTATGATTGATGACTTAGTCTTTTTTTTTTTTTTTTTTTTTTGCTTTTCAGTACTTTAAATTTGAGTTTTGAAATATAATAGGTAAAGTATACTCATAAGAAGCAACAGTATAACTCAGTTGCTACTGGGCTTAATTATTAATAGTACCTCCTTTCAATTTCAGCATCCTAGTTTGGACCAAAAAAAAAAAAAAAAAAAAAAAAAGACAGAGTCACCATCTCATTATGGCCTTAATGATCTTTTACACACATTTTATTTTACATATTAAGAACCTAATGCCCACAGAATGTAAAAGAACTGTCCTTTCTACCATTCTGTATGGTCACCACCTCCCTTTTTAGTAATAAAATCTCATTATGGTCTAAATTTCTCATTCAACTTTATTTCCCCCAAACCATATGTAACTAGCCTCAAAGTGACTAAAAACATTCACTCCACTAACAAATGTCTGAATTCAAAACAGTCAAGTTTTCAAGGCCTTACACAATTTGGTTCTAAATAAAATTTACCTTCCCAATCTAAAATTTCTCCTACATTCGTTCATACACAGTACCTAAAACAAACTATTCCCTATTTTCTATACACATCTCATATTTGTTTCCTCTACTGAGATGTCCAAATCCTACTATCCCCAAACTATTCAGTTTAAATGTTAACCTATCTTCAAAAACCATGCCTGATTAAACTTCTTCCCTGAATGCAAGTATTAGCTCTCTCTTCTAAATGTGTATAATTTCTAACCGTATCATTTTCTACCCTGTATCACAGCTTTCTCCAGCACTATAAGACAGTGTACCAAACTCATTTTTTTCAATCTCCACAGCCCATATCGCATTGCTCTGAACATAAAAAAGTATCCAACATAAACATCTATCAGAGGAGAGATTATGACAAATTTAAAAGGTTTTTATGTCAATCATAGATGACAAATTTTGCTAGAAAGCCTACCTCTTATTGAACAACCAAGACTAACTGACTTAACCATTAGAGCCTAATACTCTCATCATTAGCCAAAATAATGTACATGAGAACATCTGACAGTTCCTGGCACCCAGAAGCTATTCATTCAATATTAGATAAATGGCAAAGGAGGCTAAACAAACCATTTCTTCAAAACAAAAGAAAAGCTATTTTAAATAATGTAGTACTACTCATAGTACTTCTAGTAAGAGCTGGTATTATATGAGCACACACTCCTTGCCAGGCATTGTTCCAAATACTCTACAAGTATCTCACTCAGTTGTCCCAATTATATTCCCTATTTAATGACAATAAATTCCATAAAGTTCTGTATGAAAGAGATCAATTATAACAACAAAGAACAAAAGTGTCTACAACTTTAAGACTTCAACCACAAAAAAAGAATGGTACCTTTTAGTTCTTAAAGTGAAAGAGAGTAGATACTACTAAATGTATTTAATTTTAGGTTCATCATCTCATTGTTTTATAGTAAACAAAAAGCAGGAAACAGCTAAACAACAGATCAATAATAAATTGTTTGATGTAACAGAACAGAATTAGAAAAGTGTAATTCTGAGAACTGATTCTATTCATTAATACTTTAAAAGCATTATTTTGGATACTTAGATTAACTATATACATTAGCAAAATATTTGTACAATGCTTTCACTAAATTTCAAACCATGGATCCTTATTCTTAACATTCAAAGTAAAAAATATGTAAAAACCGAAAACAAACAGGAAAAACATTAGCAACACAGATCGTAAAAACATCGTATCTTTGCACTGAAAAATGTTGGTTATCAATCTTTGTCAAATTAAGAAGCATTTTACACACAAAATAAGTATCTAAAAAATTCACTGAAATGTAGTATTTACTAGTTTTTACTCTTTCAAAGAAAAATTACTGGCAAATTACAATAAAGAACCAATGCCTAAGATGGCAACTCACTGATTTTCTTTTTTTTTTTTTTTTTATTATTTATTTTTGGGACAGAGAGAGACAGAGCATGAACGGGGGAGGGGCAGAGAGAGAGGGAGACACAGAATCGGAAACAGGCTCCAGGCTCTGAGCCATCAGCCCAGAGCCTGACGCGGGGCTCGAACTCACGGACCGCGAGATCGTGACCTGGCTGAAGTCGGACGCTCAACCGACTGCGCCACCCAGGCGCCCCGCAACTCACTGATTTTCAAAGAAATGTGGCTATAGTTCTCTATTCACCTATTTCAAGTATTATGTTCTTTCATTGTCAAAACTGCTTATGCATAATAAACTATTTTTCTTGATCTAAATTATGCTAGTATTTTGTTCCTTTTAAAAACCAAGTACAGTATGGAACCCAAATAGCCAAAGCAATCCTGAAAAAGAAAACCAAAGCTGGAGGCATCACAAGTCCGGACTTCAAGCTGTATTACAAAGGTGTAATCATCAAGACAGTATGGTACTGGCACAAAAACAGAAACATAGATCAATGGAACAGAATAGAGAACCAAGAAATGGACACACAACTATATAGTTAACTAATCTTTGACAAAGCAGGAAAGAATATCCAATGGAAAAAAGACAAGTCTCTTCAGCAAATGGTGGTGGGAAAACAGTACAGCGACATGCAAAAGAATGAACCTGGACAACTTCCTTATACCATACAGAAATGTATACTCAAAATGGATGAAAGACCTAAATGTAAGACAGGAAACCATGAAAATCCTAGAGGAGAAAACAGGCAGCAACCTCTTTGACCTCAGCTTCAGCAACTTCTTACTCAACCTATCTCCAGAGGCAAGGGAAACAAAAGCAAACATGAACTATTGGGACCTCAAGATAAAAAGCTGCTGCACAGCAAAAGAAACAATCAACAAAACTAAAAGGCAACCAATGGAATGGGAGAAAATGTCAGATAAAGGGTTAGTATCCAAAATCTATAAAGAACTTATCAAACTCAACACCCAAAAAACAAATAATCCAGTGAAGACATGAGCGAAAGACATGAACAGGCACTTTTCCAAAGAAGACATTCAGATGGCTAACAGACATGTGAAAAGATGCCCAACATCACTCATCATCAGGGAAATACAAATCAAAACTACAATGAGATACCACCTCACATCTGTCAGAATGGCTAAAACTGACAAAACAGGAAACAACAGATATTCACAAGGATGAGGAGAAAGGGGACCCTTTTGCATTGCTGGTTGAAATGCAAACTGGGACAGCCACTCTGGAAACAGTATGGATGTTCTTCAAAAATTTAAAAACAATTACCGTACAACCCAGCAATTGCTCTATTAGGTATTTATCCAAAGGATACAAAAATGCTGATTCATAGGGGCACATGCATCCCAATGTTTATTTATAGCAGCACTATCAACAAAAGCCAAAGTATGAAAAGAGCCCAAATATCCATTAACTGATGAATGGATAAAGAAGATGTGTACACATAAACACACACACACACACACACACACACACACACACACACACACACACACAATGGAATATTACTCCGTGATCAAAAAGAATGAAATCTTGCCATTTGCAACAGCGTGAATGGAACTAAAGTGTATTATGCTAAGTGAAATAAGTCAGTCCGAGAAAGACAAATATATTTCACTCAAATGTAGAATTTAAGAAATAAAACAGATGAACATAGGGGAAGGAAAAGAAAAATAAGATAAAAAGAGAGAGAAAGGCAAACCATAATAGACTCTTAAAAACAGAACAGGGTTGCTGGAGGGGTGCTGGGTGGGGGATGGGCTAAATGCATGATGGGCATTAAGGAGGGCACTTGTTGGGATGAGCACTGGGTGTTATATGTAAGTGATGAATCACTAAATTCTACTCCTGAAATCATTCTTACACTATATGTTAACTTGGATTTAAATCAAATTTAAAAAATAAAAATGAAAATTCAAAAACAAAACAGTAACAACCAAGTATAGAAGTTTGGTCTCAGAAAAAGCTTTGTTCAGTTTCTTAATATGATATTCTAAACCACACTTTTAAAAATATGAGTCCTGAGAAGGTATTTGGGTAAACCTCTTATGAAAGGAACTGTCAGCTACCACCCTTTGTCATTAACTCTCATCTAGACCACTACACTAGCCTCCAAACTGCTCTCCAAACTTCATCTTTGACTTCTTTAGCCTCACTCAGTAGCTGTCATACAGGTCTTTCTCCTCTGTTCATCAAATTCATCAAGGTTGGTCCCACCTCAGAGCCTCTGCACTTCCTTTCTCAAGTCTGGGATGTTTTTGCCACTTGTTTGCATAGCTCACTCCCTCACTTCTCTTCAGAGAAGCCACTGTTAAGCACTCTTATCTAAAATAGTCTCCTTTTGCTTTTTTTCCCTCTTCTACGCCGTCCTTGTGTGTGTGCCGCTGGCCACTTCTCGCCATGTCTTCTCACAAGACTTTCAGGATCAAGCGATTCCTTCCCAAGAAACAAAAGCAGAATCGTCCCATTGCCCCGTGGGTTCGGATGAAAACTGGTAATAAAATCAGATACAACTCCAAGAGGCAGAATTGGAGAAGAATGAAGCTGGGTCTGTAAGGGATCGAACATGAGATGGCACACGTTTATGCTGCCTGAAAATCAGGTGTTTCTATTCCATCCCTCCCTACTGCCTGACCAGTAGATCTGTTTTATCAGGAAATCGACTTTTCTCTGTTACGATGCTTCTGCACCTGTAGGTTGGTTCAGTAATAAACATGTGAGACCTTTTGGTTCAAAAAAAAAAAAAAAAGTCTCCTTTTGGGGCTCATGAGTGGCTCAGTTGGTTAAGCATCTGACTCTTGATCTTGACTCAGGTCATGATCTCGCAGTTCGTGAGTGGAGTCCCACATTGGGCTCTGAACTGACAGCGTGGAGCCTGCTTGGAATTCTCTCTCTGTCTCTGTCTCTGTCTCTGTCCCTACCCCACTCGTGTTCTTTCTCTCTCTAAATAAGCTTAAAAAATTTTTTAAATAATAAACGTAAAAATAAAATAAAATAGTCTCCTTTCCTCCTTGCTCTTTAACTGCTTATCCTGCTTTTTATTTCTTCCTACCACTTATCACCAAATCAAAGTATGTGTTTATTTCCATTAACTGTTTGTTATCTAAAAACCCAACTTGAATTTAAATCCACGGAGCAAGAAGGTTTGTAACACTCTCTGCTATATCTCCAACATCAAGAATACCAGCACAGGGGCGCCTGGGTGGCGCAGTCGGTTAAGCGTCCGACTTCAGCCAGGTCACGATCTCGCGGTCCGTGAGTTCGAGCCCCGAGTCAGGCTCTGGGCTGATGGCTCAGAGCCTGGAGCCTGTTTCCGATTCTGTGTCTCCCTCTCTCTCTGCCCCTCCCCCGTTCATGCTCTGTCTCTCTCTGTCCCAAAAATAAACGTTGAAAGAATACCAGCACATAGTAGGATGTACAATTAATCTATCAATTAATTTCCAATCATCAAGATTCTCAATGTAAAAATCATAGTCAATTTTTAAATTGCATTGCTGATTATAAATGAATGCAATATCAGGTATCAACTCATGTCTCAAATGAGTTTATGTATCCTAACACAGACTGGTGATTTAATCCCTGGAATAAATCCCCAAAGTTGGGCAAAATATTTTATTATGTCCTTCCAGGATAGAAAAGCATAAAACAAGGAAACAAGAAGCGTCTAAAAAGAATGGCATATTCGATCCAATATAAGCGAATCTAAGATTACCTGAAAATCCAAATCAGCACAAAGAGTACTCATTTTACTTTTTTAAAGATTTTATTTTTAAGTAACCTCTACACCCAGCAAGGGACAATGCCAAGATCAAGAGTTGCGGGTTCCACCAACTGAGCCAGCCAGGTGCCCCAAGAGTACTCATTTTAAAAAAAAGGTTCATAACATTTTGTAGGATTCTCCTTCTATCATATACAAAATGATTCTACTGGTAGTCAGTATTTCATAAATGCATTTTTCTGAGCAAAGGGTAGTAAATAAATTTCAGGGAAGTATCCTTAACACCTGCCTAGTAATTAAGCATGACTGAGTATTTAAAATTTGTTACTGAATCTAATCCTCATAAATACTCTTCAAGGTACATGTTTTTTACAGCAATAAAATATACATAACACAGAATCTACTTTAACAATTTCAGCCATTTTGAAATGTGTAGTTCACACTTAAAAATATACTAACATTGTTGTACAACTATCACTCCCATCTGTGTCCAGAACATCTTATTTTTTTTAAGCAGGCTTCACACTCAGCAGAGCCCAGTGTGGGGCCTGAACTCACCACCCTGAGATCAAGACCTGAGCTGAGGTCAAGTCCAATGCTTAACCAACTGAGCCACCGAGGCGCCCCCCTCCTCCCCCCCGAACTTTTATCTTCCCAATCCAGGTATATTTTTATCCTCACTTTCCAGATACAGAAACAGACCATAAAGAGGGCAAAATGCCAAATGAAGTCAATGAGACATCAAAGTTTAAAACACCTCTTCGATATACTTCAACATTCAAGTGTCCATACAATGATACAAAAGTAGTATAGGAACAAGCCAAGCTATAACTATTTTCTTTTCAGAAAATACTTGTATTTATTTGTAGTCTCATCAGACTATAGCTTCCAAGAACTCCTCTAATTCAACCTCCTCATTTTATATATTAAATTTTTTCAAATTTGTATTGCTAGTCATCGTTTAAATTAATTCCAAAGAACAGAGTTTTATATTTTAAAGAACAGAAAGGCAAAGAAATTAAAGGTTTATACATACCACTTTTGTAATAGGACCTTATTGCTCCTCCCATCAATAGTATTCTCTTTTCCCACCCTTACAATCTCAGCTGGCCTTGTGACTTGCTTTGACCAACAGAAAGCAGAAGCAATGACACTCTTAATGTGAGGCCTTGCAGCTTCTGATTTTGCTCTTTTTGGAACACTGCCCTTGAGTGCCATGTGTGAAGAGGCCTCAGATATATCATGAGGAAAGAAAAGTCTCAGTATCTTGCTATCTCAGTTAGGCCCACCCCCCAGCCAACCCACCAGCTACATGTAGTTGTGACATAAGGCTGGTGAGACAAACACAAGAACTGCCCAGTGAACCTACAGAATAAGAAATAAGTTGTTGTTTTAAGCTAATATTTGGGGTCATCTGTTATATAGTACTAAGTAACTGAAACAAAGACTAATAAGTAACACAAATTAAAACAATCTCTATTTCACCACCTGTGCACCTTAAGTTGCACCTGAAAAGATCCTGAAAGTTTAAGATTTCTGGTTACAGGATGGTCAAATTAATACAAACTCGTGAACTACTGTAACTTTATCATTAGTACTAGAAAAATCACTAATTATAGGTCCTAGAGTAAAGAGAGGTTGGTGTAACATATTTATATAAAAGGTAGTATACTGTGTTAATGATAATGTAATTTTTGTATAATGGCACCATTTTCCAATATAAATGAAGCTAGTTCCTCACATTCATTTTTAATAATTTTTATTTTTCTAATATGTGATTACCTTGCTTTCATAACCTGGGCACTGAAAAAAATCAAGCTTTTCTTACAGATTAGATGTCAATATTATAATCAATAATTATGCCGAACTATTTATGTCAAGATGGCCTCAGGTGCTACTGACATATCAAGGTAATAAGTCAACATTAAACTGTCCTTGATGGTTATACTTTTTTACTTTTTAAAGTTTTTATTTCTCTGGATGCCTGGGTGGCTCAGTCAGTTAATCACCCAACTTCAGCTAAGGTCATGATCTCACAGTTTCTGAATACATTTCATTTTTTCTGAAATACTTCCAGGACCACCTGGGTGGCTCAGCATCTGACTTTGGCTAAGGCCGTGATCTTGTGGTTAGTGATTTCAAGCCACACATGGGGATCCATGTTGACAACACGGAGCCTGCTTGGGATTCTTTCTCTCCCCGTCTCTCTACCCCTTTCTCACTCAAGCTCACGCAAGCGTGCTCTCAAAATAAATAAATAAACTTAAAAAAAATAAAAAATAAAATACCCCTTCTGGCTGTTGAAAATTGTTTTTCATAGCTTTATTAAGATACAGTTTATGGGGTGCCTGGGTGGCATGCTCTCTCTCTCTCAAAAATAAACATTTAAAAAATAAAAATATAAATCACTTAAAAAAGGTAGCTTACATAACATAAAACTCATCCATGATAAATGAACAATTAAATAATTTGCATAAATTTAGAGTTGTGCAACCACCAACCCTATCGTTTTAGAACATTTCCATTATCCCAAGATATACTATTTACAGTTAACCTCACTCTTACCCCATTACCCCCAGAACCAAGCAACTACTGATCTCTTTTCTGTCTCAACAAATTTGCTTTTTCTAGACACTTCCTATAAAATAGAACCACACAATATGTAGCTTTTTGCATCTGACTTCTTTCACTTAGCCCAATGTTTTGGAGTTCATCAATACTACAACATCTATCAGTAGTGTGTTCCTTTTAATTGCTGAATAGTATCCCATTAAATGGATATACCACATTTTACTTACTTATTCATAAATATATTATTCATTTAGTCAACAAATATCCCAACCTATTATATTATCAGGCATCATGAGAGGAGCTGGGGATAAAACTGTGAATAAAATGATGACCTTGCCTCTAAAAGAGTATATAGACTACTGAAGGATGTACATGTCAGTATGCAGGTAACTCTCACCTTTTTTTTTTTAAGGTAAATATCCAGTTTTAAAAGCTGGTTACACCACAATTAACTTCTAGGTGCAAGGTTCAAAAATGGTGAAACACTATAATGCTTATAATACAAGACAAAAACCCTCACCAACTAGTAATAACATGAAAGAAGTTTAAAGCACACACACACATTCCTTCCCCTTCCCAGTTTGAGAAAGACCACAAGAATGGTCAGAGCTTCTAAAGGTAGTGAGGATGGTGAGGAAGATGGGGAAAGTTAAAGGATACCCTAAAATAAAGAGGGCTCCCAGGGATTATTTTTCTTACATATTGACAGTTTGGTGGCTCATGTTAAATTTCCTCAATTTGCAGGCCTGTAAAGAGGAATAAAGTTTATGCTTAAACTCTCTTGGCTTCTTCCTGACCTTTTTGTTTATATGTTGTTCTTGGGAGATTTGGAAACAAGGTTAACTGGCATCTATGAATAACTCCCACTTAAGACCTGTAATACCCTCCTAATACCTTACATCCTCATCAATTCTTGGAACTCAGAAGCACCTCTGATCCATTTACCCTACCATTTTTTTCCTGTCACTTGCCTTCTTATGCCATAATACCGTTTTTAACCATTTTAAGACTGAGTGGCCCATCACTGGATTACTCCCTTATCTCTTTCTCCATCATGACTGCCTGATAAAACCCACAATAAGAGAAAGCATATACATATGCTGACTTGATCTCAACCTGAATTCATGACCATAAACCATAACTGAGTAGCAACACGACACCATTTTCACTGCCAATTTTTACTGTCCATTCATTCTCTCATTCTCAATGATTATGCCATTCCCTCTCTCTCTTAAAACACTCAATAATTCCATTTCAACTTCTGTTTCATGTTAGCCTGTGCTCTAGACTTAATACGTATACTTGGCTACTCAAAATCTCCACTCAGATTTCTAATATTTAGACATATTGAACATATCTAATATTGAGTTGTTGAGTACTATCCCCTTTTATGCCCGCGCCCACCCCAAACCTGTTCATCTTGGGTCCTTACCCAAGTAAATCTTGAGATCTGTTCAAGCCAAAATCTTGGGGTCATCTCTCATAGTCTCATGTACCCCATACCAATGGATCAGCAAATTACTGAAGACTCTATCTTCAAAATACATTTTCAGAATCTGAACATTTCATGGCTGTCTTCAAAGTAATTCAGAATCTGAACATTTCTCACCTCTACCATTCTGGCCCAAGCCACTATTAGCTCTAATCTCAATGACTGCAAATATCCTTCTCCTCAGTATGGCATTCCCTGGTCACCTTAAGTAAGTATCTCCCCACTATCACTCTGTTTTGTTCTTTTTAAAACTCATCTCTACCTGATATTACATTCATATTCTTTTTTTGTCTATCTTTATCCAATAGAACATAAGCTCTACAAGAACTGTAATTTGATTTAGTTATTCACTGCTGGATCCCCTCTCCCATAACAGGACTATGCAGATAGCACTCAACAAATGTTTTAAATAAGTGAATGAATGATAAATGGAGGGAACTATACATGCAGCACTTAACCTAACTTGAAAGGGTTAAAGAAAGTTTCTCTGAAATGGTGACATCTGAGGATAAACCCAAAAGACAAGTAGAAGTTAGCCTAATGAAAGAATATGGGAGGCAAGTATTTTTCCATATAGTGAAAACAGCATAAACAAAGACCTCAAGGCTAAGGAAAGCATGGCCAATCTGTGCCATGAAAGTATACACATACTCTCCCAAAATAAAATACTCCTTAAAAAATAAGCACTTAGGGGCGTCTGGGTGGCTCAGTCAGTTAAGTGTCTGACTTTGGCTCAGGTCATGATCCCACGGTCCATGAGTTCGAGCCCCACGTTGGGCTCTGTGCTGACAGCTCAGAGCCTGCAGCCTGCTTCAGATTCTGTGTCTCCCTCTCTGTCTGCCCCTTCCCTGCTCGCACTCAGTCGGTGTCTCTCTCTCTTTCTCTCTCTCTCAAAAATAAACATTGGGGCGCCTGGGTGGCTCAGTCGGTTGGGCATCCGATTTCGGCTCAGGTCATATTCTCATGGTTCATGGTTTGAGCCCCACGTCAGGCTCTGTGCTGAAAGCTCAGAGCCTGGAGCCTGCTTCCGATTCTGTGTCTCCCTTTCTCTGGCCCTCCCCCACTCACACTCTGTCTCATTCTCTGTCTCAAAAATAAACAAACATTTAAAAAATGTTGTTTAAAATAATAAATAAACATTTTTTAAAAAGCACTTAAATATATTTTCCCATGTTCTGCATTCTATCTAACACTACACAGAGGACTAACATCGTATACTATCCTATTTATTTTTGGCTAAAGACCATTAGTATACATATTTAAAACATTTTTAGCCCAAGATGACTGCTAGGAAGAAGAATAAAGAAGAGTAAGTGTTTTTGCAACATCTCTTATTTACTCCACTATAGTTTCTTTTGTCGCCTTTTACTCTGCATCTTAGCAAAAATTTTTTGATCTGACAAAAGGTAAGACCAGGGCAGCCATGATAAACAGAAAGAAACCATACTAACGGTGCTCAAAGGGTACCAGGCTAAAAGTAGCTAAAGCTCCCTTCAAACAAATAACCAAGAAAATAAAAATTAAAGATCAACAAGTGATTACATATTGGTAATATCCTTTGTTATTAGGAAGGGCATCATAACCAACATTGCAGCCAAAGGGACAGTTTGGAAGATAGCTAAAAAACTATCACTAAGGGCAAGATATAACTAAGAAATTTGAGGAAAATAGAGAGATGATTGCAAATGCCAGGAATGCATCTCCATGGGGAAAACCCCAGTATAATGCTCATTAGCAGTCTCATTTGCAGGAAAACAGAGAGCATCAATGAGCTGAAGAGGTTATGATTAGAGTTTAGTATAATTAGAATATATAGTACACAAAATTCACAAAATAAAGTGATTTCAAAGCACATGTGTTTTGGGATCATAGGAATCAACCCTGAGAATACAATGAAAGCCAAAAAATACACTCACATTCAAATTCTGTACACAGTATCAGGGGATTCCCAAATTCTGTGAAAACTTCATGTAAAAGCCCAGGTAAAAACCATTATACTTGGGACAACAAAGAGAAGATGTCCCAAGATGAAAGCTTTGCAGCAGACATAAGCAAACTGTCCACAGAGGAGTTAGAAGACAGCAGGTTATAGAAGAGTGGGCTCCATACAAAAAGGAAAGCTTACATAGATGATATGATTATTAGGATGGATAAATTTTAAGAATTCTATCAAGGCACATAACTGTAAGTCCAGAAATCATGATATACCTATGAAACAAATTTAACTACAAAATAATTCTGGATGAAAGAATCCATTTTACTTTAATGCTAAATATATTAAAGATATAAACATAAATAAATTATTTTAAGTCCAATGTGACAATGGAATGAAGAATACAAACTAAGCACTCAGGTCTTTAATAGTTAATTTTTGGAATCAGCACAGAAATCAGTCTCAGAACATTTTATGGTTTCATAAACAAAAGAAAGCACTAACAATTTTGACAGCATTAAAGTATAAATGACCAAGGGTGAGGGCATAAAAACAGAGAACTGTACTATGTGAAGTTCAAAAAGGAAGTAACCAATGATCCAAAAATATTAACAACAAAACTATCAAATATCAAGAAGAAGGGAGAGTAAGTAAGGAGCAAGAAATCGAATGAGCTCAATTATCATCTTTTGTAGAAGAGAATTTATAATAGGCATTGTCTAACACTGGCAAATGAATTTATAAAAGAACAAGCATATTCCTTAGAAGACGTTCCTTCTGAGAAATACGACTAGGGTGGGAAATAGTGGGTAGGAGATACACCCACTTTTCATCTTAAATTCTTCTGAACTATTTGGCTCATTACCATGAATTTATGTTATTTAGGTATAAACTAAAAGGAAATTTAAACCAGTTTAGGTAGGTCATTAGTGCTAATGCAATTCCCTGCCAGCACTTAACCTATTTCAAATACTTTTCAAATATATCAAAGCATGGCTTACTTGTATCTTTAATGAGGGGTTCATTCTTCTATTTATTCTGTTTATTCAAGTTAGAATTAAAGACTATTACATGTAGAAGAGATATTAAATGAATATTGATGATACCTTTTTAAAAGAATAGACACTTTAGTTAGTTCTCATTGTATTAAAATTCTTTCAATTTTGGCACAGTTTACTTGGTCAAAACCAAATATTTAAGTTTACATTAGGGTATTTATACAGATATGCAGAGAGACATATTGACTAATGACAAAATATATCCTCCAAATCTTGTTATATTATCTTATTATATAATAATTCCTTTTAAAACCAAAGTATTTCTTGCTGGCCTACTACATCCTAGTCAACAGAATTCAAAGATGAGTGCTTAGGGCAGGAAAACAGAGATGGGAGTTACCACAAAGAAACAGATTAGTGTTCTGTTTGGCCTCTCTAGTGTGGGGAATGGGGAGTGGCAATAGGAGGAGAGACTGGAATGGCAAGAAAAGCAGTGTTTGGATTATCACAGCATTTGTCCCAGCAGGAGACTAGGACCTGAAGGGGATAAATTCAAGACATTATTGAAACTGACAAGTATTAAAAATGACGAGCTCTAAATCACCAACTTGACATTTTATAAAAGACAAAGGGGAATCTAAAAATTCTAGTTTAGATAACCAAGTGGAAGATGATGGCTCCAGGCAGAAAACATAGAAGAGAAACAAAATGGGGAATAATCATGTGTTCAATACTGGATACAAAGTTTGCTATTATTTAACTTGTGCAGCTGTCCAAAGGGCAGCTGGAATCAGACCTAGAATTTCAGAACCCAGAAAACAGAAGAGAGTAGATTACTTAGTTGAAGCAATGGAAGAGAAAGTTTTCATACATATATACTGCTGCGGGTGGGGTGGGAAGGAGTCATTTAGAATTACCCACATTTAAAGGGCAGCTAGAAGAAAAGGCAGTGAAGCAGACCAAAAAGTCAGAGGGGTAATATAAGTAACAGCTTCCATTTTTCAAAAGCAATTTGTCACACAAATCTGTGAAGTACTGTAGGAGATATTAAACTGCTTCTTGAGATTGGTATTATCATCATTTTAGAGAGAATAACAAAGAGGTTTTAAGATGTGAAATACCTTACCCCAAATCATTCAGCTAATAAGTGGAAAGACCAGAACTCAAATTCTGTTTCACTGACTCTAAAGTCCATCCTCGTAACCAGTATACTACCACATCATAATGGAAGCCAAGACAAGACAAGCTAGAAACAAGTAAATTTCCTCACCTCTTCCTTCTACTAACTAAATCACACTGCATGTGTCAGGGTTTCCCTACATCTGTCCTCAAGTCCACCAGCCCACTCCCAAAACACATTTGTTTTTAAGAAGCTGGGACTCATCTTATTCCAGTTTGCTCTCAGTAGTATCATTAATGAGATGGATCTGTGTAGCTCCACTAAAAAGGATAGTAAATTTTTAGCTAACAACATAATGAAGTTAAAAATTTATTGGTAAGTTTGAGTTCTGACATAAATTTTAAATAATGATTGAATAAAATAAATTTTTTTTTTAATTTTTTTTCTTTCAACGTTTATTTATTTTTGGGACAGAGAGAGACAGAGCATGAACGGGGGAGGGGCAGAGAGAGAGGGAGACACAGAATCGGAAACAGGCTCCAGGCTCCGAGCCATCAGCCCAGAGCCTGACGCGGGGCTCGAACTCACGGACCGCGAGATAGTGACCTGACTGAAGTCGGATGCTTAACCGACTGCGCCACCCAGGCGCCCCTGAATAAAATAAATTTTATTCACTCATTCAAACATTTATTTACTGTCTCTTATGTACCAAGCACTAGGGATAAAAAGTTATCTAAAAACAGATTCTAATGCTGTCTCACAACTAACATTAGAGTTGCTTTATTTTGTCTTTACTTGAGTAACCTTGCAAGCTACTTAAAATATTTAATTTATTCCATAATATCCTGTAATACTGTGTTCCTTAAGAAAAAAGTTAACACATAACACAAAATATTCCTCTAAGTTTGAAAACTTAATTTTCAAATTATTTCAATAATGGCTTGTTTCTCAATCTAGAATCCCTTATATTATTCTTGTGGCACTCTCCTCACTAACAAGGTCTTCACTCTTAGGGAATTAAGACTTAATTCAACATACACATATCATTTTGTCATTAATTTGGGAATCAAATCCAAAATTTTATACTAAAATGTAGGTAAGTAGGCAAATCCTATAATGACATTGTTGTGTCAGATATTTAAACTGTTTTAAAAAACAAACTAGCTTTTAGATGGAAATACAACACAAGAACAAAAGGGGTAAATAAAGTTTGAAATATTTGAGGAAATATTTCATAAGAAGTGTCTTCACATACATAAACATGATCATTTCCTTAAAATGCTCCTTAGAATTTCTTGGACAAAACAATTTCTACCTGTTAAAATATGGAATTTCTACTATTTTCTTTACCCAGGAAAATAACAAATTTCCCTCTATATACTCAGAAGAAACTTCTGGGAAACCAATTTTACATTCACTTGCAGTCACCCTTTCAAAATACTAGAAGATTATCATGTTATAAATTAGACAATCTCTCTGCTCAGAAATGCTTTCCTTAACCTAAAAATAAATTTAAAAATCTATTAACTCTATTAAAATAGCCTGGCAAATATTAGACACTTAGTAAGTGCTACTATAGTTACAAAACTCTTATTCATTTGAATTTTACTTAATCAGCCTACTTTGAAGCCTACGGGCACATTTAGTTCAACATCATGACTCAGGGAAACAAAACAAAACAAAACAAAACAAAACAAGACATCCTTTGGCCCAGACTTTCCTTAAATCCAGAACTGGAAGAGTACAAAAGTTTCTAACTGGTCACAAAAGGGCCCAAGCAAGACAGCAAAACTGACTCAACAGAACCCAACATCATCATTGCTGAGGCTATGTTAGAAACCAATCTGGCTGTATCTGTTAGCAGTGTCCTCCCTTTGTCAGAATACCAGATAACCAGGTTATCTATCAGCACACAGGTAGCCTTTTTGTAGGAATCTACTCTCAGAAACTTCAAAATAAAATTTGTGCTTAATTTTTCACCAAAACAATATTTTTGTCTGCCTTTTCTAAAACTGGGGACAAGTTAGTGCTTACCAGGAATTCTCCCTGATTTCTGAGATAAAGTAAGCATGCTCTGTGATACATATTTATATAGGGACCCAAAGACCAGGAATAAGAAGAAAAAAAAAACCAACCACGGTATCAATATATTTTTTTCAGTTTACTTAGCACCCAGAAATCTGCAAGTTTCCATCATTCCCAGATGCTACTGCCATTCCCAGTCCTGACACCTCCATTAACTACTTCCATGAAATTAAAAAATAATAACAAAGTGGCACTCATTTGTCATTTCCTAAACCAAGTTGGCTAGGAACTTCTCACCAGGATTTATCAAAACTGAGATCATAAAACCTCATAAATACCCAGTATATAATACTTCAGTAGGCAAAAAACAATACAATAGCATTACATGAGATAGTTGTAAAGGCCGTATCACAAAACTGAGACTTTGCACAAAACAACCAAAGTAAATTCTACAAGCAGCGTAATATCCAACAATATCCAACTGATTTTATAGGTTAAACAAAAAATTACCACATGACCCAGTAACTCTACTTCAAAGTATACATAAGTTCACACAAAAACTTTTACACAAATGTTCATGGCAGCATTATTCATAATAGTAAGAAAAGTAGAAACAATCCAATCATCTATCAATTGATGGATGGATAAATAAAATGTTATAGCCACAAAACGGAATTTTTTTGGCAATAAAAAGAAATGAAGTACTGATACATGCTACAACTTGGATAAACCTTGAAAACATTATGCTAAAAGAAAAGCCAGTCACAAAAGACCATGTTATAGGATTCTATTTATATGAAATCTCCAAAACAGGCATACAGAAAGTAGATTAGTGTTCGCATAGGGATGGGGGATTAGCAGGTGTGAATGCTAATGGGTCTGGGGTTTCTTTTTGGGGTGATAAAAATGTTCTAAAATTGTGGAACTAGACACACAACTCTGTGGATGTACTAAAAACTCACTGAATTGTATACTTTAAATGAGTAAACTGTATATATGTGAATTGTACCTTAATAAAGCTATTACTTAAAAAAAACAACTTTGTGCTGCAAAAGTTGAGAAGGGAAGTACAAATATTAGAAAAAACAAGAAACAGCAGCATTATTATAAAGTTTACCCCACAAATCAAGGAGCAAAGACTCTTAATTTACTCTTTAACAAAATATGTTACTGTTATGAAAACTGTATTTAATCAGATCTTGCTAATTTTCTAAGAAAAGACCTCATATTTAGGAACTATGCTTGTTCTCACATGGACATTTACACACACACACACACACACACACACACACACATTAAACTTAAATGATTCTCTCAAGAGCTCATATCACAGAGATTTTATAAGCCAGGAGAAACAGAAGTGTATATGAAACTAAATGTAAAACGATTCTCATAAACCCTCTCTCATTCTGAGTATATTATTTCTCAGATAAGTCAGCTAATTAATGTCAATAACTAAAAAGAGCCTCCACACAAATAATACTGTTCTTAAAAAGTGTGTACTTTGAATCACCCATTTGTAATCAGCAACTAGTTGTGATACCTTAATATACCAATTACAAAACATATTCTATGAAACAAAGAAAGACCTCTATTAACCTGTACTCACAAGAAACAGACTTTAACCAGACTTTATTACTTCTGACTGGTATTTTCCCTCTACATTAAAATATTTTTAAGTAAAGGTGATATCAGTAAGTTAAATATGAATCTTCAATAAAAATATAGGATTTAAGGAAACTAAAAGATGACAAAGTTTTTTAAACAGTTTCTCAAAAGTAGGAAGACCATATGTAAGAGGAAATTTCCATACAAAGTTTGTACATAAAGAAAAAGAGAGCAAAGATTATAACACAAGACTACCAAAGAAAAATATTTAAAAAGAGAAGACATGTAGAAAGATTCCAAGTCAACAAAATTTATATGGAAAGAACATGGTAAAATAAAAATTAGCTCTAATTTTCTAAAATTAGTTTTTATAGAAATTATTATAAAGAACTACCAAAGGATTATGTAAACATATCAGGATTATGTAAACTCTGAATAGGATTATATTTTGATATACTAAGAAAAACTACCCCATCTGAAGAAAGTAATATGGAAAAATAAAGATCCTACAACATCACCTAGTTATATTATTTTTCAGAAACTGTTTTCTCAAATGTAAAAATATTAAAGAAACATATATTTTATAACTAAACATAGCTAATTACTAAAAACAATACAAGCTCTATGACATTTACTAATTTCAAAATAGTGTATGATTATTAGGAAAAACTCCAACTAGTCATGCAAATATCTGGAACATAAACATATCTATTACCTTACTTTCTGTTGCAACTTGAAAGTGAAGAAGTGTGTAAGAAATTAACATCTTATGTTTTGTATGATAAAACGGTGACATATTCCAGTCATTTTTCCCAGTTTTAAAGATAAGAATAGTGTCTGTGTCTCTGAAAGTCATTCATCAATGTACATAATTGGTATACCAAAATATAAAGAGTTAGACAAATAAGAACTATTTCAAGTATTAATCTAACCATTACTTTCCCTACTGATGGTTAAAATCAAGTAGCACAAAAATTTCTATGACTTACATTGTTGTTGCGAGTTTCTACAGCAGGGAACTTTCTGACTATGAATTTCACAGCAGATTCCAGATTTTTGTCAATAAGGTAGGATGGTTTTGCCTTGGGATCTCCACATGCCTATAAAACAACAGTAATAAAAAAGTGAAATGCATCCTTGTTCTAAAACCAACTAATAGCAAATCTGTAATCAGAAATTAGAGATATTTATTGTTTTTGGTGAGCAGGTGATAAAATGAATAGGCAAAGTGCAGGGATTGTCACAGCTGAAATATGCAATGGGAGACAGTACAGAGATGTTCTTCTACTGAAAAAAATGCATGGAAAGTTTCAAAGCAGTTAGCGCAGAACAGCAGTGAAGAAAAAAGCTCAAACCTAAAGAAAAAAAGAAAAAGAAAAAAAAAAGTCTTGGTTTGAGGTAGAATTGTATTCATCTGAAGCTAATAAATTATTACAAAATTAAATATTCAGAAGAGTACTGGAAATGTTTCTTTCTAAGTGTTATAAAATAAAGCTTATGTTTAAATGTCTTTTCCAAAATGTTTTCCTCATTCATTTTAAACATTTTAATACAAGAGCCCTAGTTCAAAAGAACTGGAAGCTGCTAAAATTGTCTTTATAGTACTCAAGTGTGTAACCTGTTCCTCTGAACACCTGAGTCACAACAGTATTTTTCCATCATACCGGCAGCACGTCAAACAATGAATCTGTATCTGTTCTAGATCTCGTAAGCACAGAATAAATGGGAATGTTTACATTTTGACCACATCAGCCATATAGCATTCTCTGTAGTAAACTGTAAAGCATTATACAAATGTAAGCATTAGAAAGAACTTTTTATCTGAACTATTAGCAATACAGAATATAATCAGTACTATTCAGTGGTTCATTATGCGACATTTAACTAACTGCTTGCTAGTGAGATGTTATTTCTTAGGGAATTAAACTATCACATTGCTATTTAACTTCTCATTGCATTTTTTTTAATGTGTCCTTTGAAAAGTTTTATCTCTCTACTATGTGTGAGGAAATACCATATTGCAATTTAATGTTTTTTTTTCATCTTTTACTATGGCTATGTTGTGAATTGCAGAAAGAGAAGTTATGAAACATGAAACTGATCTGAAAGCGGGCAAGCGGGCAAAGGGAAGGTGAAAAGCTTTGCAAACCTTCCAAACTTGTCCTTGCTGGGGAAGCATTGTAATAAAAAGAGAGAAAATTACGTGTAAACAATGATTGTCAAACTATGACATACGTTTCAGTAGAGAACTTATGCACCGCAGACTATGAATAACAAAACAAGATTAGAACTATATGGTGCTACAATTTTAAAGGTATTCTAAGTAGCGAGTTTAGTATACAATAGATTTTATAGAGTTTACACTATTCATATATATTTAAATACTACTGTGTAAGTGTAAAACCATGTCAGTTTCTTGGTGCTCTTTCTAAATCAACTTAAAATAATACTAGAAGGAAAAATGAAGACTACATGCAACTATAAAAACAGGAGCAAAACCGTCAGTGAAATTTTACATACCTTAAAAAGAAACGGTAGCCAAGAATAAAAGTAAATTGTTATTGGATGACTTTTGCACTTCAGCCCAAATTGAAACTATTTTTCAAAAATCACCTAACTCCCTTCCAAGTCAAAGTATAAAAATCAATGCAAACATTCCTGTATTTTCCAAATGGAAATAGGAATGCATTAAGAATGCTCTTAATTCTCAAACATAAGTAGATAAAGCAAAATTAATTTAAGAAATTTAGAACTTCATAATCCTTCATGAGATTGACACAAGGCAACTATGCAAATTCTATTTCAACATCATAAATACTAAAATATATCTGACTTTTCTTCAGAGTAGACCATCATTTATTGCACATAAACTAATTTGCTAATTAGTCCACCTCCCCAAAAATATTATGCTATATAATAATAACTAAGAACCACATACTAAAATTCTGTCCAAACAGAAATACCTAGATTAGCATTTCCTTACACCAATGATACAATGAAAATCAAGTTTCCTAAATATTGCCTGAGGTGGTGCAGAATCCTAAAGTGATTCCAAATTACATTCAGTTTATTTTTTTATTACATTCAGTTTTTCAATGAAATGTTTTATCCTCCATATTCTAATATTTAAAAATTTAACTATCCATTCTAACAATATTAGTGACTATCTAATAACAAAAATACGATAGACTACCCATTTCCCATGAGCACAAATTCTACTGTGTAAGAATTTAATCAAGTATCTGAAAACTAATATATATGTATGCTCACATATATATGTGCTCAGGTGAGCATGTATATATAAGAGGAACTCTTCCTTCTCCCTCTAAAAACTAAAAGAATGGAATTTCATTTCAGTGGAAAAATAAATGGTTGTATAATCTTTCCTTGGAATTGATTTACCTTTTTCCACCCTGCTCAATGAGCCATAGCTAAACATACGATAGCAGGAGACAGAACACAGACTCTAAAACTTACTGGGTTTTAATCTTCACCACTTACAATCCATAGGACTTGAATATATTACAAAATATCTCCTAGTCTCAGTTTCTTCATGTTTAAATGAGGAAGTTAGTACTTACCTCATACATTCATTATGAGGATTATAAAAGAGATAAACTGTGTACAATATTTAGCTGAAGGACTGACACATAAGTGCTCTAAAATGCTCTAAAAATGCTCGTTGTTGTCAATAACAGCTACAATAATTGTAATTACTCAAGTAAAAGTCTCATGAATAGTAATTGCAAAACCGTATTTATCATAGTATATGGAACTAGAAATAATGACTACAATTCCCTCTTCTAATCACATATTTCCTTCCTTTGCCCTATGTCTAAATACCAAATTTGTTGTACTTTTACAGTTTAACCTAATAGTTAAGAACATGATTTCCAAGATATTCAAATCCTAGCTCTATCACTTCCTGGCTGCATAACCATAAGCAAGTGATTTTACTCCTCTATGCCTCAGTTTTTCCATCTGTTACATAGGTTGATAATAAATGCAATTTACCCTATAAAGTCTTTAACCCCATTACATGAATATCTGTGTGTGTATGTGTGTGTGCATGCATGCAATTTACAGATAGTTAGTATACCACGAGCACTCAGAAATGCCAATAAAAAATACAGGGTTCATAGGTACTATACAAAAGTACTAGACCTTATTTTATTTTTTCTGAAATCAACCTGCTTGATTTACTCAAATACCAACAGAGACACTGTGTAAGGAAAACTCAAGCAAAGAAAAAAAAAGTACAAGAAAAAAACAATGACCTGACTAAAAGCTAACATCTAAGTAAATAAATACATCTAACAAAAAGCTGTACTTAATAATTCAGTTAAAAAGGATTTCCTACTGGGGTGCCTAGATGGCTCAGTCAGTCAAGCATCTGACTTTGGCTCAGGTCATGATCTCACGGTTCATAAGTTTGAGCCCTGCATTGGGCTCTCTGCTGTCAGCACGGAGCCTGCTTCAGATCTTCTGTCTCCCTCCCTCATTCACTCTCTCTCTCTCTCTCAAAAATGAAGATTTTTTAAAAAAGGATTTCCTACTTGGGCGCCTGGATGGCTCAGTTGGTTAAGCGACGGACTTCTGCTGAAGTCATGATCTCGTGATTCCTAAGGTTCAAGTCCCACATCAGGCTCTGTGCTGACAGCATGAAGCCTGCTTGGGATTCTCTCTCTGCTCCTCCCTGCTTGCCTGCTCTTTCTCAAAATAAATAAACATAAAAAAAAAAAGGGGGGGGGGCGATTTCCTACTATACCAAAACAGTATAGCAAAATTCCAAGTAACCAGCTGTCTCAGTTTATAAAAATTAATCTTCTTCTTCCCCACCCTAACTCAGCACATTTCATTTTCAGGATATGGAGGACAAAGATATCATAAAATAACAACCTGTATTTCAAAAACACTGTCTGCAGTTGGTACCTATGAAACTCTACCTCATCCTACAACTACAATATTACACAAAATTAATCTTTCACTCTCAAAAGTATCATCCTTTGAAGTGGCACATTTAAGAAAATGACATATACTACTGTACTTAGTTATTAACACATTTTACAGTAATACATACCAAAAAGGCTTACCATAAAGACTGAATCAAAAGATTTAACAAATTACCAATTAAATTAAATAAAACTTTTGAATAGTTCTACCATGCCACACACACCAAAAAAGAAAAAGAAGGAAAAGATGAGTACAGGGCAAAATTGCATCTAAATAACTGAACTTATAGCCCTACTGAAAAAAAAAAATTTTTTTTTTTGCTTAATTGGCTAAAAGAGCTACTTCACTAGAGAAAAAGGACACTATATCTGAACCACAGAATTTAAAAAAAAAAAAACCCACTCCAAAATCTTGTTTATCTTGACTTACCATGCTTTCATAATGCATAAAATACTGTTATTTAAAATTCCAGAAGATCTAAAGCAAATTTAAATATTTATATACTTAAACTTCCAGTTCTCACAATTGAAAATTTATTTTCTATGAATATTCTACTTATCTTTAAATTCAACAAGGTTATGACTATATAAATTTTTTTAAATATTTATTTTTGATAGAGAGAGACAGAGCACAAGTGGGGGAGGGGTAGAGAGAGAAGGAGACACAGAATCCAAAGGGAGCTCCAGGCTCCGAGCTGTCAGCACAGAGCCCGATGCGGGGCTCGAACTCACAAATTGCAAGATGATGACCTGAGCTGAAGTCGGACGTTCAACCGACTGAGTCACCCAGGTGCCCCTTAGGTTTTTTGAATTTTTTTTTTATATTTTATTTAAGTTATTACTATATAATGTGACAGATAAAATTGCACTAGTGTTAAAGGGAATACTTAAATATAATAACTAAGAAATCTGTCTCTGAGTCAAAGAGCACAGCCCATATGACTTCCTGGCAAGTTGTTTAATCTCTGAACTTCGGTTCTATAATCCACAAATGAAGGGTACTAATATTATCTACTTAACAGGGTAGATTGTACAGATTTTTAAAAGACAAAATGCAAATAAAGTGCTTATTCCAGTGCCTGGTACATAAGCACTTAATAATTAAGTTCTAAATAATCATCTTCTATTTTTTAAAATAAAACTTCCCAAAACACATCAATATCTATAGTGAGTTCCCAATTATCAAAGTTAAGATTTTCTATGTAACCAATTCTAGGTCAGTATTTCAATCGACATCTCCAAGTTCATTTTTTTCACAGAATACAAATATAATATTTATCACCAAAAATAAAGAACAAAGATGTTTTAGAAAACCACATAATATTTTACTCATGCCAAAAAGTAAACATCCTTCACTGGAAACCTCAAGACCAAACTTTATGTGATTTTAAAGTAAACCTTAAAACAAATATTTCTGCCAATCTACCACCAAAACCCCTTCCAAGTCCCTTCCTTAGGCTGTCACAACATAAGATTACATAACACACACAGATTAATTTTATGTGATTAGTGCTACATGTTTTTTCAAGAACTTATCATGTTAAAAAAATCAAATATAGATAGAAATAGTCCTCTATTCATAAGAGATTATGTGACAATCAAGACAGGGGCGCCTGGGTGGCTCAGTCAGTTAAGCATATGACTGGCTCAGGTCGTGTTCTTGCAATTCATGAGTTCAAGCCCCACGTCGGGCTCTGGGCTAACAGCTCAAAGCCTGAAGCCTGCTTCAAATTCTGTCTCCCTCTCTCTCTCTGCCCCCTCCCCCACTCACACTCTGTCTTTCTCTCAAATATAAATAAACATTAAAAAAATTTTTTAAAAGAAAAAAGAAAACAACAACAAGGGTAGGGAATAAAGAGAACATTTACTGGGCACCTGTTGTGTGTAAAACATCTATGCTTTAGAAAGTGCTAACCCATCACTCAACGGAGAGGAAAGGAACTTCAGAAAAATTAAGGTTTTACAACTATTAGCTGTTGAGGACCCAAAGATTCCAAAGCACTAAAAATGCTTAATTAAAAAAAAATTTTTAAAAACACAAAAAGTAAAAAAACATGCTCCATTCTTTCACTACCTCGGCTGCTCAAAACTTTCATTGGAGTAATTACTATCAAAGGAAAAACCTGCTTAGTTAGATCAGTTTTATTTTTTAAGTCCTAGTCTATCTAAGTCAGCAGTAAAACACATTCCTTTGCCAAAAAACTATAGAACAAACCAATTTTTTAAATATACTAACTTACAGGCACCTGGTTGGCTCACCTGGTTAAGTGTCCGACTCTTAACGTTTATTAATTTTAGGAGAGACAGGGAAAGTACAAGTCAGGGAGGAGCAGAGAGAAAGAGAATCCCAAGCCGGCTTCTTGCTATCCACCCAGAGCCCCTTGCTCAATTTCACAAACCATGAAATCAAGACCTGAGCCAGAATCATGAGAGATGGAGCGAGGAGTGGGGCTCTGTGCCGACAGTGCTGAGCCTGCTTAGGATTCTCTCTCTCCCTCTCTGCCCCTCTGCCACTCTCTCTCTCTCAAAATAAATGAACTTTTTAAAAAAATAAAATAAATTCAATAATTTAATTAAAAAACATGAACAGGGGTGCCTGGGTGGCTCAGTTGGTTAAGCATCTGACTTCAGCTCAGGTCATGATCTCATGGTCTGTGGGTTTAAGCCCCATGTCGAGCTCTGTGCTGACAGCTCACAGCCTAGAGCTGCTTCAGATTCTCTGCCCCTCCCCACTCATGCTCTCTCTCAAAAATAAAACATTAAAAAAAAAATCTTAAAAATAAATAAAATGAATAAAATCCCAGAGAGCAGAGTGAGAATACTATTTGTGAGAGTACAGGAAAGAAACCAGCCCCATCTGAATATGTAAGGGAAGAATAGAAAAATGCAAAATGTTACCAATTTATATAGAAACAGGAATTTAATTTTTTCTCAATAAAAAAAAGTCAGAGTTTTTAAAGGTTTTGCACAATTAAAAGCATAACAGGACCAAGATTCTCCCGAGTCTCCAAGGAAATTAACTGACATTAAAGCCTAGAGGAAGAATGAACATCACCTAAAATCATGGACTAGTAAAGCAACTTACCTAGCCTTCTTTTATTTATTTTAGAAATAATGAAAATAATACAATGAAATTTTTCAATAAGTACTGGAAAATCTGTCAGAAGCAAAACAAGCCTTAAATTCTCGTATTAGTGGTTAATTTTCCAATTATTTTGTTTTCTTGTCCATATCACCTACATTTTGGCAAACCAAACTGCTCTGAACTTCCCCTTGAGCTTGGGCAGGTGAAAAAAAAAAAAAAAAAAGCAATTCACTGCTAAAATTTAGATTAAGAAGCTTCACAGGAAAGTTAACTGGAATTATTAGAAATGCTTTCTTTAATATTAATATAAATTGGGGCACCTGAGTGACTCAAGTCGATTGAGCATCCAACTTCAGTTCAGGTCATGATCTCACGATTTGTGAGTTTGAGCCCTGCATCCAGCAGCATCCTGCTGGCAGCAGGGCCTGGAGACTGCTTCGGATCCTGTGTCACCCTGTCTCTATGTGCGCCTCCCCCCCAACTCATGCTCTGTCTCTCAAAAATAAACAAACATTAAAAAAAGTTTTTTGGGGGTGCCTGGGTGGCTCAGTCGGTTGAGCATCCGACTTCAGCTCAGGTCGTCATCATCTCGCAGTCCATGAGTTCGAGCCACATGTCAGGCGCTGTGCTGACAGCTCGGAGCCTAGGGCCTGTTTCAGATTCTGTGTCTCCCTCTCTCTCTGCCCCTCCCCAGCTCGCACTCTGTCTCCCTCTGTCTCAAAAATAAATAAACATTAAAAAAAAATTTTAATAAAAAAATAATTTTTTTAATTAATGTAAATTTATCAATAACTACCTGTTATTTACAGCTAATAACATCCACCTTAAAGGTATATAAATTATGCTTATTGTTTTCTAAGCACTAGTTCTGGGAAAAATCACAAACTTAAGAAATATTTCAATGTCTTATATAATTCAAAATTAATTAAATATTTTAATGATATAGGGGCAGTTGGGTGGCACAGTTAACTGTCCAACATTGGCTCGAGGTAATGATCTCATGGTTTCTGGGTTTGAGCCCCACATGAGGCTCTCTGCTGTCAGCATGGAGCTTGCTTCAGAACTTCTGTCTCCCTCTCTCTCTACCCCTCTCCCACTTGCTCTCTCTCTCTCTCTCTCAAAAAGAAGCATTTAAAAAATTTTAACGATTCAAATGCATTACTAATTACTACTCAATTCAAAAGAAGAGGTCTATGTCACTGTTGCTATTAAACATTTTTCAGCTTGCAATACAGAAAAACATCTCCATTTATAAAACAAAGGTGTTCCATAGTTTTTTTAAAAGCATTATATATGATCATATTTTTACTGTTTTAAAGAAGCTATCTTTAAAGGACTACTGAAGCACACATTTCTGAAATACATATAAATACTTACTCTGTATTAGCAGTAAGTAGATATCAAACTATAATGTCAGGTAGTTAAAAAGGATAATTAAGAAATATTTCCAGAAGTTGTCTTGAGGTGGATTTAACAGGGGAAAAAAATAAACACTTATTAAAGGTCCACTTTGTTTCAAGGCCCAGGAATAGGTTTGATAACAACAGCCAAAACTTATTTATTTCTTACTCTTGTGCCAGGCACTGCACTAGCACTTAATATTAATTAATTCATTGAATTCTCAACCTTATAAGGTTAATTAAAGAGTATTCCACAGGGGTGCCTGGCTGGCTCAGTTGGTGAAGCATGCAACTCTTGATCTCAGAGCTGTGAGTTCAAGCCCCACGTTGGTTGCAGAGATTACTTAAAAATAAAAAATAATAAGAGTATTCCACAGATGTAGGAGAAACGGCATATCTATTTAAGATTTCAAGAGTTAGAATCAAGAAGATTGGGGCGCCTGGGTGGCGCAGTCGGTTAAGCGTCTGACTTCAGCCAGGTCACGATCTCGCGGTCCGTGAGTTCGAGCCCCGCGTCGGGCTCTGGGCTGATGGCTCGGAGCCTGGAGCCTGTTTCCGATTCTGTGTCTCCCTCTCTCTCTGCCCCTCCCCCATTCATGCTCTGTCTCTCTCTGTCCCAAAAATAAATAAACGTTGAAAAAAAAAAAAAAAAGAAGATTAACATGGCATAGAAAATAAAAAGTGTACCTTGAAGCATAACAGAAGCTGAGAACAAATACTCAGTAGATGATTTTGCTGGTAGAAAGTCTACATGCAGTCTACTAGCATTCCAGAAATTTAGTTATACCACAGAAAACAAAATTAAATCACTACAGTGAACAACTTCCTGAGAAAGAAATCAGAGGTATTAAAAACATATTTTACTTATCTTAGTGGCTCTTAACATCAGAATCACTTCAGGGGCTTTTTCTTCTCAGTAGTTTGTGTCAAGACACACATGTATTTTTAAAAACCCTTTAAAATGATTATATTATGTATCCCTGGCTAAGAACCACTAGTCTTCGAAGCTTATAAATAAAGAAACTATTATAACCCAGAAAGGTTAAATAACTTGTCCAAAGTTTAAAAAACAAAATAGAAGGGCACCTGGGTGGCTCAGTCAGGTAAGCGTCCAACTTCAGCTCAGGTCATGATCTCACGGTTTGTGGGTTCGATCCCTGCATCAGGCTCTGTGCTGACAGCCCAGAGCCTGGAGCCTGCTTCAGATTGTGTCTCCCTCTCTCTCTGCCTGTCCCCCAGTCTCACTCTGTCTCTGTCTCTCTCACAAATAAATAAACATTAAAAAATTAAAAAAAAAAATAGTACCAGAGCTTTATCTAGAATCTAGTTCTCTCAAGCTACAGAATATACTACAACTGTGGAAAATGATAGACAAGTTTAGAAGCTGTATGCCAGCAAGAAGGACATTAGACATTACTAAGGTATTTTATAACCTTATATATTTTATATCTTTATATATTCTCCTGAACAAAAGTTTTGGAACCTTAAATAATGACTATTCCTCGACATTGCCTACCTGAAGCTTCTATTCCTACTTCAAAATCAAGCACAAAAGTCATTATCTCTTCTTCCTCGGAATGGAATCTTCAACGCTCTTCTGAAGATTCCCATAATCACACTTACATAATACATTTCAGTTAGATCTCTGTAAATCTCTCATACCTACTAACATATGAACTTCTTGACACTGGAGACTGTATATCAATTTACCAGTGTCTATGAAGGAAGACATTCAACAAATGAAGAGTAAACAAATGGAAACCCTCAAAATTTGGGACTAAAACAATAGTTTGTAAGATTTATAAAATACCTTAAAAAAATTTTTTTTAATTTATTTATTTTTGAGACAGAGAGAGACAGAGCATGAACGGGGGAGGGGCAGAGAGAGAGGGAGACACAGAATCTGAAACAGGCTCCAGGCTCTGAGCCATCAGCCCAGAGCCTGACGCGGGGCTCGAACTCACGGACCGGAAGATCGTGACCTGAGCTGAATTCGGATGCTCAACCAACTGAGCCACCCAGGCGCCCCATATAAAATACTTTTTAAAATGTAGTTTTAGATACTATCAAGTATCTATGCAATAAAAAAGTATTTTCCAATGTAGGCTTTTACTTAAAACAGGAGACACCTTTAAAATTGGCACACGTACAACCCTACTTACAAATTAGTAATTCAAGAACTTATGAAGTCTGTTAACTTATTTAACTAAAACACTACACTGTAACACTATTTGAAGAAATAATTAACTAGGAGATTGTCTCATCACAATTTACCAAAAGTAAAAAATTTACCAAAGTCTAATTATGGTACTGCAAATTCCTACAGCATTAAAACTAAAAAGATTTTACTACATTTACTGATAAAGGCAACAGTAAAAACAGCCAACAACAACAACAAAACACAGAAGAGTACTACTAGTTTACTAATTACTAATTTTTGCCCAAGACAGAAACAAACTTATTGGTTAGACTTTCTTTTTTTTTAAGTTTATTTATTTTGAGAGAGAGAGAGAGAGAGAGAGAGAACACATGTGCATGTTGGAGGGGCAGAGAGAGAAGAGACAGAGAAAATCCCAAGCAGGCTCTGCACTGTCAGCACAGAGCCCAATACGGGGCTCGAACTCACAAACCATGAGATCATGACCTGAGCTGAAATAAAAGTCAGACACTTAACTGACTGAGCCACCCTGGTACCTGCTGGTGGGGCTTTCTTTACTGCACTTCTTATATTTCATGTTATGGAACTTTCAATGTGAAAATGTTACCATTTGACTTCATGTAAAATGAAAAAAGTACATTTAAAATTCCATTTAATTTGGAACAGAGTATCGAGTTAGGAAATGATTCCATGTGTCCTTAAAATTAGGAAAGATAAATGCTACTTCATTGTATCTTTTAGTTTACACTTTCCTTTCTGCTTTATAAATACTCTTCCCCCAATTTAAGCAAGTTCCTGTTTCTTTAGTATTGTTTATATGATTAGTTCTTTCAGTTTGTATATTTTAATAGGTCAGGGACTAAATTTTAGAAATAATCACAAAGAAAAACTGCACAGAACATGAAAAGTAAATACAAAATATGTTTCCCAAAAAAATTTGAATTGAATTTTAAAGTTCCTAATTCTAGGGGCACCTGGGTGGCTCAGTCAGTTAAGCTTCTGACTTCAGCTCAAGTCACAACCTCGTGGTTCATGACTTCAAGTGCCACATTGGGCTCTGTGTTGACAGCTCAGAGCCTAGAGCCTGCTTCAAATTCTGTGTCTCCCTCTCTCTCTGTCCCTCTTGTGCTCAACAGGCTGTCTCTTACTTTCTCAAAAATATACATACATACTTACATACATAAATAAATTTCCTAGTTCTAAACCACTGCTCATTTTAACACATGACAAAGCTAAACGGAAGTCTCCAATAATAATCACTCTGGTACACTGATAGTATGATCTCAATTTTCATACAAATCCATACAAAGTTCATACAAATGCAATCTACAGTAAAGACAAAAACTATAACAGAATTACATATTTCTTTAAGGTTACTGTGTTCAAAATCTAATTCTATCTACCAAAAATATATCAATGACTGTAAACCTAATGGCAAAATAATTAAATGAAGAGCCCATACTTAGTGGTCAATAAAAAAGGTGTCAATCTGAATTCCAGCTGGCTCAGTCAGAAGAACATGCAACTCTTGATCTGGGGGTCGTGAGTTCGAGTCCCACATTGGGTATAGAGATTAAAAAAAAAAAATTAATAAACTAAAAAAAAAATTGGACAGATTACTTAACCTCTCCAAATTCAACTCCTTTATCCAGAAATAAGTATGTACATCACAGAACTAAAGACAAAGAAAAAAAAATATAAACAGCATACAATGGCAGCTAGCATTAATTTCATTACACACTTTTTTTTGACAATAAAGAGATGAAACTATTTAATTCTAGTAACAAATAAAGTGTATAACTACTGGAGCTGACCCAAAATTACTGTTGGAATTTAACTGATGTGAACATTCCTAGGATATTATCAAACAATAACATGGATTAGATTTTCAATCATCCTAGTCAAGAAGGACAATTACTTCTGACACTGACAGTTTTTCACCTGAGCCTCCTCATTTTTAACATATTGGACATAGCTAGCTAGTAGCTATGTTCATTCCTTTAAATTTTTCTTACAAGTATACAAGCAATAGATTAAGGACCCTAATTTCATTTATATGTAAACTGCATCCATGATGCTTCATTTTTATTTTTGTAAAGAATCTAATTTAATCAAAAGGTAATAAAATATGCATGCACATATGTTAGCATTTGCACAGAAAAGCATGTAAGTATACAAGGTTTATTTTTAAAAGTAGGAAATGGGTAAGCAGAGAAATTTCTGAAGTGACACAACTCTGTTATGTTTGAATTTCTAACAATAAACAGGAATACAATAAATGTATTCCTTTTGTAATCATTAAACAATCCTTAATATTTAAGTTACTTAACAAGTCCACAAAGGGTAATCTATCATTGCTACTTAAAAAAAATAAAAATGGGGTCCCTGCGTCGCTCAGTTGGTTGAGCATCCGACTTCGCTCAGGTCATGATCTCACAGTTCGTAAGTCTGAGCCCCCACATCAGGCTCACTGCTACGGGCACGGAGCTGCATTTGGCTCCTATGTCCCCCTCTCTCTCTGCCCCTACCTAGCTCGTGCTGTCTCTCACAAAATAAATAAAATATAAAAAAACAAAATTAAATTAAAAAATAAAAATAATTTTTCGTAAGTATTTTTCAGTGATCTTTATTTCCTCAGCCTACCATCCAATATAACAAGAAAAAAATGATCAAATCCTCATTTTTACAAGCAGCATTCATTAAAAAATAAACTTACAAATAGACATAATAGGATCTGTTTAAATAAATAATATATATTATTTAATTCAGGTTTATGGAGAGATGTTTCCTTCTTAACATACTTAAGGCTCTCATGAAACCCCCCTGGGGGGTGGGGGGGGGGAATCTCATACTAACAACACTTACTACTCCAGAACTTGCCACAAACCAATCTTTGGAGGATGTTTCTGCTCCTGATTGATGAATAGAGAAAATAATACCCTAAATGAAGAGAAAGAGAACACTGAAAGAGAAAACGAAAGCTGGTTCCCCTCCCTTTACCTTGCGCTACACCCCTCCTTCACATGCATCTTTTTTTTTTTCCTCCATTAAATAAGCAGGTACCAGCTAAGGACTTTCAATTTTTTTATACTCCTATTCATTTTTTCCTCATAAAATAAATGTATCCAAAACCATGGGGAGAAGACTATGAAAAAAAAAGAGAGCCTCTAATAAAAAAAAAATTTTTTTAAACAAGTGAAAATACATTGAAATCTGCAAACACACACCATTCAAAAAAAAAGTCTGCAATAGTTGGGTGGGTCTTTTCTTCTTTTCCGTCGTTTAGAATTAAGGCAATGATGTAACTAGAAAAATCATGCAAATATTAACTGAGACCTTTCTAGTAAAGAGTTATCGTTCATATTAGTGATAGGTAGGAAAAAAAAAGGAGACTTTGAAAAAACAAAATAGAAATATTTGCTCAACTCAGCAAAAATGTTCTGGTATTTGGGAATGTGTTTGCTAACAGCAGCAAAATTTCAGAAAAAAACAAACATTGCCCCCCAAAAAGTTGCTGAGACTCCTAAATAAACACTTACATTCATGAAAGTTTTAAACTATTTTAACACTGTTATTATCTTTTATCTTCACAAACAATCCTGTGAAGTAGGCAGAGCAGGCATTATCTCTGCATTATGGAAACTAAACTGAGCTCAGTTACTATTTAAAATGGGCCACTGTAAACATTATAAAGATAAGATAATGAGAGCTAGAATGGACTTTAACATTCCTTTTACAGTTAATTTTCCTCTGTTTTACAGATGAGAAAAAATAAAGCTCAGGGAAGTCAAGACATCTCCGATGTTACAAAACGCTCAGTGACAGACTGAAGACTGGAATGCAGGTCTCCTAAGCCCTGGCCCACTACTGTACTTCGAGTACCACACCACAGTCAGATATAAAAGTAGACTGGAAAATGTTAAAAATCAACACGTAGGTAAGTAGCATTACCAGGTCTGGAAAAAGACATATTTTTCAACAAAAAACAGAATTTTTAAGGAATTAAGACAAAGAAATGTAAACATAAAACTACCTACCACCTTCATGTCTTTTCCTAAACTCCTCCTTCACCTGTTCTTTCCTTTTTTTTTTTTTTTAAATGTTTATTTTGAGACAATGCACGCCCTCAAGCAGGGTAGGGGCACAGAGACGGCAAGAAAAAAACCCAAGCAAGCAGGCTCGTACTGCCAGCACAGAGCCCAAAGCTGGGCTTGAACTCAAAACCATGAGATCATGGCCTAGTGGAAATTTAGAGTCAGACACTTAACCGACTGAGCTACCCAGGCGGCGACTCCTTCTGTCCTCACGTAAGGATGTGATTAGTCTACAAGTTCGTTAAAATTTCCATAACCTGTACATATTAAGATCTCAAAATTTTTTCAACTGATCGATTTTCTTTTAAAAAAAAGTAAAACGGGCACCAACGGGTGGATCAGTTGGCTGAGGATCCAACACTTGACTTGGGCTCAGGTGATGATCCCAAGGTCTTGGGATCAAGCCCCATGTCGTGCTCCACGCTGGTCATGGAGCCTGCTTGGGATTCTCTCTCTCCCTCTGCCCCTCTCCCCAACTCGCGTTCTCTCTAATAAATAAAAATAATAAATAATAATAAATAAAAAGGCATCTTCAATAACCACATTCCTGTAATAAGCATTAAAGTGTGTGTATTTATATATACTATATATACATATATATATATACATGTATATACATATATAAATATAGATAATAGATTTTTTTAAGTAGGCTTCATGCCCAGCATGGAGCCCAATGCAAGGCCTGAACTCAGGAACCTGAGATCAAGACTGAGCTGAGATCAAGAGTCAGATGCTTCATCAACTGACCCACCCAGGCACCCCAGTATATTATTTTTTATTACAGTAACTTATGAAATTATTTTACTCAGGTCATTTTAAGTATTTTCACTGTGTATGCTCACTAAAATATTTCCATGTAGACTTCCAACTGAAACAGGAATCAGATCTGAAAGACAATCTAATGCATGTACGCATTAATAAAAATGTGATAATTGATTGGTAGACATGTATTATGCAGTGGAAGGTTTTTTTGAGAACTGTAAGAGATTGGGATTAAAAAGATGTAGCTTATACAGTCATAAAAATGCAGACAGCATGAACCTTATAAACACATGGTGAACCAATCTTACTCACTTTTTTTGGCAAGATTTTTGAACAAATGTTTCAATCCCTAGCCAGCCAGGAAGATATGCCAGTCTTATAGACAACTCTATAGGCTAAAAGATGCAAAAGCTATCTGATGCATTTGTATGCAAAATTGCACAAGGAGAGCAAACCAAAAGCTATTATTAAAACTAGAGCAAGATTATACACACACTCATATGTAATATATGTCATATATGTTAAATGCGTATATATATTTTTTAACATGCCATATATGTTAAATATATACATTGTACATATGTGCACCAATATATATGCACATATATATATGTATTATTCATCCATTTCAACAAGACTTAATGGAAAACTCTGGACCAGGTAAGGCCCCAAGTACCAGTAATTCAAAAATGAGTTAACACCGTCCGTGCCCAGAGGGAACGTAAGGCAAGATAGACAAAATATTTCTCAATAAACTCTAAATATGCGTTAAGTGCTGAAATATAACAATAACTCAAATATTTGACAATTGAATGGAATAATCACGTTCAAATCATTTTAAATTTCAATAGCTCAGTAATATAAGAACCTGAAGCTTCTCAAAACAGGAAGTGAAAAAAAGCAAGCTTTTAAGGCAGTGAACTGAAATAACAGGAGTTCAAACGCTTCAAGTTTGTTTTAATTTTGTGCAATTTATGAAGGTAGAATAGGTAAAGTTTGGTTGTGTTTATACCATAAAAATGTCTAAATGCATGCTTAAAAAGGTATTTTGCCCAAATACCCAAATCACTTTTGATGTTACTCTCACTTCCTTTTCTGAAAACCATCGTAACCATTTCCTTTAACCACAATACCACAGGTCTAGTAATTTTTAGTACCGTTTGCCTTGCTTGTTAAGACAAAGTTCATATAGGAACTAATTTGAAAGTTTGTTAAGGAGCATAATATCACAAGAAAAGTTCAAGTCAATACAACCTGTAAGTAGTACTATCTAAAATTAAGTTGTTTCCATCTACCATAAATGTATAACCAAAGCTCTTTGGTAAATGCAGAGGGCTTCTTTGTGATGACGCTGAGCTCCTGCCACAGAAGATGTAACAAACTGAATAGACATGTTGCAGTTGCCCTCTCCAGATTTTACTGAGTTTAGAGGCAAATCAATCCTTGCATTCAGGTGAGCAACAGGAACACAAGCCATCCTTATAAAAAATTTATCACTATTAAGCTAGCATAGTCTTCTCCTTTAGAATTACAACATCTATATCAAATTGTTGGAATAAATCAGTTTTAAAACTTGAACTCCATGATATGGATTTCAAAAAAATACTTCTTCATCAGCCCTAATTTACACACATTATAATTATATTGCTATGGTCAAGCTACAAGGAATGTTCATGATATAGTTAAAATGCCAACAAAAATAATTATGAAAACATGACATCAAATACACACTGCAAACTCAAAAAATGGTAGAGTGTGCCCAAAAATCTCTTTAATTTGCTCTTCACCACGTTCTTTGAAACTTACTAACCTTGCCTTAAAAGGAAAACGATTTTGGTCTGTTTTCTCTCAAGATAAATTAATACAATATTTGTCCTATCTTTACATCTATTTCTCTTAACTCCAACTCAGCCTTCCATTTCTTATTCTACTGAGGCCATTTAAAGACTTTCGATGGGCCTTTGAGTTACAACTACACAAATTTTCCTTACATGTTATAAACCAGCAGTAATAGCAACATATTTACAATTCTAATTGTACCGACACCGAACTTTAAGAAATGGTGTTTCGGTGCTATTAGATAGACATGGTTGCAAAAACTAAGAGGAGGAGTAAAGAGGGATGGGAGAGAAGGTTGTTATTCCTGTTCTCGTGACTCACAGCCCAGAAGTATTTCAGAAGAAAATTGGTTCCACCCTCACTTTCCCCTCCTCTCTACCTTCAAAATGAAATAATTCCAAATTGTCAACATGCTCTCAAACGACTGTTATTTAGCAATCCAAAATAAAGTGGCAAGTGGAGGAGATGCGGGGTTCATCCCGATTAGCCATTCCCTTCCCACATCCACACACTTACACACCAAAAAACTGAGACAAAATTGCTACCACCTCCGACAGATTCCTACCATTCAACCTCAGTTATGAACACCCAAGTTTTCCTATCTCCTCCCCCCTCCCCCAACCTCGCCCACCCTCTGCCCTCCCTTTCCGGTAGACCCCGCTCCGGGGGCGGGGGCGCCGAGGAGGGGGCGGCAGCGGCGCCCCGGGCCCCGCGCCGGCCCGGCCGGATCCCGCCGCTGGGAGCTGGGAAATGGCTTCTCTCTGCCTCCGGCCGGCCCGCCCGCCACCGGGGGAGGCGCCGGGACTCCGCAATAGGCCGCGGCGCTTCTCGGCGACCCCGGGCCCGGCCTGACGCGGCACTGCCGTGATTTTTGCCTCGGGCGCCGCCCGCTGCCCCCACCCCCGGTTTTCCCCGGCCGTGCGTCCTTCCTCCGCCCGCCCGCTGCCCCCGCCGCGATCTCGCCGGCCCGTGCGCACCTTTTTGATGTTGTAGAGGCGAGTCAGCATACCGACGCCCCGATCGTTGAGGATGGTGAGCTTCTCCGCCAGCTTCTGCTGACTGGGCTGCAGCACGGAGCGCGACATGGTGGTGCTGGTGGTGGTGCCGCCGCCGGCCGCCTCGCACCCAGTCACCGGCCCGCGGCCTCCGCCGCAACCTCTGTCGGGCCTCCTCCCCCACCGCCCGCGACCTCCGTCTCAGGGGAGAGCGCCCATGACCCTTGCGCCCCAATCCCGCGCCGGTGACTGAGCGAGCCGCGGCAGACGCCTCGGGGGGTCCCTTCCCCCGTAGGAGCCCGCGTCCCGGCAGCCTCCTGCCTTCCGCCCGCCGCCCTTCCGTCCCCACCCCCGGCGCTCTCCGCCCCAGCCCCCACCGAGCCGCCTTCCCCGGCTCCTCCACTAGGTGTGGCGGCGGCGGCGGCGTCTCCGGCGGCTGAGAACGAGGCCGCTTCCCGCAGCCCAGGACGAGCGCTCGGTCACCTGATCGGCCGCGCCGGCGCCCCCGCGAGGCCGGACGGGGAACTGCGCCCTGGGGGCCTTCGCCTGCCCCGCCCGGCTCGCCGCTGCAGCTGCCGCTTCGGACCCCAGTCCCGGCCCCCCGCGCCCGCTGCGCTTGATCCCAGTGTGGGAGTCCTAACCTGAGATCAAGTGGAGTCGCATTTCCACGCTCGTCCCGCTTCGCCCCACACCCTTCTACAAGTTCCCAAAAGTTGCCTTTCTGCACCACCTGCCTAAAGAAATCAGCAGAAGTCCGGGGGGGGCGGGGGGAGGGGAGCGTTTCAGGCGACTTTCGTCTAAGAGTGGGCTGGAGGCTCCAAGCTCTTTTTCCTCCCACCGCTTGACAGACGCTTGTCGCTGAACACAGCAGATGTTGTGCTCCACGAGGCGGGCATCGCCTCTCTCATCCTCCCTATCCCATCCCTACCCCCCCTGCCTGAAGACAGTTTTTGAGAGGGGAGGTCGGAAGTGAGGGCAACTCAAGTTCCTGAGATAATCGGAATCCGGAATTTGTTGACTAGCAGCACCCATCCGGAGAAGACGCAAAATAGGCCCTGGCATGAGGGAGGCAAAAGATAAATGCTTGTTCAGTGAATGAAGGAACGCTCGCATTTTTTCCAGGCCTCCACCCTAAATCCCACCCCTTCTTGGAAACATTCTACTTTTCCATCTTTTTGTTTTTTCCTGATCGATTTCTTCCCGGCTACTTCTTCCAAGACTACTCCCTCTAGTCAAATGTATTAGACTTGGTTCCAAAAGTGAACGAATAAAGGACTTATGTAACTGACTGGCATGAGGCGTTCTAGCCAAGAGGATTCATACGGCTTTGATTATTTCTGGCCTTAATTTCTTTCAATGTGTTAATCTTTGTATTATATTCATTAATTTTTAGTGTTACGACACAATGTTCTGCCACCTTCAATAAAAAATATACTAAGAGTAAATAAGCTATCGTTAGATTGATCTAAATGCCTTATGAGAAGGAAATTGTGATGAACAGCTTTTAAAACATTTTTTAAAGCTAGCGAATGTACCATCCTACAGAAATATTTATTTTATTATCTTGACAAGAGAAAGGGAGTGGACTAAATGCATTTGAGTTAAGGGGCATTAAAGAAGTCCAACACCCACCAGAAAGTCTATCATACCTGACACTGCTTGAAATTCTACACATAGAAAGAATTTCATTACCTTTGAATGAAGGCTTTGTACCTAAAGTGTCCTTTATTTTCTTTTTTCTTTCTTTCTTTTTTTAATGTAAACACCTCAGAGATCACCTATTGAGCTATTATTACTCAGTTAAGTGTTGGGGGATTTACTTTCCAACGTGATAGTTAAACTTTCAGTTTAGAGGAGGCAAGCATCTGGAGCCTGCCACAGTGAGAGCAGACCTGGGAAATGCAAAACTGCAAAGGTGTTTGGGACAATTGGATAAGAAAACTGAAAGATGTTCAACGTTGAGGGAAAGATGTGCTCTTTTGGGGGACCACACACAAATTTAGCTAGATGCAGAACTACAGAGTGCACCAATGAAAGTTTGCATCATTTTCTAGTTTTTCAAAAGTGCTGCAAAAAAAGAACGAGAAAAATGGCACCATATTACAATTTGAACACAACTGCTACTCAAGAAAAACCACTATCATGTTTCTATATGAACTTGAACAGTTGTACCTACTTATAATTCAGAATACCTAATAGAGGGAGAACTCTGTAGATGTTAGTCTCATGATTCAATTTTTATTATAACTAATTTCTAGACATATTGACCCTAGAGTGAATGGAATATGCCTATTTGAGTAAAAGAGTTTATGTCTAAATGAGGTATTCATAATTCTTGCATTTTTTTCTATATTTTGCATCAAAAAGCATTTTGTTACTAAGATTCAACCCTTTCAGTGTTTGCCTGTATGTGTAAAAAGTATACTGTCAGAGCTAGGGTAATTATATATTTTGCCACGTACATATGATTTTATGGCAATTATAGTAAGTATATCATTTTATATTTTCATTCATTTCTTCAGTCTTTGAAAATATCTTATACCATGCTAATCAGCCTGTAAAGGTATTATGAAAATTGTGCCTGTTGTGGTGTTTTCCTACCATAGCTTTCTGGAAAAGCATAAAATTTTAAAAATGATTAGTGATCTAAGTTTCAAAAGCATTATTGAAGATTTTATTTCCCTCATCATATACAGCAGTCTTCACAGTTATTTTTGGTACTAAAGATTTCCAAACACTTTCCTTCAGTTAAGAGATTTCTACTGTTTTGTCCCTAGAACATATTCAGGGATCATTAAAATTATTATAAGCCTTCAGAGAGATAGATGTAGAGAGTAGGTAATAGCTTCAAATTTATAGTGATCTTAGAAAATTAACTAGTAAAATTAACTAGTGGAGACCAATATGCCTAAAACGTGAATTTTATTGTATGTAAATTATCTCAATAAATCTGATTCTTAAAAAATAAGAATTTTGGAAAATAATTTTTTGAGGTAAGTATAATGATTCTCACTGGAAAATATTTAAATTGGATAAGGAGGAGTGAAGTTGGCTTCATAGAAGAATTTATAATAGAATTACAATTTATGACTCCCAAATATATTTTATAATAATTCAAGTATAAAATTCTACTCACAAAATTTCAGAAACTATGGCACACAACTTTTATATAGGGTTTACATAAAAACATTCAATCATTTACAGTGACAATTGTGGATGGGTTTAAAGAGTATTATTCAGTTCTTTGTAATATATTAAATCAAATATTTAAAATATGCAGAGTACTGTTGTTCTAGAAGGGGATATGAAACTGTTATAAGATGTAGATTTTGATCTTGAAGTCACATCCTGGTGGAATAGAAATATGCATAAGGAGATACAATGAGGCAGCCTGAGATACAAGACCACAGGAGAAGACTTAGCACAATTTCAACCGTAAACGTCTAAGAGCCCTTTTCAGAATACGGGTAGCTTACATTTTAACTTTGAATGAGAGCAAAGTCTTGGACTTTTAAACCTGTAGAAAATGATATTCAACAAAGTTTAACTTTAATAAATGCAAAATAGCGGGAAAGTGCAGGAAAATAAAAAGAATGTTCATTGCATACACAAAAGACACAATGGGAAATATAGGTAGAAAGAAAAATGGAACAGAAAATATATAGCCTTATGAATGGTAAGAAAGGGGAAAAAAATTCAATGAAGAAAGATAGAAAAAATGGGATAAAAATGGTGACTTTTGGAGATCTGAGGATAATAAAGATAATTTGAAACAGTTGCTGACTGTGACAAGTATTACCGATTATCCTTCAATATGTATGGTCCCTTTCTCCCCTAGAAATAAAATAAAGACTACATTTCCCAGCGTCTCTTGCAGCCCACTGTGGCCATATGACTGATATTCTGGCCAATAGGATATAAGCTTTCAAGAAGCTTCCTTAAGAGACTGCTGCAGCTTTCCTTTTGCCAGTTCTTCCCCACTTTCTTCATTTGGCCACATGAAAGAAGGATACTATGACTGCTATCTTGGACAATAAGGACAATGGCCACGTACTAAGGATGGCAAAAATAGAAATAGAAGGTGTACGTGGGCTTTTTAGAGCAGAACTGCCATACCAAACCTTGCCTATCCTAATCTGGATTTTGTGTGAAAGAGAAACTTTTATTTAAGCTTCTTTTGTTTACTGTTGTTTATTTTAGCCAAACCTGACACTAAATATTAACAATTTTTGTGGCCAACATGATAATATCTCTACTAGGAATCAAATAAGGGATAGAAATTAAATTTAACATTCAAGTGTTTTTGCACTATGTGTTAGGTGCTACTATTTGAGTTACATTTCCTCATCTATTTGTCTCAACGATCCTTTGAGATATTATCCTCTTCATTTTATAAGTGAGGAAACTGGAATGCAGATAGGTTTTTTTTAAATTGCCACAGAAAGTGTTAAAGCTGGTATTGGATCCTTTTCAGTCTGACCAAAGTTCGTGCGTACTCTTAATTACTGTGATGTCACTGCAGATCAGTTGGATGACATAAATTTGTCATGTAACCCACTAAACATGATTCTACAGTTTCTTCTAAAGTCCTTCAACTGTGCTCAAACCTTTATAAATAATCCCCTCATTAAAATTTCTTCAGATAACAGCTAGGCTGTCATATTTTCCCCTGACTAATATATGAGTTTTTCTAGTAGCTTTCTTTAGCTTTGTTTTCTCCAGAATATAGGATGAAAATTATTTCATTATTGCTTTTTCCTAATCATGAGGAAGATTTAAACTTTTGTAAATCACTTAGGCAAGCCAGATTTCTGGTGTTTCCAGAAAAATCTTAAGGCAAGAAGAGAGAAAAATTGATGAAAGGTATCTTTTTGAGTTCTTGGGATAAAGCCTTTTAAGTAGGATGTTTCTTGTCAAAGGTACTGTTCCACTTATTCTTAAAGACAAAAACATCATTCTTTTTCCCATCAGACTTCAGAAATATATAACGAAATTTCTCACAACCTGAGAATCATGCAGCTGATATATATTAGTTTTACCTGTCCTCCCTCCCACTGTTTGGGAAACTGCTACATTCTGACAGAATTGAGTGCAGAGAGAGAAATGTGAGTCAGGCAATGGGAAGGGTCAGGCACATATAAGATAGAAATTAATGGAGTTTTTCAAGGAATTATCGTTTTTAAAAATTGGTGTTTGTTTGTGGTAAGCTCCGTGCCCACCACAGAGCCCAACACGGAGCTCATACTCATGACCCTGAGATCAAGAGTTGGATGCTCAACCAACTAAGCCATCCAGGCACCCACAAAAATTGTTTTAAAGACTAAATATAGGGGTGCCTGGGTGGTTCAGTCACCCCCAGTTTAGCATCTGACTTTTGATATCTGCTCAGGTCGTGATCTTGTGGTTGTGAGATCAAGCCCCCCATAGGGATCTATATTCAGTATGGAGCCTACTTGGGATTCTCTATCTCTCTCTCTCTATGCCCCTCTTCCTCTCATTCTCTCTCTCTCTCTCTCTCTCTGAAAATAAATGTTTACAAAAAAAAGAAAAAAAAAAAAAGACTACATGTAGCCAGACTATAATGTAATCAGAGAAACCAACTTTGAGTGAAGTATGGAAAAGGACAACAGAAGATTTCACTGTTGTTTAACAATGGTCACAGAGAGGGTAGACAATAACATATATGCTACATCAATACTTCAAGTTCTGTTCCTTTCCATCCAAAGACAACCAGGTATGATAATTTACTCCACTAAAAATTAAGAAAGAAAATAGGGAAAAGTTGGAGCAACAGTATCCCAGTACCTGTAGTAAATGAAGTAAGGAGGTAAGACTTAGCCAGAGATCGCAACTTGGTATTGCAAAGGAGTAATGAAGACAGGCTTAAATGAAACATAAGATGTCTCCGTAGTTAGCAGAAGAGATGCCAGAAATAGAACTGATCCGAAAAGTTCAAAAAGAAAATGATGAAAAATTAATTACGGTCTTGATCTTGACCATTCACATCAAATTAGATTCATCTTCTAGCCTGCCAAATCTTTGATAATGCACTTCACTATGTTTATTTGCTTCTGCTCTGCAAAACTAAAGATATATTTATCTTTCTTATTAAAGTCACCCAAAGAATTTCAGTTTTCCCTGTAGAAAAATTCCAATGTATAATGAAGTTTTTAGTTTATGATTGGTTTTAATTCTTCTTAGTTATTTTCATAGTACAAAGGATTTGTGAGTTTTTTAGTTTTGTTTTAGAAATTTGTTGGGCTTAGATGAAAAAAGAATGAAATCTTGCCGTTTGCAACAACGTGGATGGAACTGGAGGGTATTATGCTAAGCGAAATAAGTCAGTCAGAGAAAGACAGATCTATGATTTCACTCATGTGGAATTTGAGAAACTCAACAGATGAACATAGGGGAAGGGAAGGAAAAATAAGATAAAAACAGAGAGGCAGGAAAACCATAAAAGACTCTTAAATACAGAGAACAAACTGAGGGTTGATGGGTGTGGGGGGATGGGGTGTGGGTTAAATAGGTGACAGGCATTAAGGAGGACACTCTTCAGGATAAGCATTGGGTTCATATGTAAGAGATGAATCACTGGGTTCTACTCCTGAAGGCAAGACTACACTGTATGTTAACTAACTTGAGAATAAAAAAACAAAAATGAAATTTATGCTTAGATTTACACTTAAATAGTGGATGATGAAATACAAATCAGTGTAAACAAATATTGGTGAATCTTTTTATTTTGATGTTACGTCTTCTTTAAATATTAGAATGCATGGAAAATTGGCGAAGTCAATGATAGAACAAAACTTGAGTTAGAATACAGAATAAGCCTATGATGATACTGAAGTTCCAGCTGAACACATAAGACCCATTTACATTTTTACATTTAGTCTACCCCAAAAGTAAACAGTCTTTCAAAAATTTGGAATGATATTGAGAATACTGAACTGGACATCCAAGGAATTGCCTAGACTGTAGATACAAATTTGGGATCATCAGAATATGGATGTTATTTGACGCCACAGGAGTAGATGAGATCATTTTTGGAGTATTTTAAAAAGGAAAATAAAGCCTAGTCCAAGACCTTAGGAACTCCAACTTTTAAGAATCAAGACCCTGAGGTGCCTGGCTGACTCAGTTGGTGGAGTGTGCGACTCTTGATCTCGGAGTTGTGAGTCAGAGCCCCACATTGGGTGTAGAGATTACTTAAAAAAATAAAATAAAATAAAATAAAATAAAATAAAATAAAATAAAATAAAATAAAGAGCCAGCAAACTGAGACTGAATAGAATTGTCAAAGGGGCCAGAGACTGGGCAGTAGCTGGAGGGATTAAGGGGGGGGTGGGGTGGGGGAGGGAGGAGGTTGTTTATTTTCAGTGGTAATACCAAACTATCCTGTAGAAAGAGATAGATTTATAACTCAGTACAGAGAGCTAGGATAATCAAAAGAGCAGAAGCTTTGACAGTACAGGAAGGAAAGTGATGAACGGGAAGCAGATAATATAGAGCCAGATTGATTTTTGATTCGGGGTTGTAGGGAGAGATAAGATAATGATATTAGCTGGCTACCTGCAATGTGTCATGTTCTGTTCCAAGTGCTTTTCATGTATTAATGTGTTTCATATTCATAACAAACTCTTGAAGCAGGTACATTTTGTTTTTCCTATTAAAGAAGAAAGGAAGTTATGTCTATGGTCACAACTGGTAAGGGGCAGAGCTTAGGCTATTAACTACTTGATGTGTACACTGATGCAGATCAGTAGAATTACTTTGGCGAAGATAAGAAAGTTTTCTCATGTCTTCTATTTTCTCAGTGAAGTAGAAATACGTCTTTAGCTTAAACGGAATGTCATGTGTCAGAAAATGTTAAACGTTCATTTCAGTTTAGAGTTATGCATTTAAATGGTTAGCAGAAAAAAGCCTTAGCTCTGGGGTCAGACTGAGAGTTGGAATCCTTCCTTTGCCACTTACAGCCGTGTGACATTGAACATATGACTAAAGCTCTCAAAATCCCAAATTTTCACCTTAAATGGGTATAATTTTACATCCCTCACTAGATTATTGTGAGGTATGCATGAGATAAGTTTTAGGACTGTACCTTATACAATTCAATGAGAATAAATGCTGTTTGTCATTACCATTATTATTATTATTATTATTGCCCCAGTCTGCCCAGTTATGTAATCTTCTATATTGGTAATGACATAAAACAGACGGAAGGTTGTGGATTTTTCTTTTTTTAGGTGAATGCAAAGGAAAGAGAGAGTAGTAAAGGAGCTGAGAGAAGTAGTTGGGGAATAATATAGCTAACTCACTGTTTTAGCATTCAACCAAAAAATATATATATATTAAAAACCTACCTAATTGTATTAACACTGCTTTGCTTGACAAATTTCTATTGCAAAGTAATAATTTCTGAAAATCATATTTTCATTATTTCATGTTAGACACACACCATAATCATTAAGCTTCTAAGTGTTGATTATGTGCAAATGTTAAATTTGTTCTTATTATAAAATATACATTATGCTAAAATATTATAAACTCATTATAAGATGATTTTTCTCCATTAAAACATCACTGACGTCTAAGTGTTTACAATAAGTCAGGTGTTCACTGATGCTTAAATTCAACTTTGTATTCCTACTTAAATTCACATCCACTGTTACTTAACCATACAAACTAAGCTGCCACTGTCAAATCTATTTTTTTTTCCTGCTTTTAAACTATGAATATATAATTGCTCCACCTGGATTGTTTGCATGTTAAAGTTTTACCATTTCTTCATTTCTTCTATTGTTTCTTTTTTTTTATTTATTTAATTTTGAGAGATAGAGAGAAGGCTTAAGTGGGAGAGGGGCAGAGAGAGAGGGAGAGAGAATGAATCCCAAGCAGGCTCCACACTGTCAGCACAGAGCTTGATGGGGGCACTCCATGCAGGGCTCCATGCGGGGCTCAAACACATGAATGGTGAATCATGTCCTGAGCTTAACCAACTGAGCCACCCAGGCACGCTATCATTTCTTCTGTTGTTTCTAATTACTTCAACTAATTGCTGTTTCTATTATAAAACATTAGAATCAGAATTAACTCAAAATTTTCACAGTTTTTGTATTTTTCCCATTTCTAATGGTCTTTGTGCCATATTTGAAACGATAGGATAAACAATTCACTTTCAGTTTATAAAGAAAGGAAAACCACTTGTCCTAACTAGTTCCAAATTATCACTTATATAGTAGAGTCTGCATTTAAAATATTAGGAGCATGTTAAAGCAAACTTCAGCGTATGCGTATATATGCATAAATACTTTCTTGTGTTAGATTTTAATTATAGAATAGTTTGACTTGAACAGTAAACATTTGTAAATTGATTTAAGTAGAAAATAGTTACATTATCCAATAGATTAGCTTTAAATCAGAGAGAGAGAGACAGATATGAGTGGGGTAGAGGCAGATAGGGAGACAGAATCCAAAGCAGGCTCTAGGCTCTGAGTTGTCAGCACAGAGCCTGACTGACGGTGGTGGGGGGTTGGGGGGGTAGGGGTGGGGGCTCGAACTCACAAACTGCAAGGTCATGACCTGAGCCAAAATCAGATGCTCAACTGACTGAGCTACCCAGGCACCCCTCTCACTCTCGTGTTTTAAGAGAGGATGAGGTAAACTTAAAGCCCAAGGATTGAATCAAAAGAAAGGAATGAAGTAAACAACTCATTTTTACTCATGTTCTCCAAGGAGTCGAAGCAGAAACAAAACAGAGCTGCAATATTTTTTGTCTTTTAATATGTTGTTGTTTATAGGCCAAATTAATTTTTGGCTCTAATTTAGGTTCCTAATTAACCTTGGATCCTGGACCTCAATATAAATTTAATGAAGCTATGTATCCTATCCATAAGAATATACAAAATTTTAGTGCAATTTTAAAGAGTTCATGGTCTCATTAAAGCCTCTGTGGGAGGCTTTCATGGACCCAAGTTTCATAGACCCAAGATTCAGAAGCATTCTGGATTGTAGTGAGTCCACCAGAAAAGGCACAATAGCAGCAATTGGATACCCAAGCAATCCTGTGCTAAGTGTCCAGGTTTAACCTGACATAAGTGTTAAAAAAAAAAAAAAAACCTTAAAAAACAAAAGCAAAAATTTTGTACCCCATTGTCCAGAGACGTAAAAAGTATTTTTTCTGATCAGTTCAGTGTGTTACAACCAACTCCTTGGTAATCTTTCCACAGATGTGTTAGGGTAGCCTTTGTAATCAACATTTTACCAGGACTAAATATCAACTGTAGATGGATGACTCAAGTTCTCTCTTCATCTGCCTCCTCTGGTTGCGAGAACTTTGGCACCTCCAACAGAAGGTGGGAAGGAGAACTGAAAGCAGGAAACTGAAGTTGTTTTGTTTTCCTTTCAGTTGAATACCTTGACTAAACAGTTTACTGCAAGGAAAAGGTGGAAACTGCTGTTTTAGCTCTAAGTCTTTTGAATTGTATGCAAGTTATCATTTGCCTACATATCCCTTTCTCCTATTGTTATAAGTAACACAGGGTTCGCTGCCTCCTTAATGAAACATGCAGTGCTTTAAAGAGATCCTGTGGCTTCTGCACATTACATAAGCCATAGTTAGTTTGCCTCAGAATGATTGCAGAAAAATTGTAAATTTAGTCTCAGAAACCTGCTGCTTAAAGCAGACTCAGCCAGCTTTTTAGTTTTCAAAGCTGCTCTGTATAAAGCAGCACATTTGGAAATCTGTTGCTGATATACCCTTTCATACTCTATTCATAAGAAGTAAAACTTGGGGCACCTGGGTGGCTCAGTCGGTTAAGCGTCCGACCTAGCCTCAGGTCATGATCTCACTGTTCGTGAGTTCGAGCCCTGCATTGGGCTCTGTGCTGACAGCTCAGGGCCTGGAGCCTGCTTCAGATTATGTGTCTCCCTCTCTCTCTCTGCTCCTCCCCCACTCATGCTCTGTCCCTCTCTCTCTCCTTCAAAAATAAATAAAAATATTTTTAAAAAATTTTTTAAAAAGGAAGTAAAACTTAACTTGAAAGGGACATGGCATACATGAAAGAATCACAAAAATGGAAGGAGCAATGAATTCTAAGAAAATCCAGTATTGCTTAGGTTTTCAAATACTGGGACATTAAAATATCTTTGAATGTTGATAATATACTCTTATTAGCGAAATAACCCCTCTCTTGACTTCTATGCCAGGTGACAAATTCCCAGTCTACCAGCTTAAATTGGCACTATGTTTCACACTGCTATTGCTTTTCTGGGGAAGCAATGTAAATACAAAATAAATACAACCCCCACCACTACCACCATCATTTAACGTTAAACAGCAGTTTGACACAAAGCAATGGACTTGACTACAATGACCAGAGTTAGGTAAGCTGCCTCAAATTCTTTGAGGCAAAGAATATAACCAAATACTAGGATTAAGGGATTTTTTTCCTCCCCTCCATGGGAAACAGATTAGTTTAATTCATGTGAAAGATTTATTTTTCTTTTATGTATCTTTTATTTCTAGAGGTATTTCAAAAGGTATCTATTCAAAGGGAAGGTTTTTCTAAATTTTAATTTTTTATAACAAATTGTTTTAAACATAAAAAGAATAGAGGGGCACCTGAGTCGGTTGAGCATCCAACTTTTTTAAAAAAGAGTAGAGTATAATAACCTCCTATATACTCATTACCCAAGTTTGACGCTTAATATTTTCCCAAACTCGAATGCAAAGGATTTTGATTTGTCTATAATCAAAACCAGAATTTTTTAATTTATCCTATAAATAATACATGATTATAATACAAATAATAAAAAAACTAGAAACTCTTGAAAGAGATCAGTTTGAATTACTTTTTAAAAGACAACTCTTTAGGGGCACCTGGCTGGCTCAGTTGGTGGAGTATGCAACTCTTGATCTCAGGATTATGTGTCAAGCCCCATGTCGGGTATAAAGATTACTTAAAAATAAAATCTTACAAAAAAAAAGACAACTAATTATTGTTGACTCAGGATGGGCCTGGAGTTATAAACAGCATTCTTAAAATGGGGCTAGTTTTATTTTCACATTTTTTAATGATAATGTTTAACCAGATATTTAAAAAATGAGCCTGTAAGGACAAACATCAAAGTGGCGTGCCTAGCAACAGCCAAACCAAGTAGTAAAACTTACTAAGATCAGTTAAATACATATCTGTCTATCAAACTGAAGCTAAGCTCACAGCAAGTGATACCACAGCTGTCTGAGTGGGGCCTCCTAATCTTGGCTTGATCGGAGAAGCAAATAAAGAATGCACCAAAGTACATTCATTATGCTGAGTCACTGGGTTGAAAGAGAGAAAGATAAACCACTTACTGAACAATGACATATTTTTCTTTTAGGTGATTCACAAGTCCTTGAGGACCGGCAGGCATAAAGCCACTAGGCTTTGTGTTACCTGTCCAGTCTACAATAATACTCACCAGTATTTGTTCTGTATATTTTGACCTCAGGCAACTTTGATTATGAGAATTTGCTTATGTAAAAAGCTCTCTGGCTGGTACATAGGTGCAAGTAAAAAAAAATTTTTTTTCTTAATCAGATAATATTCAGAATCCTAGTGAAGTATTTTATTAACCAAAACCTTTTTAGATTAGTATTAAACATTTGCTAGATATTTACACTAATTGACAAGAAAATTACAAAATCATTCTGATTGACTCAGTTCATTTGTTTATTTAAAAAAAATTTTAATGTTTATTTATTTTTGAGAGAGAGAGACAGAGAGAGACAGAGCATGAGTGGGGGAGGGGCAGAGAGAGACGGAGACACAGAATCCGAAGCAGGCTCTAGGCTCTCAGCTGTCAGCACAGAGACCGATGCAGGGCTCGAACCCACGAGCTGTGAGATCATGACCTGAGCCCAAGTCAGACATGCAACAAACTGACCCGTGACCAACTCAATTTAATAGTTTCTCCATGTTTCATTTCCAAAATAATCTTGGAATACCACTTTTTCTGGCCATATTGGCTGTAGCTTTGGGAAATTTTACTTATTATATTGACAAGCTTGATAAATACATCATTTATTTTTTGTTTAGTAAATTTTAAGTTAAGCCTAAGATTCATTATAAGAAAAAGAGCTACAATAAAATGGAGAAATATTAATCTTTATAATTTTGTGTTTTTCATGATATCAAATGCCTTTTCCTCTCTATGACACAAAAAATCCAAACTGCATTTTCTTCATGAATTTACAACATGGGAAAAAATGAGGTCTCCAAAATTTAGAGCAGCAAGACTTCATACTCTGGAAAACAAGAAAAATTAAGTTTAAAAATAAGCTGCTTTTGAGGTGCCTGGGTGGCCCAGTTGTTAAGCATCTGACTTCAACTCAGGTCATGATCTCACTGTTCATGAGTTCAAGCACCATATCGGGTGAGCTGGAGCCCTGCTTCAGGTGAGCCCTGCTTCTCTCTCTCTTTCTCTCTCTCCCTCTGCCCTCCTGGGATTCTCTCTCTCTGCCTCTTGCTCACTTGTGCCCTGCCCCCCCCACCTCAAAAAAGCTGCTTTTGTAGTGAAAAGAGCACTTTTATACAGTGCTGTAATCTTTTTGGAGATCAATTTGGACATATGTGTAAAATACATTAAAAAAATCCATGACTCCTAAATACAGATCTATATACCCATAAACTGAATATTTGAACCCTGGAAATAATCCTTAAGAAAAAAACTCAAAAATAATTTTGTGTATAAGGATGCTATTTATAATAACATACATTAGATACAACCTAAATTCTTATAGTTACAGGAATTCTAGCATATCCATACCAAAAAATTTTTAAGCAATTCCACGTCAATGAAAGAAAACAAGGATATCCAGGTATTACTAAAACCTGTTATATATCTGCTGCTAGTTGAGGCTTTTGACAGAAGTTCTTGGTCCTCTGTTAGCTTTTGAGAACTAAAAGGTAGTATTTGTTGGTAAAGTAGTCCACATAATGAAAGCAAGTAGATCACCAACTTGATGTGATATGAGTAACACTTTAAGCTCTTGATAAACTATTATAATATCACTTACCTTCAGTTCAGATTCTTAGAAGGGAGAGAGTCGGGTGAAATACTAAACTATCTCTCAGGCCCGTTTAAAAGTACTAGGGTCATAACGCAAGATTTACTAATTCACATAAATAGGCCTTCAGAGAGGGATACCTGGAACTTTAGTCATCTGAAAAAGGGTCAAGACAAGGCAAGCACTGCCTTTTCAAGTCACTTGGCCTGTGGACAATGACTAATATGAGGTACAAAATCCACTAACCTCTGGGAACCAAAACAAAGTTTCCACTTGGGGTTCTTTGTATTCTCTGTCCACTAACAAAGCCAAATGTCAAAATCAATCCTTTCATGGACTGAAGAGGTCATTGGGCAAACTATGTGTTTTGTAGGCGTTCTGTGGTACTGCCCTACCTTTTTAAAAGCCCCCAATATTCTTGAGGTGAGACAAAAAATGTAAGGACACTGACTGCAAGGCTGCTTTTAAAATATACTTGTATCCAAAAGAGATCCTCTTTCTCCTCATCCTCGCCAACATCTGTTGTTACCTGAGTTGTTAATGTTAGTCATTCTGACAGGTGTGAGGTGGTATCTCATTGTGGTTTTGACTTGTATTTCCCTAATGATGAGTGATGTTGAGCATTTTTTCATGGGTCAGTTGGCCATCTGGATGTTTTCTTTGGAGAAGTGTCTATTCATGTCTTTATGCCCATTTCTTCACTGGATTATTTGTTTTTTTGGGTGTTGAGTTTGGTAAGTTATTTATAGATTTTGGATACTAACCTTTATCTGATATGCCATTTGCAAATATCTTCTCCCATTCTGTCAGTTGACTTGTAGTTTTGCTGATTGTTTCTTTCACTGTGCAGAAGCTTTTTATCTTGATGAGTTCATTTTTGCTTTTGTTTCCCCTGCCTCTGGAGATGTGATGAGTAAGAAGTTGCTGCAGCTGAGGTCCAAGAGGTTTTTGCCTGCTTTCTCCTTGAGGATTTTGATGGCTTCCTGTCTTACATTTAGGTCTTTCTACAATTTCGAGTTTATTTTTGTGTATGGTGTAAGAAAGTGGTACAGGTTCATTTTTCTGCATGCCGCTGTCCAGTTTTCCCAGCACCATTTGCTGAAGAGATGGTCTATACTCTATTGGATATTCTTTCCTGCTTTGTGAAAGATTAGTGTCCATATGCTTCTGGGTTCATTTCTGAGCTCTCTATTCTGTTCCATTGATCTGAGTGTCTGTTTTTTGTACCAGTACCATTGTGTCTTGATGATTACAGCTTTTTAAAAAAATTTTTCTTTAATGTTTATTTATTTCTGAGAGAGAGAGACAGAGTGTGAGCGGGGGAGGGGCAGGGTGAGATGGAGACACAGAATCCGAAGCAGGGTCCAGGCTCTAAGCTGTCAGCACAGAGCCCAATGCGGGGCTTGAACCCACAAACCGTGAGATCATGACCTGAGCCAAAGTCGGACACTTAACCGACTAAGCCACCCAGGCACCCTGATGATTACAGCTTTGTAATACATCTTGAAGTTTGGGAGTATGATGCTTCCAGCTTTGGTTTTCCTTTTCAAGATTGCTTTGGCTATTCAGGATCTTTTCTGGTTCCATACAAATTTTAGGATTGTTTGTTCTAGCTCTGTGAAGAATGCTGGTGTTATTTTGATAGGAATTGCATTGAATATGCAGATTGCTTTGGGTAGTATCAACATTTTAACAGTGTTTGTTCTTCTAATCCAGGACCATGGAATGTTTTTCCATTTTTTGTGTGTGTCTTCTTCAATTTATTTCATAAGCTTTCTATGGCAATGTTTATAGCAGCCCTATCAACAATATCCAAAGTATGAAAAGAGCCCAAATATCCATCAATGAATGAGTGGATAAAGAAGACATGGAATACATATATACAAGGGAGTATTACTTGGCAATCACAAGGAATGAAATCTTGCCATTTGCAACTACATGGATGGAACTGGAGGGTATTATGCTAAGTGAAATTAGTCAGTCAGAGAAAGACAAATATTATATGACTTCATTAATACGAGGAATTTAAAATAAAAACAGATGAACACAAGGGAAGGGAAGCAAAAATAATATAAAAACAGAGAGGGGAACAAAACATAAAAGACTAGTAAATACAGAGAACAAACGGAGGGTTGCTGGAGGGGTTGAGGGAGGAGGGATGGTCTAAATGGGTAAGGGGCATTAAGGACTCTACTCCTGAAATCATTGTTGCACCATATGTTAACTAACTTGGATATAAACAATAAATAAAATGAAAAAAAAAAAAAACTTGTATCCAAAAGGTGTACATAAATTCTCCAGTCCCTCTTTTCCTTCATTAGCATGGATTAGGTCACTAGGCAGCCTACCAAGAGTGGAGACCTAAGAAGAGTTAGTATGTTTGGGAGTGAGTCTGGGATTGGCAAGAATAACAGTGATTATCTTGGTGGTCTGGTCAGGATGTGCTTGGCCCAGATAAGAGAAAAAAGAGTTTTCCCTATTACTGAAGAAAGCAGAAAAGGAGGACTTGTTAGCATGCAGGTGAACTCTGAGAGAAGATGTGATACTCCAAAGGAAGGAAGTAATTTAAAAGGAGTTCTAAAGGAGTTGGGCCCAAAGTAAGGATTACTCTCAAAGGAAAATGTGGTGTTACAATTCTGCCACAGTCTGCTCTGAATGAAAGTTTAGGGAACCTGCATCTTTCCGATCCTTACAAATCTAGGAGCATAGAGAATGTAAGGCCCTGGAGGTCGTTGGAGGAGTAGTAGAAAAACTAAAGTCCAAGGAATCAGCCTTCCATTTTCCTGGAACTAAAAAGGGTTGGGTAGAATCTGTCCTGCTTTTTACCATTCCTCCGTTGATATATGTTCTGACCCAGCCCATCTGAGGGTCACAGAGACTTTCCCAATCCCTTGGAGGACTCAGATATTGAAATTCCAACAGAGGAAATGTGGAGAAGAAATATGTGCAAAATGAGCATCCTTAAACCACAGGCAGGATTTTCTCCAATGAAAGAATTCCATTCAACTAGTCCTCATTTTGTTGTGAGTTCAAGCCCCATGTTGGGCATGGAAACTACTTAAAAAAAAAAAAAAAAAAGTATAGAAGGTGCATTGCAGATAAAGAAAACTCTTAAGAAAAAAAACTTAACTCTCCTTTAGTTAACCTAGTAAGGAGAAAAAAATTGTCTGACTTAGGTTTCAATTGTTTTTATTTTCCAAGCTTATGTTCTTATAATGCTTCAAGCTGAGTAGAGAAATCATAAAATCATAAAATCTTAGAGCTAAAAGAGATCTGGAAGATCATTTCTTCCTGTTTATTTTATAGCCAAGAAATCTCAAAAAGGAAAATGGCTAAAATGTAGGAAGCCAAAAAGTTTCAGGAGAAGCAATAAATACAGATAATCCATAAAATGAAAATGAGACCAAACAAAATCTTGGGTTTATTATAAAAATTATTATTGCACTTAACCATAGTTTCTCCACAGATTTGGATATATATTTGTTGTCTCTATTTTTGTTGGTTAAGGAATGGATCAAAATTTTTCAAAATTATTGTTTGCTGCTACAATGGAAATCTACAAAAACGGGTAATAGACTATTTTGGGATCATTGTTCAGAAGCACATTTATCTTAGAAATGGTTACCATGGAGATGAGCACACGTCGTATGACTCTACAGCTTGTGAGTTAGAAGTCATCTATGCTACTAAGACATAAATAGCCATATATACACATACACGCACATAAGCCCATCCACACACGCACAGTGAAGTTATATTGTTCCTCTCCTTTCGTGAAATAATAATAAAACTCCATTCAATACTGGTCTTTGACGGCGGAAGGACTGGCAAAACTCTACACCTTTTAAAATGTAATATTATACAATGACATAAAAATCACTTTTTAAAAACATTGTAAAAGTAATCTGAATCAAGCTTAAAACATACTTAACATGTAAAATAAACGATGAGAACATACTTCTTAGACATCACTCCTCTTAAAGTAGAAATATAAAAATAAGAAAGTAAAATGAAATGCCTGGTTGGCTCAGTCTGTAGAGCATATAACACTTGACCATGGGGTCATGAGTTCAAGTCCCATGCTGGACATAGAGCTTACTTAAAAACGTAAATAAAATACATTTAAAAAAATAAGAAAGTAAAAAAAAGCCCAGAGTAGATTACAAAAAAGTTATTGAGTTATTTTCCCAAGGAATTCAATAATATTAATACTAATATATTATTAATATTGATAGCAATTAGCTATTAATAATAGTTTTAATAATATTAAGGCCTAGTTATCAGGCTAGCCTTTCTCTCCCTGCCTCTCTCTAGCTAGATAATTTTTTATTTATTTCCTTTTCTTTTTTTTTTTTTTTTTGCTTTTTCTTTTCCTTCAATAAATACAATTTTTAAGCTGCTTAAATTCCAAAGACACTGGCCAATTTCAGAGTATCACAAAGGTATATATTCTGATTAAAGTTAATTTGCTTTTATTTATTTTACCTATTTGTTTACTTTTCAGTAATGGACATTTTCAAATTTTCAAGCAACAGGAGAAAGAATAGCAAAATTAACACCCCCTCCCATGTACCCATCACCCAGCTTTGTTACTTATCAACATATAACTAATTCTGTTTGATTTATAACCTCCTTCCTCCATCATTTTAAATCAAATGTAAAACATCATGGTAAAGACTTTTTAAAATAATTATACTATCCAATTAGAAAACTTTTCCTCCACAGTTTGAATTTTTATATACTTTTCGTAGAAAAGTACTTCAACATTTCATTGTGTATAGGGTACAATAGCAGGTACTAAATTCAGTAGTATAAGAATGTCCAGAACTAGAATAATAATACTTCCTTGAACATTCACCACTTAATACACTGATGACTTACTTATGTAAAAAGAAATCTTTTCTTAAGCAGTATAATTTTTTTAGACTAATGCATGTGTTTAAAAGTATATTTAAAGAAAGCCATGCACCTTGATTTGTTTTATAGAAACACAAGAAATGTAAAGCAAAAGCAAAAACAAAAACAAAACACCACAAGAAATGTATATTAAATAAATAAAACCAAATGTGTTTTTGCTTTTTTCCCCAAGACAGCTATTTTAACATGTTTGATTAGCAGACAAAACTCTATACTTGCTAGAAGAGTGTACAAAAAGGACAATTACAGAACAACACATCATCTTTCACAGTCTTTCCATAAAAAAAAATAGTCCTGCAAAGTTTCTCAATATTTGCTGCTATTTTCAAATTGAGGCAGCATGTAGTTTTCGAACTGGGGTATATTCTCCATTTGAAAAATTTAAATCTGAAACTGAGATCAGCAAAAAGTCTAGTCATATAACCTTTATTCCCTTTTACTTCACTACTCTTGCACTCTGCTTTCTAGAATTTGAGCCTTGAAAGAGTTGTGAAATTTGCATTTTTCCTCCAAGTTCATCGATCCAATATTCCTTACTCTCTTCATGTTAAATACTTATTTATCAATGTATTTAAATCCAAGTCTTTAAAATCTGAAGTCTTTCAATCTTGCTTTTTTTTAAAATCCAAGCATCAGGAAATGAAAGACATAACTATCATCGAATGAGTGACCTCTCAGAGATCACAAAAAATTGTTTCACTCTACATAGTGTCATCCCAAATAGTTTTAAATAACCACTTTTTAAAAAATATGAAACACTTCACAAATGTGTATATCATCCATGTGCAGGGACCATGCTAAGCTTCTCTGTAACATTCCATTTTAGTATATGTGCTTCTGGTGTGAGCACTTACAGAAACAATTTTTGGGGCGCCTGGGTGGCTCAGTCGGTTAAGCGGCCGACTTCGGCTCAGGTCATGATCTCTCGGTCCGTGAGTTCGAGCCCCGCGTTGGGCTCTGTGCTGACAGCTCAGAGCCTGGAGCCTGTTTCAGATTCTGTGTCTCCCTCTCCCTGACCCTCCCCTGTTCATGCTCTGTCTCTCCCTGTCTCAAAAAAATATAAAACGTTAAAAAAAATTTTAGAAAAAGAAACAATTTTTAAAAAGAATGAGTGCTTTCTTCTATATGCTTAGCTCTAGTGATTCTAGCTTTTACTAGTCATTCTCATAAAATTTCTATAGAGATACTTCCAGATAAGTATACAGTTCCTTAGGAGCATTTCCAGAGAAGCAACTCCTGACTCAATTGAGAGAATTGAAGATAAAAGTAGAAGAAATGTCATATCACATCGTACCAGTTGGTCATCCAGCTGAATGCTGACACCAAGACATATTTTTTAAGTTTTAAATTTAATTCCAGTATAGTTAACGTATGTTATATTAATTTCAGGCGTACAACGCAGTGATTCAACAATTCTATACATTTCTCAGTGCTCATCATGGTAAGTGTGCTCCTTAATTTCCTTCACCTATTCTACACATGACATCAAGACATTTTGAAAGAAAGCACTATGGCTTTCTAATTCATCCATCTAAAATCCAGAAATATAGATGGTTTCCTTACTGTAGTGGATCAGTTGATATATGACCTAGACATTTTCTAAATTTCTTGACAATTATTCTCGTTTGCTTATTCCAGTGCTTTAGGCAACATTTTCAGTTAACATTACTACCCGCCGTGTTCTTTTGGTTGACATGAAATTACTTCTTTTAAACTTCAAGATACACTCACTAGTATTTTTTAATATCCTAGGATTTATTAACTTAGTTAACATTATCCATATTATTCCTGATTTTTTTGAATAATTTGGTCACAGTTCTCCATTTCTATCATTTTATTTATTTTTTTCTAATTTTTTTCTGATTTTTTTAAATTTTATTTTTTATTTTTTAAAATTTACATCAAAATTAGCTAACATATAGTGCAACAATGATTTCAGGAGTGGATTCCTCAGTGTCCCTTACCCATTTAGCCCATCCTTCCTCCCACAACCCCTCCAGTAACCCTCAGTTTGTTCCCCATATTTATGAGTCTCTTCTGTTTTGTTCCCCCGCTGTCTTTATATTATTTTTGTTTCCCTTCCCTTATGTTCATCTGTTTTTTCTCTTAAAGTCCTCAGATGAGTGAAGTCATATGATTTTTGTATTTCTCTGACTGACTAATTTCACTTAGCATAATACCCTCCAGTTCCATCCACGTAGTTGCAAATGGCAAGATTTCATTCTTTTTGATTGCTGAGTAATATTCCATTGTATATATAGACCACATCTTCTTTATCCATTCATCCATTGATGGACATTTGGGCTCTTTCCATACTTTGGCTATTGTTGATAGTGCTGCTATAAACATGGGGATGTATGTGTCCTTTCGAAACAGCACACCTGTATCCTGTGGATAAATGCCTAGTAGTGCAATTGCTAGGTCGTAGGGTAGTTCTATTTTTAGTTTTTTCAGAAACCTCCATACTGTTTTCCAGAGTGGCTGCACCAGCTTGCATCCCCATTCATTTCTATCATTTTAAATAAAAATATCAGGTGTTATACATATATATGTATATATTTATATGTATATATTTATAAACATATATATGGTAGGCATAATCATATATATATGTGTGTGTTTAGAAAAAGATAAATTCCTGTTAGAAAGTGGAGAGGTCAACATTACTGGAGGATGATGCCATGGAAGGGAATTTTCTATCATTGACAATCTAGTACTTTCTGAGCACGACCTACATCTGCCTCTGTTTCCAATCCATCAAATCCCTTCAACCCTCTAATTTGACAGCTATCTCTATCACTCTGATGGAGCCATTCTATATAAAATCTCCAGTTGATCTCATTTTATTATGTCAAGTTATTTTTTGCTGTTTCTCTATACCCTGGCCTCTCTGTAACTTTTTATACCACTGGACAACATTTTTGTTTTAAACTCTTATTTAACCTTTGATTACACAACCCATCTTTTCCACCCGCCTTCATGACTTCTCCTTATCTGGTTTCTTTTCACATTTCACTTGCTTTTCAGCCTTCCAAAATTTGTCCCTCAGGGCATTGTCCTTGGCTGGGCTTTCTCTAAACTGGATCTTTTGAGAAATTCATATTTTCTTAGTGACCATCACCTCTAAGTGAATGGCCTCAATTCAACTCAGATGTCTTGGCTTTACTCACTCATTTGTCCATCTGTGAAAAAGTTATTGAATGCTTACAATATGACAGGCACTAAATAAATAAATTGGGTTCCTCAATACTCTATAAAACTGTAATTCATAACCCTCATAAGACTAATGTCCAAGTTTCCCTAGCTTTAAACTTTCATATCATGTTTGATGAACCTTTGTTCAATCTCTATGTTCATTTTTTCAATATCTTTCACTTACTTTTAAAAAGTGTCTTTTGAGTTCTTCTTATGGGCTTCAACATAATCCAAGTTGTCATGTCCCTTATACCTGGGTTATTACTTTAGCTTTCTAATTGGCCCTCTGATTATTTTATTCAGCCTGTATAATAATATATTTCTTATCATGTCACTCTTACTGTTCATAAACACTACAAGTCCAAACATTTCCACCTGATTTTTGAAGCTTATGTAACTAGAGTTACCGTACTGCATAAATTTTATTCCTAACGTGCACCTGTCTTTATAGACAGGAAGTTTCCCTACAAAATTAATCGTTTTTTTACCTCCATATTTTTGCAAATACTGATTTCCCCATTCTGTGATTTATTTTGTTTTGGTTGATTTCCCCCCTCCCAAATGGAATTGTAAGCTCTTGGAAATCAGGATCTATTTTTCGTTATTGAATTGTATCCGTTCTATTTTTTAAAAAAAATTTTAGTGTTTATTTATTTTTGAAAAAGAGAGAGAGAGAGAGCATGAGTGAGGGAGGGGCAGAGAGAGGGAGACGCAGAATCTGAAGCAGGCTTCAGGCTCTGAGCTGTCAGCAGAGAGCCCAGTGCAGGGCTAGAACTTATGAACTGCAAGATCATGACCTGAGCCGAAGTCAGACATTTAATGGACCGAGCCACCCAGATGCCCCAAATTTTATCAATTCTAAAATGCACATTTTTTCATATTATTAACTTCCCTAAAGTCAACATGCATCTTATAATCAAAGTTGACATCTCAAACATTATAACAGTTTACTTGTTTTTAATGTTTATTTATTTCTTTTGAGAGAGAGAGAGAGAGAGAGAGAGAGAGAGAATGGGTGAACAGGGGAAGGGCAGAGAGAGGAAGAGAGAGAATCCCAAGCAAGCCCTGTGCTGCCAGCACAGAGCCCAATGCAGGGATCAATCTCGATCTCGCAAACCCTGAGATCATGACCTGAGCCCAAATCAAGAATCAGACACTTAACTGACTGAGCCATGCAGGCACCCCACACATTGTAATAGTTTAACTGGCATTATTATTCTCTCCTGGTGGTAAACAAAATAATGGTGTGTATTATAAGCAATAGTATATTAACTGCAATCAAATACCATTTTTTTTTTTACTTTTACAGCACTTGAAGAAGTAATAGGCTCATTGCAGATATGCCATAAATGCTTGTTGGTTGATTTCTTTCCTAGTTATATGGTTTTGAACCACAAAAGTGGCTGCAATAAAGATAACCCATATACCTAGCATGTTACTAATTTCAAAAGTTAAAATAAAAATCATTTGTTTTTTGAGGGGAGGTAGAAAAGATAAAGAATTAGACAAGTATGTGAATCCCACTTTTAAAAAAAATGTTTATTACAAAAATTGAACTCTAAAGTTCTAAATTATATCTTAAACTCTCTTTCTCCAGGCTTTGAGAAGATCTCACTTACTTTGGACCATGTGAGATCCCTAACTATCATTACAGACATGAAGATTGTATATGGAAGGAAATGTAGAAAGTTTCTGCTTCTGTTTTTATTGCTTCTTTTTGTATTATCACTATAGCCATGCACATATAAACAAAAAATGTTTTGTAATCAAAATATTCTAGTAACATATAAGAGGCATTGTATTCATAAAGGAATTTGCATTCAAACTTGTTTTAATTAAACTACTATATTTAAAGTTTATTTACTTATTTTGAAAGACAAAGAGAGTTGGGGCGGGGCAGGGGCAGAGAGAAGGGGAGAGAAAGAATCCCAAGCAGGATTGGCATCGTCAGTGCAGAGCCCTATGCAGGGCTCAAATCCATGAAATGTGAGATCATGACCTGAGCGGAAACCAAGAGCCCCTGCTCAACCAAGTGAGCCACTCAGGTGCCCTTAATTAAACTAATTTTTAAAAAATATCTTTAAAAAGTACGCACAAGGAACAGTGCCATAATCATGACAGAAGTTTGGTTTTTCTTTGTATTTATTTCAGCCTATGTATGCATATTCTCAATGAAGTGCAGAATTGAGCCCAAAATTGTAATGCAAAATAGATTTTTTTTTTATCATTCATCGATGTTTTCAGCCATGCCAGCCATATCTGAATTAAGATTATATACTCCCATGATGATTTTATCATGTAGTATGTCTGAATGTGTAATGTAGCGGATGAAAGTGGGCACTGGGATCCAACAGACCTGAGATCAAATACTGGATCCACTGCTTATCAAGTCTTTGCATTTTACTTACTTTATCTAAAGGCGGGATTTTTGTGATGATTAGAGATAATGCTTAGAAAATACCTGGTATAATAATCAGAAGGAAGAGGAAAGAAGGACTTTGTCCGTTTTGATACTTTGCTGTAGGTGGCCAGTTTCTCATAGGGAAATCTGCCCCACCTGTTGTGTTGGCGCTTAAGGAACTGCTGTTGTAAGTGGTTCATCAAGAGTTGAATGTCATGTGGCCTTGTTGGGACTATGGAAAAGGAATTAAGCCACAGGATTGCCCATTCAGTCTTGAGAAGATCTGGATGATTCTGCAGAAGCAAAAATGATTTGAAAATGTATATATAGATACCTCTCTACCAATCCATCCTCACCTGACTGAATGTTGTATAATAGCCCTTTTCCAAAACAGGGGTGGAATGTTCTGGTTTCACCACAGATTTTCTACTCATTTCATCTTTAGAATCAGCTTAAAGATTTCAGGTCCCTTTTGTATATAACCTTTATTCTTTAGCTTTTTAAAAAATAATATTTTTGCATATTAAAAAACAAAGAAGGGGCGCCTGGGTGGCTCAGTCAGTTAAGCCTCCGACTTCAGCTCAGGTAACGATCTCATGGTTTGTGGGTTTGGGCCCTGCATCAGGCTCTGGGCTGACAGCTCAGAGCCTGGAGCCTGCTTCGGATCCTGTGTCTCCCACTCTCTCTGCTCCTCCCCTGCTCACGCTCTGTCTCTCTCTCTCAAAAGTAAAATAAAAAGAAATTAAAAAAAAAAAAGAAAATACCTAGTACTTGGCATAAATACTCTAAATCTGTTAGAAGAGAGAAACTATATGGGGGTCATGGGAATATATTCCAGGGTGTATTCACTTCACACTTTCCCCTTTGGCCCAGCCCAGGGCCTCTTAGCCCCTGTAAGGATGTGCCCGTCTTTCAGGATAACCCCTTACCAGTCACGTCCCAGGATAGGCAATGCTTCCTGCATGGATGGAATGCTGCCCTCTTCCTCTGACTGGGTCTCATAATCTTTTGCCTCTTCTTTCTCTTCTGCCAATTCTCCAGGCCTGAGAGAGTGGTGCTTCTCCCAGTCCCTCTGCATCCAGACTAGCTATGTGGAAAGGAGTTTTGACCTTAAAGGACTTTTTGGAAAACCATAAACTGAAATAGAACAAGCAGTAAAATTTGAGTCAAGGGACCTGGAATCACAAGTGATGTGCTATTAGACAAATCAGTTTCCTTCTCTGGACCTTGGTTGTTGTTCTGTAAAATGAAGGGTTGAGTTGGATAGAGTCAGTGAATAGAATCAGTGTCTTAGTGTCCAACGCTACTGCAGGCATATTAATCTTACAGAACTATCATCAGAGACTGGAGCTATCAATGTGTAGCCAATGATTCTACCCATCTTCTATAGAATGATGTGGTGTAAAGAGCACAGGCTTTTGAGTAAGATGGAACTGTGTTCATCCTTGTTATTAGAATCTAACAAACAAACCCAAACTCTGTGACCAAAGGCAAGTTCCTTCAGTTCTCAATTTAATGTCCTTCTCTTTAAAACTGCAGTAGATATTACCTACCTCATTGGGTTGTCATGAGGATTGAATCAGATACCGTTCATATAGTGCTGGGACATAGCATCTGTTTCTGCTAAGGAGGTCTTAACATCCAGTAGCAGTGCTCACTCTCCATCTTAATCAACACGATCAGCAGCATGTAACAGTTGATCACACTGTCTTCCTTGAGACACTTTATTTGTACTCTCTGACTTCTCTCTCTCTTTTCCCTCCTATCTTCTGGGCCTCTCCTTCTTAGTCTTCTTTGCTGGATCTTCCTCCTCTTCCTCACCTGTGAATGAGGGGTGAGGCTTCTCTGTCACTCTTCCTTACTAGATCTTATCTACTCTTGTGGCTTTAAAAGGCATCTTTAAGCTGATTACTCCCAAATGTACACGCCTTGCAGAGATCTTTCCTATGAAGTCCAGATTCATATAGTTCAGCTGCCCACTTGACATACCTACTTGGTTGATTCATAGGCATATTAAGTTTAACATATCCCCAACTGAACCTTTCATCTCCACATCACCCCTTTCTTGGTAAATGGAAAATCGCCTCTTTAGTTGCTCAGGCCAAAAATCCTTATAATTATCCTAGTCTCTTCCACATTAATCTGGTCATAAATTCTCTTGGCTTGATTCTCATATATATCTAGAACCTGACTGTTCCCTCTCCCTCCGCTGTTATTCTAGCCCAAACAGCCATCTTCTCTCATGTGGATGTTTGCAGTAGTCTCCTAACACATCTCCTTGCTGCCATTTTACCCCCTCTCCTCAAAGAAGCTAGAAAGATCCTTCTGCAGCATAAGCATAGTATCATGTTACTTGCCTGGAAGCAGACTGGGGTGGAGTTCCAGCATGCAAGACTTTTTTAAGGATTGCCCTTGGTATCAACATTTGTGGAAGGGAAGGGAAGGATCAGGACTGGACAGAGAAGTACAAAGGTTATGCGTGCCCACTGACAGTCTTGGCCAAATACATGTTGGCCTGTAGAGCTACAGTGCCCTTCAGAGTTGTTTCAAATTGGGCTAAGATGCCAGACCTTTATGCTCCCTCATCATGGACAGGGATGTGGCCTGTTCTGTGAAAGGCACAACCGAAGGCAAGGAGGTCTCTGAAGCTGAGGCAGTCCCAAAGGCATTCTTGACTTTCAGCCAAAAGCACACCCAGACAACAGGCATTCACGGAAGGGGGATCCAGGTAGCACAGCACAGGATCTACCACTCCTCTACCCATTTCCCTCCAGTGGCTTCCCATCTCACTCAGAATAAAACCCAAAGTCTTTATCATTTTTCCCTTGAACTCATCTCTTACCGCTCTTCCCTTCACTCACCCCCCCAAGCCACGTTAGCCACCTGTAAGTTTCTTGAACGTCTCCATCTCCTTCCTCCCACCACTACACTTCTGTCTCAGCACTTGCTGTTTCTTCCATTCGCAAAGTTCATCTCCCAGATGGCTGGAGGGGCTGGCTCTTGAACTTTATTCAAGTCTCTGCTCAAATTTCACTTTATCAGAGAGGCCTTCTCTTACCAACTCATAGCACGTAGCACATTGCCCTTTTCCTGTGTTCCCTTATTTTACTCAATTTTTCTTTTTAGCACTTAAATCATGACCTAACATGGTTATATATTTATATATTGCCTGTCCATCTGCTCTCTCCACCTGGATATAAGTTCCAAGAAAGAGGGGACTTTGTTTTTATTCATTGCTATATCCCCAGTGACTGTGACAGTGCCTGGCACATAGCAGATACTCAATAAATATTTGTTAACTATAATTTTGGGGGAGCAGGGCACTGTTCCAAAGAAAATAAGAGCTAACACATTGGACTAAAACAAACGTAGGTTTTATTTGTAATTATAAACTTAGGAGCTGTGAAGTGTAGGATATGTTATTTGCTCTCTCTGCACCTGAGTTTGCTTAGTTGTAAAATGTAGATGATTTTAATACCCATAATAGGCTTGTGGTGAGATCAAAGGGATAATGTGTGTAAAGCATCATTAAGCACCGATAGATAACAGTGAGAATCTGAAAACTGCTTGCAAGCACAGTTCCTAACAAGTAGGAAGTGCTCAAGCGTTGATAGTTCTTTTATCATTGTATAATAAACATACAGAATAATGTGTGGTTAGAGTTGATTTTAATGAACCTGTGATTGTTTAAATGGTGCAAATCATTGCTTTCAGTTCTTCATTTTAGGGTGTCTTGTAGATAGCCTGGGCTTATAGCTCACTCTTCAACAGGGAGATTTGGTTTATTTTAATTCTACATCAGAAAAATTCAAAACAACAGAAAGTTTGATATGCAGTGTTAGAGAAGTTTTCATTAAGTGCAACTTCTTTACACATGTGTAAATACATTGTGTGTAAGCCCACTTAAAATTGGATTTTAAGTGGGATAATGCATTTTAAGTGGGATAAGGAAAATTCCTATTTAAAGTATTCTTGGGATTTCTTTTGCAAAACAAACCATCCTTTTGAAAGCAGAATCACCATTTCATAATTGATCTGTTTTGTAAATTTATGTTTGCATGCCCAGTTTTTTTTTGGAAACTATGAATGGAAGACTTGAGGAAATGCTTTATTTACAAAGAATGCATATCCACTGCATAAAGGTTCTACTGATGGTGAAAACGGGAAAAATTGGAAAACATATCTTAAGCTCCTCTCAATACAACAGTTCTTATGCAGCAAACGTTTTTCTTAGCAGTGATAGCATAAAATGTACAAGACATAAGTGAAAAGTTACTTCTGACAGATTTCCAGGCAGACAAGAGAAGCTATGCGAAGTAGAACTGTTTGCACTATGATTTCGCCCCTTCGCTAAAGCAGGAGCAATACCTACATCAGCCCTTTTTGTTCACGGTCACTATCACAAGTGACACCAACCAAACACAGCAGGAAAATCCCTGCTTTCAAATAGTGAGGAAATATCAGACGTCTCTCCAACTAAGACTTCTATTTTACCATTTTACGTGAAAAATAAAGCTAGATTTAAAAAGCAACAGTAAGAAATCTCTTAGCGAATTCCTTGAGACGGTAGAAGTAATGCTAATTTTCGGCTGACCGGAAGAAGAAACAGCATCCAATCGGGGCCCGTTTCTCAAAGGCCAATCAAACTTCACCTTACTTGCTGGTGCTGGGGAAAACGGACCTGGAGGTCTTTGTCTGCAGTGTGTGGCTGCAGTTACCTGGACAGGGTTGCACACCTGCGGCTCTATTTTTTCTCTGAGCGCTAAGGGACGAGCAGTTTGGCCTTTTCCACCGTTGGCTAGATTTGCTTGTATTGTTTCTAGCCACTGCTCATGTAATGCACTCCCTTAACCAGGAAATTAAAGCGTTCTCCCGGAATAATCTCAGGAAGCAATGTACCAGGGTGACAACGCTAACTGGAAGGAAAATTATAGAAACATGGAAAGATGCCAGAATTCATGTTGTGGAAGAAGTAGAGCCGAGCAGTGGGGGTAGTTGTGGTTATGTGCAGGACCTTAGCTTGGACCTGCATGTTGGTGTTATTAAGCCTTGGTTGCTCCTTGGTGAGTATATCGATTTGCCACTATCTCGTTGATTCTTTTTAGCCGTATTACTTTCTCATTCCCCCCACCCCGCCATGTGTAATATTCTGTTCTATCCGCTATCCTGCTGAAAAGTTGAAATGTTTCCTTTTTTAGATCTGGAACATCCATTAGCTGGCCAGTGATGTTTCTGCACCACAATCCATCCACAAGAAGCATAGATTCTGGTAGCACATGGCACCTGGTATCTGGATTTTAGAAAAGCTTTCATCCTGTTTTTTTACTTCTCTGGAGGGCAGCATGTTAATGTTGTATTTTCTTGGATTGTAAATGAACATAGCCTTAAAAATCATCAAATTAAACAGAATGTTTTAATTAGGTAAAACTACAAGTGGCAAGGTTGTTAAGGTTATAGACAAGTTAATACCTGAAATAGCCAAGTGATTGTCATATGGAGTGCATGGCTCCTGTAGCCATATTAATCTATGTGCCTGTTTTTGGGGTGTTATGGGGAAATTGTGTTTTTATTTATAGCTATGAGCCTGATAGTTTTATGCTTTCCTGTATGATGGAGAATATTGTTTCCCTATACAAAGCATGGTCCACAAATAGCAAATGAAGCACAGTTATGAAAACACAAATTTGCTAGCTTGGAAGGATATGTTACGGTATTCTTTAAAAAAAAAATCAGCAGTGTGTTCAAGTAGGTGTTCATTTAGGAATGCAGAAATTAAGACTTGAAAAGATTAACCATTTCCCAGCATTGATGCAGCCAAGCCATTCTTGAGTAGAAGGAGCACTGTACTGGGAGTCAGAAATAGCTAGGTACTACTGTGAAGTGCACACGGCATCTCCTTTTAAAAACTCTCTGAATTAGGGATTATCAGCTCCATTTTACAGGTGGGAACTGGATTTAACAATGGTTAAGTAACTTCCACAAGGTGACATACCTAGTAAATAACAGAGCTGGGCATCAGGCTCAAGTCTGATCCACTCCTGCTCTACATCATCGTATAGATTGCCCCGGAGAGTCCAGGTTTTCAGTCCTGCTCTACCTCTTAATAGATGAACTAGCCCAAGTCATTTATTCTCTCTGGTCTTCCAAGAAACCATCTGTAAAACTGAAGTAAAGGTATCTGTTTCTCTCATAGGGCTGTCCTGAGGTTGTGAAGTTTTTGAAACAAACTAATGGCAGTATACATAGGATTTGTTATTGTGTTATGATTACATGAATTGCTGCATGAGCTATCTTTAACTTCAAATAAGTATCTCCAACTAGTTTCTGAAGCCCAGTGAAAAATTAAGGGATCATTTAGCAAGTCTGAAAGGTTCACTCAGGACTTACACACCATGTCTAGGAAAGAAAATATGCTCAGGTACATTTTTCAGTTATTTGCCTTCCATCGTAGTACCAATGGTTTAAAATACCTATGGTAGAATTTTAAAATATTTCACTTTCACAAACTTGGTGATTTTTTTATCTAGACTTATCCAGAGTGAGTTGATCAAGGTAGTGTTCTCAGATTGGCGTTGGAACCCTTCCCACAATCCTGGGAGAGTTCTGGGAGAGACTTCTGAAACTAGTCCTTAATATGGTCTCCTCTTTGGGCCAGGAAATGGGATATTTTTGTCAGGTACAACCACCTTTCCTGTGAGAGGTAGATGGACCTTTTTCGGCCTAGTAACAAGTGCCTTATTCCTGAGGGACCCATGGATGATTACATCTTAAGTTCTTCCACATGAATGATGCAGTGGTTGTGTCTGACCAGACTAGGTTTCTCTCTGGACATGGGGTTTGGTTCTATGTTGCTTCAAAGAGCTTTCTTTATCTCTTCAAGCATCACAACTCCCACACAGCACTATATGAAATTAACTTTTTTTGTTGTTGGGGAACTATAATCTTTTTCAGTTAGCTCATAAATTCAAACCAGCTTCCGCATTCCAAAAATCTTATATAGGCCCTTGATCTAACAGTTTGACAAAAAAGATCTTATTGAGCATTTATGTCCTAGGATTTGCAAATTATATTTTTACAACAAAATCACTAGGACTTTTCTTAAAACCAACTTAATTTTTAAAAGTAGAAAATTCCATTTCCCTTGGGTAGTTAAAAGGTACACATATTATTTGTTGTATACATTCTGTTAAGAAGTCCCTACCCTTCTCTTTAATTCTAGGTGAAAATCTTAGGGTCCTTTATAAGGTTATGGAAATTTCTGATATTTAGGAAGCCCAATATTCTTCGGAGGTGGATAATACATTAAACTTGCATAGCTCTTTATTTTGTACAGTTCTTCCATAAATATTGTTATCTCATCCGCATAGTAATTTATGCTCTTGTTTCTATTCATTTATGAATGTTCACTCCTACAAATTTTCTCAAATAAAACATTTCTCTTTTGAATATCATTTATTTCCTTTTTCAATAATAATGCTTTTTCTTTTGGTTGGTTTTTGTGATGATGAAAATAGTGATTTATAAATTAAGACATACTACATCAGAATTTATACAATATTTAGTATTTTCACTAAAAGAATCTTTTAAACAGAAACAGGATTTTGGAGATCTTAAGTAGCTATTTTTTATGATACATATGTTATGATTGCAAAACACTGAACTTGTTAGAAGTCCCAACTCCAATAGCATGTAATATATATCCTTTCTAAATTAGTTACCTCATCTTTATATTCCCATAATAATCCTTGGCCAAATAATGAATATTAGTGGCTTGTAAATATCAAGGTAAAATAACTGTAAATTGTTGTTATTGGCTCTCTTTGTTGTTTCTTATTCAACTTTTTAATTATTTTCAAAACTATCCTATAGTAAAGTTGACTTGGTATTCAGTGCTGTGAGGTTTTTTGGTTTTTTTTTTTTTTTTTTTACTTCTGTGAGTTTTAACATAATTATGATTCATGTAGCCACTTTTATAATAATAAAATTCTTAAAATTTGTATTTGTTTTTAAAAATTAAGATATGCATAAAAGGATAACATTCTACTTTTTTAAAACAAAGGTTTAAGTAACACATTATCATAATATATGATTTACAGTGTTTATTTCTTTTAACCATGTGTTTTTCCAATAAGAGTTTACTACAGGACTGTCACACAAATCAACAACTTTAAATTGGAGGAAAGCTGATGTTTATATCTAGAATTTAGAATTGAACTGTAATACTAAGTATTAGATGAAACACACAAGCTAATTACCTGAAATCCATTTATGCTAACTAAAATTGTTTCCCCACACTATTAACACTAATATAATTTTATTATTTGAAAAGGCAGAGCACAGAAGTTGTATTTTTTTTTTTTTTTTTTTGGCTTCAAGAATACTAAATTTGTTTCAATATGGTTCATGTTCTGGAAGGGACTTTCAAAATGGGGTAGCTAATTCTGAAATATATAATCAACCTGTTCTGTTTGGTGTATGTTGTTCAATGGAAATGATCTAAGTATCCAGCTTTGATAAGTGTAATAATGATGGTTTAGGGTTCGAAGAAAGAATTTCATTTATTCATGTTTTTTTTTTTTGCTATTGTAAGAAATAGGCAGAGTGGAATTATTATTTAAAAGATGATATGTATTTAATTTATTTGAAGCCATTTTTCCCCTGGAGGTGGTTAGGACTTCCTGCAGAAAATTGAGAAATTATTTTTTTAATTTAAGTATTTCAAATGTGTAGAAAATTACAGACAATAATATAACAGCTGCATATCCACCATCCAGCTTTAACAGATATTAATATTTTCATAGGCTAACTTTTAAGTATAAAGTTAAATGTAGGCTCAGTAAGGAGCCCGCGAGTTTCCGATTACCAATTACCAGGGGAATATTGGCCAACCAGTGGATTTGCTGGCTTTTCAGCTACCTAAAATCAATTAACAGAAGCTGGCAGATTCCCCAGATAGGTAAGGTAAGAAAAACATTGTTTATGGAAATGGATCCTAATCTAGAGAAGTAAAATACTTGAAATCTTTAAAAAAGAAATGCCCTATATTTTTCAATTGTGTAACTCACTTTAACTAATAATCTCATGTTTAAACTTGGTTATTAGCTAGAGTCATTTTCCAAGTTTGGTAGATATGGGGAGCCAACTTTAACAGGAAGAAGCTGTAAAAGGGGATAGCCCTATTGGTGCAGGGAATGTGGGTGGAATCTATAAACCCAGCAGTGTTTGCTCTAAGCTATTAGATATTCCTAAACCAGAGTCATTTTGTGGGTGGTTTTTTAACATCTTTTTTTAAGTTACAAAAGTAGTAGATAATTGGGGTGCCTCAGTGGCTTAGTTGGTTAAGCATCTGACTCTTGATTTTGGCTCAGGTCATGATCTCACGGTTCTTGGGTTTGAGCCCCATGTTGGGCTCTGCTCTGACATCACAGATCTCTCTGCCCCTCCCCTGCTCTCTCTCTGACTCTCAAAGTAAATAAATATTAAAAAATCTTTTTTAAAGAAAGAGATATGTAGTGTAAAAATACAAATGAGTGTAAAGAAGAAAATCACCTGTAATCCCACTATCAACATTTTGTTCTATATCCTTCCTGTTCATTTTTAGGCATATACGTATTTTTTGTTTTCACAGAAATGGATGATGGTGTTTTGTAATACAATAGTATTATCACCTAATATGTTGAGAATATATTTCCATGCCATAAATATTCTTCTACATTCTTGTTTGTTTGTTTGTTTTAAGTAAACTCTGCTCTCAGCGTGGGGCTCAAACTCATGACTACAAGAGTCACATGCTTTACCAATGAGCCAGCCAGGTGCCTGAGCATTTTCATTTTAATGGGTGTATGTATTTAACTACATAATAGTATCATATTTTATTTAACCCAACCCCTATTATTAGGCTTTTTGTTGTTTTTTACTCGTTTTGAGGGTTTGGAGTTTTTTTTTTTGTATTATAAACAATACTACAATGAACATCCTGATGGCTAACCTTTGCAACATCCAGGGCTTGCAAGAAATTGTTCGAAGTGAGATTTCAGAATATGAGATATATACAAGATGAATATTTTTTAATGAGTAGTTCCAAATTGTCTTTTAGAAAGTTGGAATTAGGTCCTCCCAAGTTGCATTTTTTATTTTTTATTTTATTTATATATTTTTTATCTTAGAAAGAATGCATGAGCATGAGCCGAGGAGAGAGACAGAGGAAGAGAAAGAATCTTTTTTTTTAAATAATGTTTGTTTATTTTTGAGAGAGAGAGAGCACGCAAGTGGGGAAGGGGCAGAGAGAGGGAGACAGAGGATCCAAAGCAGGCTCTGTGCTGACAGCAGCAAGGCTGATATGGTACTTGAACTAAAAAACCGCGGCACCATGACCTGAGCTGAAGTCGGGCTCAACCGACTGAGCCACCCCGGTGCCCCATTTTTATTTTTATTTTTAAAAATTATTTATTTGCTTATTTATTGAGAGATAGAATGAGAATCTTAAGCAGGCTCCACGCTGAGCACGGAACCTGACACAGGGCTCAATCCCATGACCCTGGGATCATGATCTGAGCCAAAATCAAGAGTCAGACATTCAACTGACTGAGCCATCCAGGTACTCTCCGAGTTGTATTTTTTAAAATAAATGAATAACTAATAGAATTCCTGCAAAAATTATATTAAAAGTCCGGATGATTATTTTCATGTTGAAGGTGATATGATTTATTTCTTATAGGGTCACAAGATGCTGCTCACGATCTGGATACTCTGAAAAAGCACAAGGTAAAAATGCTTCAGGTCTGCAGCCATGTATAGAAAATATTTTAATTGTTACATTTTTTTAAATTTGAATTTTAATTTTTTTGAATATATTAAATTTTTAAAAAATAATTATTATTATTTTCTAAATTTACATCCCAAGTTAGCATATAGTGCAACAATGATTTCAGGAGTAGATGCCTTAGTGCCTTTACCCATTTAGCCCATGCCCCTCCCACTACTCCTCCAGTAACCCTCTGTTGTTCTCCATATTTATGAGTCTCTTCTGTTTTGTCCCCTCCCTGTTTTTGTATTATTTTTGCTTCCCTTCCCTTATGTTCATCTGTTTTGTATCTTAAATTTCTCACATGAATGAAATCATATGATATTTATCTTTCTCTGACTAATTTAGCTTAGCATAATACCCTGCAGTTCCATCCACATAGTTGCAAATGGCAAGATTTCATTCTTTTTGATAGCTGAGTAATACTCCATTATATATATATATATATACCACATCTTCTTTATCCTTTCATCCGTAGCTGGACATTTGGGCTCCTTCCATACTTTGGTTGTGGTCAATAGTGCTGCTGTAAACGTTGGAGTTCATGTGCCTCTTTGAAACAGCATACGTGTATCCCTTGGATACACACCTACTAGTGCAATTGCTGGGTCGTAGGGTTGTTCTATTTTTAATTTTTCGAGGAACCTCCATACTGTTTTCCAGAGTGGCTGCACCAGTTTGCATTCCCACCAGCAGTGCAAAGGAGATCCTCTTTCTCCACATCCTCGCCAACATCTGTTGTTGCCTGAGTTGTTACGGTTAGCCGTTCTGACAGGTGTGAGGTGGTAGCTCATGGTGATTTTGATGTGCATTTCCCTGATGATGAGTGATGTTGAGCATTTTTTCATGTGTCAGTTGGCCATCTGGATGTCTTCTTTGGAGAAGTGTCTATTCATGTCTTTTTCCAATTTCTTCAATGGATTATTTGTTTTCTGGGTGTTGAGTTGGATAAGTTTTTTTATAGATTTTGGATACTAACCCTTTATCTGATAATGTCATTTGCAAATATCTTCTCGCATTTCATCGGTTGCCTTTTATTTTTGCTGATTGTTTCTTTCACTGTGCAGAAGCTTTTTATTTTGATGAGGTCCCAGTATAGTTCATTTTTGCTTTTGTTTCCCTTGCCTCCAGAGATGTGTTGAGTAAGAAGTTGCTGCAGCTGAGGTCAAAGAGGTTTTTGCCTGCTTTCTCCTCTAGGATTTTTAAAAATTTTTATTAAAATTAATATTTTTTATTTACTTTTGAGAGAGAGAGACAGAGACAGTGCAAGCAGGGGAGGGGCAGAGAGAGAGGGAGACACAGGATCTGAAGCAGGCTTTAGGCTTGGAACTGTCAGCACAGAGCCCAACAACGGGGCTCGAAGTCAAGCCCACATGATCTCATGTGAGATCACAACCTGAGCCGAAGTCAGACACTTAACTGGCTGAGCCACCCAGGCACACCTCTTCTCTAGGATTTTGATGGCTTCTTGTCTTATGTTTAGGTCTTTCATCCATTTTGAGTTTATTTTTGTGTATGGTGTAAGAAAGTGGTCCAGGTTCGTTCTTCTGCATGTTACTGTCCAGGTTTCCCAGCACCACTTGCTGAAAAGACTATCTTTATTCCATTGGATATTCTTTCCTGCTTTGTCAAAGATAAGTTGACCATACGTTTGTGGATCCATTTCTTGGTTCTCTCTTCTGTTCCATTGACCTGAGTGCCTGTTTTCGTGCCAGTACCATACTGTCTTGATTACAGCTTTGTAATACAGCTTGAAGTCCAGGATTGTGATGCCTCCTGCTGTGGTTTTATTTTTCAAGATTACTTTGGCTATTCGGGGTCTTTTCTGGTTCCATACAAATTTTAGGATTGTTTGTTCTAGCTCTGTGAAGAATGCTGGTGTTATTTTGATAGGGATTGCATAATTGTTACATTTATTTAGGAAACTATTAGTCCATTTCAGAATTTAATTGGTAACATTCTGGCTGTCATTTTAATAAAGTTGCAAAAATTATTATACCTAATTAAATATATGGATTTATAATTCATCTTTCCAATTTTATATTCTCTCAGTCTCCCTTCATGGACCCTCATGAACCTGACTTTGAGGCATGTTTTCTTGCCTCTGCTTATGTACTTCCTTTGTGTGGGATGGACTTTCCTCTCTTCTCTTCTCATCCAAGACATATCCATGCCTGAGTCCCAACTCAAATACCACTTCTTCCCCAATGCCATCTTCCCCCACACTTCCCACACAACTGATGTGATTTATTACTTATTTTAGCCCTCTATTTTGTCCAGCAGTGTTTTGGCATCATGGAATTGCTGTGGTTTATTAACATGAAGCTTCTGGAGCAGAGGGTAGAGGAGAGAACAACAAATAAGCACCTTCAGTCCAGGGTATAATGTTCTTTGATGGGGAAATGCAGGTGCTACTGGAGAGCATGTGAGATGATGCCCTCCATGTTTGGATTGAGTTGGGTTGGGTAGGGGATTGTAAGGTCAGGGAAGTGATGAAGGAAGTGCTATTGAAGTTTGCTCTGAATGGGGTGGGGAGGGAGCAGACAGAAAAGTGTTCAGATAAGAGAAGTGGTTTGTGTGCAGCCCCAGAAGAGAAAGGCTGATGTTTTCAGAGACGGAAAAAAAGTTCAGTAACCCTGGAATAGAGAGTGACAAAGAAGGATACCCAGAAACAAGGCCAGGGATGTAAGCATGAATCAGATCACAAAAATCCATGTAAGCCTGGGTAAACTGTTGGACTTTATCCAAAAGTATGTGAAAGTCTTTACCCAGGGAAGTAACAGGATCAAATTTGCAGTTTGGTAAGGTTGCTTGGTAGAGGCCATGTGGAAAATAGATCGGAGTGTTGCATAAACTAAAGATGGGGAGAGTAGTTACAAGGCAGTTGCAGTAACAGTTATAATAATAACTGGCTGACAAGAAGAGATAATAGCCTGGAATTGCATAAGGATATGAGAAGTACTGTGTTTCCTAATAGCATCCATCTTAGATCAATATTTTAACATAAGTAGGACAAGTTTCAGAGTCTTGTTTACACTAGCAAATTAATACTTCTCAGAGAAAAAATGGAAACTAGAAAAAATGATAAAATTTATTCATTGGCAAATGTTTCATTATCTATCCCCTTTTATGATACATTAGTTCAAATTCACTTTCATCTGGCGATGTGAAGCAAGCAGGTGTTTAAAAGATCCTTTTAAGGTAAACTGACCAGCTGAATAGAGGGTTTATTGAAAAATTTAGTGACTCTACAAAACATGATTATTGATTTAAATGCGTGGCACATTTCAAAGGCATATTATTCTAAGACTTAAGTGCTATAATTAATAGAAATTCTTTTGAGGATCATTTCAGAAATTTCATTAGGAATTTCATTTTACTGTTTAGATATAGTAATAATAGTTGCTTTGTTAATAAGGTACCCAAGTGCTTGGTGTGTGTCCAACAAAGTACTATGGAAGATAGAAAACTGAAACATAAAATGTCCCAAGTTACTTATTGTTGCATTGTTTATTAACAGCAAATCATTGACAAAAACTCACATGTTCATAGATAGGGAATTGGTTAAATAATAGTACACTCACACTACAGAACTATATAGCTATAAAAAAGAACACCAAAAAAAAAAGAGTCTGTAAATACTAATCTAAAAAAATTTCCAGGACATTTATTTTTTATTTTATTTATTTTTAATTTTTCTTATTCTTTATTTTTGAGAGACAGTGAGACTGAGTGTGAGTGGGGGAGGAACAGAGAGAGAGGGAGACACAGAATCCAAAGCAGGCTCCATGTTCTGAGCTGTCAGCACAGAGCCTGACACAGAGCTTGAACCCACTAACCGTGAGATCATGACCTGAGCTGAAGTCGGATGCTTAACCGACTGAGCCACCCAGGCAACCCTTACTTACATATCAATATCTATATCTATCTATCTATCTATCTATCTATCTATATCTATCTATCTATCTATCTATATCTATAGATAGCGTAGATAGCATATAGTGCAATAATGATTGCAGGAGTGGATTCCAGTGATTCATTCCCTATGTATAACACCCAGTGCTCATCCCAACAAGTGTCTTCCTTAATGCCCCTTACCCATTAAGCCCATTTCCTCACCTACAACCCCTCCAACAACCCCCAGTTTATTCTCTATATTTAAGAGTTTATGTTTTGCCCCCCTTTCTGTTTTCATATTATTTTTGCTTCCCTTCCCTTATGTTCATCTGTTTTGTATCTTAAATTCCACATATGAGTGAAGTCATGATATTTTTCTTTCTCTGACTAATTTTGCTTAGCATAATCCCCTTTAGTTCGATCCATGTAGTTGCAAATGGCAAGATTTCATTCTTTTTGATTGCTGAGTAATACTCCATTGTGTGTGTGTGTACATACACATACCACATCTTCTTTATCCATTCATCAGTAGATGGACATTTGACCTCTTTCCATACTTTGGCTATTGTAGGTAGCGCTGCTATAAACATTGGGGTGCGTGTACCCCTTCAAAATAGCACACCTGTATCCCTTGGGTAAATAACTAGTAGTGCAATTCCTGGGTCGTAGGATAGTTATATATTTAATTTTTTGAGGGACCTCCATACTGTTTTCCAGAGTGGCTGCACCAGTTTGCATTCCCACCAGGAGTTGAGCACATATTTAAATGAGAGGAGAACCCAGGGTGTTGTCTTTGTGTAGGAAAGGGAATAAACAAATTTGCCTGAAGATGCTCTAAAAGAATACACAAGACGCCAACAAAGGTGGTTACCATTAAGGTAGGAGAAAACGGAGTAGATAGGGACAGGGTGAGAGCAAAACTTCGTTTCTTTTTTATAATGTTCTGATTTTTGAACCAGTTCACAATATGTAAGTTTACTAAAATTAGAAATAATAATGCCTATATGTGAGGATTAGGTGAGATAACTTATAGGCCTAGCATACATTAGGTTTGCAATAAAGTGGTTTTTCTTATTATCCCTATTACAAAGGGCATCCCAAGGGCAACCATTGTTAGGACCTCCATACCTACATTTTGGAAGTATGCTTAATTACTAGAAAGGGTTTTAGGCTGGGTCCCCATCACCACCACCACCTGTGATTCAGTACAATTCTTTTCTATCAGGCCCAGTCAATACACATATAAATTGCACTTCCCAACAGCTAAACTACCCAGGCATTGGTAATCCATAATATTTGTAAAGCACTTTTACCTTTCAAGAGGTTTTCCTAAGATTCTCATTTGGTTTTCTCCATAATCCTGTGAAGATACATAGGTAATAGGTAATAAGTTATATATATCTTATATTGTGTGTGTGTGTGTGTGTGTATATATATATATACAATTTATATATATAAATTTATATATAAAATTTATAAACAATGTGCATATATATATATATAATTTATATATATAAATTTATATATAAAATTTATATATATGAATTGTATATATATATACATATGCACATTGTATATATAGGTACAATATATATATTGTATTTATATATATTGTATATATTATCCAGGGCAGAATCATATAATCCTGGTCAGAAGTACACTGGCAATGAGTGAGTTGACATAGACAAGACTTCACTGGGGAAAGCAGAAGGACATTTCAGACTTTATCTTCTAAAAATGTTCTTACCTTTCTAGTTTCTCCCATCTCATCTCTATATAAGAATGTCTCTTGAGTAGACATTTGAGGTTTTTTCTGTTGTCTGTCTTCTACAAGGCAGTTAGGTCAGTAAATGAATGGCCTGTGGCTCTGTCTTCATGGGGCCTAGCTCCCGGAATGTTTTAATCAATGCTCTTTGGGTTGGGAGGCACAGAAACCCTAGCAAGAAAAGAGAATGTGTGTATAGCAATTTAGGGGGAATCTCTGGAATCTGAGGGCAGAGACTGGCTGTGCTAGAGAATAGAAGGCTCTCCAAGATGGTCCCTCTCTGCTGCTGGCATCATGGCCCCTTTCTGCACAGGTATCTACTCTGTTCTTATTTAGGAGCAGAAAGTCTTCAGCTTCTTTGGGCACATAATAGAAAGCAGCTATCTTAGACCTCTCAAGTTTGCGGACCATTCAGCTGTCTTGTGTACCTATTTTAAATTTCTGAAAATAATTTGATCAGTGTTGTTTAAGTCTGGTGTCTGCCTCAATCTAGTTAGCTGTACTAGGTGGAGAAGTGGGGCGCTGCCACAGCCATGTCTATGAGGGTAGTGGAGGCAAGAGAGGCAGAGCTGGAAGATACTCTAAAGTGTGTAAGGGGCACCTGGCTGGCTCAGTTGGTGGAATGTGCGGCTCTTGATCTCAGTATTGTGAGTTTGAGCCCCACTTTGGGTGTAGAGCTTATTTAAATAAATAAACTTAAAATTTTTTTTTTTTAACGTTTTATTTATTTTTGAGACAGGGAGAGACAGAGCATGAACAGGGGAGGGTCAGAGAGAGGGAGACACAGAATCCGAAACAGGCTCCAGGCTGCGAGCTGTCAGCACAGAGCCCGACGTGGGGCTCGAACTCACGGACCGCAAGATCATGACCTGAGCCGAAGTTGGCTGCCCAACCGACTGAGCCACCTAGGCACCCCTAAATAAATAAACCTTTAAAAAGTTTAAAAATTAAAAATAAAATACGTGTGAAATACACGAAAATATCGAGATAGGTAAAACCGAACACCCATGCTAAGAAAGAGAATATGGTGAGGCATGTCATGACAAGAAACAGTGCCCTATTTTCTTTATCCATTTAACTTTTGGATTCTTTTAATTAACCTTCCACATGGCCCCTTCCATATGCTTGGTAGACTGTAGGAAAGAAGCTCAAATGCATAGATGGGTAGAAGGTTGCTTTTGTGGACCATTTGAAATAAATGACCATCCTTTCAACCAGACTAATTCATTGGAGTCTCTAGGTTTGAGGCCCTGTGGCACTGACATTTTAAAAGTTAACTGGGTGATTCTAATGTGCAGCCACACTTGAGAACCGTCATACTACTAAAGAATATGAAGGAAAATCGGAAAATAATTATTGAAAAAGAAGTCTGTGTTATTGATGTACTTCCCTTACTCAAGTTTTTTATATGCATATTCATTGATTTACCCAACAAATATTTTAAGTACTTTTTGTGCTAAGGTCATTGCTCACACACAGTGCTTACTCATAATACTGAAGAAGCCAAACATGGTTCCTCCCCTCATGGAGTTTCTAGTACCATGAGGGAGACAAATAATGTCAAAGTGGTAAGAGCTATAATTAGGGCAAGTAGAGGGTGCTGTGAGAGTGTACAGAATTAGCACTTCTGGTGAGGGATGAGGCAGTCAGAGGAAGCTTCCTGTAGGAAGTATTATTCAAGTGAGTCATGCTTGAATTGTTTGTTTATTCTTATTACAAATCTCAACATCTCATTCTCTTTTTAATTAACCTAATTTTAATTCATTAGAGAATTTTTAAAAATCATCTTTCTTTTTCCCCTTTAAGGTGACACATATTCTCAATGTTGCATATGGAGTTGAAAATACTTTCCTCAGTGACTTTATATATAAGAGTATTTCTATATTGGATCTGCCTGAAACCAATATCCTGTCTTATTTTCCAGAATGTTTTGAATTTATTGAACAAGCAAAAATGAAGGTAAGTTTTATTTTGATCCACAGTTCTTCAAAGACAGCAATTTTAAAATACAGGTCCGTTATCTAAGCTTTATTCTTTTTCTGATTAATACATAGAGACCCATTATGAAATTTCCCCTTCAACAATCTTTTAATTCTTACAGCTCTTTAGTTCTCTGATATTTTTTTCTCAATGAGATAACTTATTTTTTATTTTTTAAGTAATCTCAATGCCCAACATGGGGCTTGAACTCATGATCCTGAGATCAAAAGTCACATGCTCTACTGACTGAGCCAGCCAGGAGTCACTCAATGAGTTACTCACTTTTAACCTTAATATATTATCTTCCTAGGGCTTCCTGAGAAATGTTAGGAGATAAAATTCTCCATTTACTGAATTTTCCTGTGTTTATGTTTACTTAGATTTCCTTTGATGGTTTATAACCACCTGCCGTATGTGATAGATACTAGTATTGTCCTTTTAGTGTATTTATGAAGATTAATATGCATTCATTTTTATGGCTGTGATAGGGACAGTGAATCTATGCATTTTTAACAATAGAAAATTATAGGGTACTCCAGGACTAAATGTATTGCTTTACTGAGATTGTGTGAAAATGCTGCTCAGAAGCTGTCCGTTGGTTCTTGACTTTAAAAGACCAACAGATAATATAATACTTCAACATTGGTAATAGGTCCAGGTCAAACTGGGCTTCTAAGTTAGCTATTACCAGTAATTATACCTTGAAATGACACCATTTTTAAAAAAAAATTTTTTTTTTTTAACGTTTATTTATTTTTGAGACAGAGACAGAGCATGAACGGGGGAGGGTCAGAGAGAGAGGGAGACACAGAATCTAAAACAGGCTCCAGGCTCTGAGCAGTCAGCACAGAGCCTGACATGGGGCTCGAACCCACAAGCTGTGAGATCATGACCTGAGCCGAAGTCGGATGCTTAACCGACTGAGCCACCCAGGCGCCCCTATTTTTTTTTTTTTTTTTTAACGTTTATTTATTTTTGAGACAGAGACAGAGCATGAACAGGGAGGGTCAGAGAGAGAGGGAGACACAGAATCTGAAACAGGCTCCAGGCTCTGAGCAGTCAGCACAGAGCCCGAGGCGGGGCTCGAACCCACAAGCTGTGAGATCATGACCTGAGCCGAAGTCGGATGCTTAACCGACTGAGAAATGACACCATTTTTAGTTAGTATACAATTCTTACAAAATTTATGTGAGGTAAATAGATGGGAATGTAGAAGCACTTAGAAAAGTTTATTCTCCTAGAAGACCTAATAATTACTGACATGAACATTAGAATCCAGCTTAATTGAATTCTGGCTAATGATTTCCCTTCTACCTTTCTCCTCTCATTTCTCCGTCTCTCTCCCTTCCTTTTATTTAGTAATATTTAATGAATGCCTTACGTGCCCAGTACTATTCTAGGTACTTTCCTTTAGATTGTCTGAAAAATGTAGAACTATTCACCTCTACCTTTCAGCTTTGTTTAATAGCGGATATTTAGACTAAAGAAAACAAAGAGGTTTTCTAATTCAAGCCCTAATATTGGCCAGTGTTTTCTCTTATGAAAGATTTTATAGGGTCTAGATGATAACATTCCAGTGTGTCAGTTGATAGTGTCAGAAATAAAAATGATAATGTTTCTGTATTAGCTGCTTCCCTAAGGCGATGTGAGATAGGCCTTAAATGGTAAAAGAAAAATTTAGGCATAATCCATATTGATATTCATCATTAAAAGATACATACATGTTGCAAGTAAAATGTGAAAAGGGTAATAGTTAATTAAAAGGGTCCTTTGCTTGGGTTTCCTAAAAAAACAGAACCTGAGACAAAGATTAGTAGCTGATGCTTCATTTGAGAGAATCCATGGGTGGTGAAAGCGGGAAGAACGGGAATCGATTCAGGGACTGATGAGAAGCAGCACGAGATGGTGTGTTCACCCTACTGAGCACAGCCGCACAGTTGAGCTGACGGTGAAATAGCTGTGTGCTCAGCATGTATACCTGCTTTACCACTTAAGGCATCTCCAGGCAGGGAGCACAAAGGAACTGTACCTCAGTATAGACTTTGGGAGGGAAAGAAGAGAGAATTTATCTGCCTGGCTCTCTGTCAGCTCCTGTTTTCCCCTGGGGAAAAGTTTACCCATGGGATGGTAACTAATCCCACAGTTCCAGGTTACAGCACTCCTCCAGCAGCTGCCTTGAAGCCAGATTCAGTGGCCTGTGGTGTAACTTTTCATCCAAGTTCAGAAGCAGCAAGAGAATCCAGAACTTGGGGTGTACTTGTCTATGCAGAGACCATAATAGGGAAGAGCCAGGCCTTCTTAGGCAAGCAAAACTCATTAGGCCTAAGGGGTGGTTCCACAGAAGTGGAGGCTGAGATGGAGCAAGCTTGGGGCCCATGAGATAATAACACTAAGAGAATCTGAGGAGGTACCTAAAATGTTTCTGCTACAAGACGTATTAGAATTCCACAATTTGTTCCAATCTCTCAAGCGTTATATCTTACACCGCAGTTGTAACCTCAGCCAATATTTCCTTACCCTGAAAATTCTTTACTGTTTAGATTAATACTTTTTAGTTTCAGCATTAGCATTCTTGAATTTTCTTCATTTTTTTTTTTCTGGAAGAGATCTTTTCATAACCTTGTCTGTTGTATATGCAGGTTTTATTAAATGTGATTACTCAATGAATTGCATATTTCAAAACTACTTTTCTAGGCCATAGTTTCTTGTTTTATCTTTTTATACACAGCTGCCAAATGGAATCTCTTCTATTTCCCCATGTCCTTCCTCATTCTGTAGTTGTAAAACCCTGTTGTTTGGTTTCTCTGTCTTCCTCTACCTCTGACCCCAACATCAGTTGTTAGGTATATGCCTTAAGTAACAGAAATACACATGAGAGGAAAGTAGCAGTGTAACTTCTATAGCCTCAGGAGTTCTTTTATGAAAATTTACTTGTCTTCCCCCCTTTTTTTAAGTTGTAAAAGGTTTTGTTTGTTAATATGAAAATGTGTTATTTGATATTCCATGTTTACTTTATTACTCATTTTATAAGATGGGATTTCAAAGACATGATGTAAATAAGGTATGTCACTGTAGAAAAATTGGAAAATACAGATAAGTAGAAATTCGCCCTACTTAAATCATTTAGACATAACTACTGTTAGCAGTTTGAGAAATTTTTTTGTATATCAGAAGACTCACTTAAAAAAGACCTACACTTGGCTCAGTTAATCTGCCAACAAATATTAATTACTTATTCTGAGAAGATATGAAGGATACATAGTGCTTCCCTCAAGGAGCTTGCAATCTAGTTGAAAAGCTACTCCTAACAGCACGAGAACACAGAACACTTGATAAAACAGGTACACTGTCACACAATTCCTGTCTGCCCGTGGCAAAATGGTGATTCAAATTTTTAAGAGAACACTTCCTTCTTAGCAGAACAAAATTTATTTTCTTAGCAAACATTTATGGAATATCCACTATGTGCCTAAAATTGATTAATTGATTATTCCATTCATTGCTCACAATGAATTGTATTTTGGTAATTGAATATGTTGAATCAAACAAATTGATAAAATGAATATTTTTATTTTATAATTTCAAGTAGTATAAGAATGTGCAACTGATTTAACAACTTTCTAGGTGAATAATGAAGATTTTTGATTGATTTTTATTGCAGGATGGCGTGGTTCTTGTTCATTGTAATGCAGGAGTTTCCAGGGCTGCTGCAATTGTAATAGGTTTCCTGATGAATTCTGAAGAAATCTCGTTCATCAGTGCTTTTTCTTTGGTGAAAAATGCAAGGCCTTCCATATGTCCAAATGCGGGCTTCATGGAGCAGCTTCGTACATACCAAGAGGGCAAGGAAAGCAATGAGTGTGACAACATACAGGAATTAGAAAAGGGTGACAGTTCATGAGTTACATTCCAGCAGATAATGGACAACTGTAATTTCTGAACTGGCCCCCACAGCCACCTGTCCGCAGTTTTGAAGAGTAGACTAGTAAAAACTTCCTTTTGTCTTGCGTTTTTCAAGTGGAAGTGGAGGTTAATTGATTGTCTTGAGCTAGTGTACAAATATGTTTTTAAATCATGTCATGTTTTCCTTGGTATTATAATGTGGGATTGGATGCTTCTTTGATTTGCTAAGAGGAAATAATGTATTACCAATAATTGGTTTCTGTAGAAGAAAAAGGTTTACATTTGAAATCTTTATTAGAGCATGAAAAGATTAAATCAGTTGATGAAGACTTTTAGTATTTTTCTATGCCAGCAACCACTTCCATGAAGGGAAAAACCACTTCCAAGTGCTACTTGACTTACTATTTCAGAGGGAGGTAAATTTCTATGTAAAAAATTTGGGATTAAAAACTAATATCTTAAACCTCCCAAAAGAGATAACCAAAATCTGAAGGTTGACACAATATAGGCATACTTCGTTTTATTGCGCTTCACTTTATTGTGCTTCGCAGACGATTTGTATTTTAGAAATCGAGAGTGGTAACCCTGCATCAAAGAAGTCTTTGGGCACCATTTTCCCAGCAGCATTTTCTCACTTTGTATCTCTGTATTGCATTTTGGTAAATCTCACAATGTTTCAAATTTGTTCATTATAATTCTATTTGTTATGGTGATCTGTGATCAGTGATCTTTGATGTTACTGTTGTAATTGTTTGGGGGGTGCCATGAACCATGCCTCTGTAATATGGTGAACTTAATTGATAAATACTGCATGTGACGTAACTGTTCTACCAGTTGGCCCTTCCCCCATCTCTCCTTCTTGGGCCTCCCTATTTCCTGAGACACAACAATATTGAAATTAGGCCAATTAATAACCCTACAATGGCCTCTAAGTGCTCAAGTGAAAGGAAGAGTCGTATGTCTCTCACTTTAAATCAAAAGCTAGAAATGATTAAGCTTAGTGAGGAAGGCATGTCAAAAGCGGAGATAGGTCGGAAATTAGGCCTCTTGCGCCAAACTGTTAGCCAGGTTGTAAATGCAAAGGATAAGTTCTTGAAAGAAATTAAAAGTGGTACTCCAGTGAACACGCGAATGATAAGAAAGCGAAACAGCCTTATTGCGGATATGGAGAAAGTTTTAGTGGTCTGGATAGAAGATCAAACCACTCACAACATTCCCTTGAGCCAGAGCCTAATCCAGAGCAAGGCCTTAACTCTCTTCAATTCTATGAAGGCTGAGAGAGGTGAGGAAGCTGCAGAAGAAAAGTTTGAAGCTAGCAGAGGTTGGTTCATGAGGTTTAAGGAAAGAAGCCGTCTCTGTAACATAAAAGTACAAGGTGAAGTAGCAAATACTGATGTAGAAACTGCAGCAAGTTATCCAGAAGATCTGTCTAAGATCATTAACGAAGGTGGCTACACTAAACAACAGATTTTCAATGTAGATGAAACAGCCTTATATTGGAAGAAGATGCCATCTAGGACTTTCATAGCTAGAGAAGAGAAGTCAATGCCTGGCTTCAAAGCTTCAAAGGACAGGCTGACTCTCCTGTTAGGGGCTAATGCAGCTGGTGACTTTAAGTTGAAGCCAATGCTCATTTATCATTCTGAAAATCCTAGGGCCCTTAAGAATTATGCTAAATCTACCCTGCCTGTCCTCTATAAATGGAACAACAGAGCCTGCATGACAGCACATCTGTTTACAACATGGTTTACTGAATATTTTAAGCCCACAGTTGAGAACTACTGTTCAGAAAAAAAGATTCCTTTCAAAATATTATTGCTCATTGACAATGCACCTGGTCACCCAAGAGCTCTGATGGAGATGTACAACGAGATTAATGTTGTTTTCCTGCCTGCTAACTCAACATCTATTCTCCAACCCATGGATCAAGGAGTCATTTCAACTTTCAAGTCTTATTATTTAAGAAATACATTTCGTAAGGCTATAGCTGCCATAGATAGTGATTCCTCTGATGGATCTGGGCAAAGTAAATTGAAAACCTTCTGGAAAGGATTCACCATTCTAGATGCCATTAAGAACATTCGTGATTCATGGGAAGAGGTCAAAATATCAACACTAACAGGAGTTTGGAAGAAGTTGATTCCATCCCTCATGGATGACTTTGAAGGGTTTAAGACTTCAGTGGATGAAGTAACTGCAGATGTGGTAAAAATAGCCAGAGAATTAGAATTAGAAGTGGAGCCTGAAGATGTGACTGAATTGTTGCAATCTCATGATAAAACTGTAATGGATGAGGAATTACTTCCTATGGATGAGCAAAGAAAGTGGTTTCTTGAGATGGAATCTACTCCTGGTGAAGATGATGTAAAGATTGTTGAAATGACAACGAAGGATTTAGAATATTACATAAACTTAGTTGATAAAGCAGCAGCAGGGTTTGAGAGAATTGACTCTAATTTTGAAAGAAGTTCTACTGTGGGTAAAATGCTATCAAACAGTATCGCATGCTACAGAGAAATTGTTCGTGAAAGGAAGAGTCCATCAATGCGGCAAATTTCATTATTGTCTTACTTTAAGAAATTGCCACAGCCATCCCAGCCTTCAGCAACCACCACCCTGATCAGTCAGCAACCATCAACATCAAGGCAAGACCCTCCACCAGCAAAAAAATTACGGTTTGCTAAAAGCTCAGATGATGGTTAGCATTTTTTAGCAATAAATACTGTATTTTTAAATTAAGGTATGTACATTGTTTTTTTAGACAATGCTATTGCACACTTTAAATAGACTGCTGTATGGTGTAAACATAATCTTTATATGCACTGGCAAACCACAAAATTCATTTGACTCACTATTGCAACATTTGCTTTATTATAGTGGTCTGGAACTGAACCCACAATATCTCTGGGGTATGCCTGTATTTCTATAGAGGTTACAGTGTTCACAAAGTTTTTATGTCCTTTTATGAAAATGTACCTACTTTTCATTTTTATTTTTAACTTAATTCTATTGCCTGTATTTATTTTTTTTCTTTTTAAAACTTTTGTATAGATGTTCTCTCTTACATGATTGTGACCTAATGGTTCTTCAGGTGATCTAGTCTTTTACAGTATGTTTTTTATATCCTAGCCTTCTGTTTTGGGTTACATGTCATAATTTTTGGTATCCTTGGGTCTGTGAGAAAATGTTTTACACTGAAAGATCATTTTTTAGGTGTAATTGTTCAAATTTGTTTTCCAGTTTTGTATTCTAGAGAACGTATTTTTAAGGAAAGAAGAGTTATGGTTTTGTAAGAAATTTTAAGTATTTTGTTAGAAAGCCTAAAATCATGTACATTTTATCTCTGGTCAGAGGTGTAATAGTTTTCTTTTTATTTTTTTTTAATTAAGTCTCCATATTGGCAAGGCTGAACTCTGTACATTATAAATTTGCTTAAAGATATTCTTTGAATTATTCAGCATAAAGTGTACTTAAAATTAATTATAATAAGTAAGATAGAATTTATCTAATAGCTTTCAAATAGCCTTTCATGACTTAGAAACTTTCATTGACATCTAGATTTTATTAAGAAAGTCTTGAGCTCTTCTTCAGTAACACATTACAGAGAGCAAGGACATTCCTAGGTGTAAGTTGGAAAGTGCACTTTGAGTACATTTGTGCATTTGAGAAGGCAGTCTTTCTTATGCTGTCATGATCAAAGAGTAGAAATGATAAATACAAATTATGTTTTGAGATGGCTTGTAGCCTGGCAAGATGCCATTACATGCAAAGCTATGAACTTTGCTTCTGTTGAGAAGCAGCATAAATGTAATCAATTTACAGTGAGCTCTTTGAGGCAGGCCAAGGAGACAGAATCCTCCTGAAGTATGAGACTGATCTGTAATGTTGTCTTTATGGTCAGTATTGCTGAGGGTTTGCTAAGTGAACCTTTTCTTTTCACATGAAAGCATTTATTTAAATACATTTTCTTTTGCTAGGTGTTCCTTAGTTTTCAGCCATTAAATGTTGTGAAGCCTTGACTAGAACTTGTTCATAATGGATAGTATATTATTTATGCTTAGTTGTTGCCTATAGTTATCTGGTTATGGTGCAAATGCATATTTTCTGTATCATTTACAGAAATGCTTTGAACATAAATACTTTTTTAAATGTTTATTTTGAGAGAGAGAGAGAGTACACACATGTCCGTGAGAGCTGGGGAGGGAGAGAATGGGAGAGAGAAAACCCCAAGCAGACTCCACACTGACAGCACAGAGCCTGACACTGGTCTTGATCCCACGAAGTGCAAGATTATGACTTGAGCCAAAATCAAGAGCTGGAGGCTTCACTGATTGAGCCACCCAGGTGCTCCTCAGTATTGTCTTGTTTTAAATGATAGAAGTTTGTTGTATTTAGAATAGGTCAGTGAATGTAATTCAGTCTTTTAAATTAGGAGTACTGTATAAGGCAATTGTGTGTCATCTGTATGTCATACACACAAATGTATTTCTTATGCTTCCCATGGATATAAGTCTCCGTGAGACCTGTTTATAAAAAGGAAATTGTTTCATTATGATCCTCTATCTCACATATCATAAATAAAATGTATACCAAATATAGGTCTGTTTTGAGAGGAAAAATGTTTCAAGCAGTTTTTGCTTCTATTTTAAAATAGACTTTTCTACCACTTTTAAAGAGGAAATATCATCTGCTTTTAAATATTGAAAAGAAATCTAGAGCCTTCCTAGCAAGCTGAAAAAGATGAGTAAAACAAAGATACTAGAACATATGATAAAACTATTTGAGTTTAATATTTTTTAAATGTTTTGGTAACTTTGTGCTTTATCTTGTTTTAATGTTCATTTATTTTGAGAGAGAGAGAGAGTGTGCGCGAGTACACACACATACACGTGGGCTGGGGGTTGGGGAAGTGCAGAAAGAGAGGGAGAGATTGAATCCCAAGCAGGCTCCTTGCAGTCAGCGCAGAGCTCGACATGGGGCTCCATCTCACAAATCGTGAGATCACGACCTGAGCGGAAATCAAGAGCCATTTAACTGAGCCACCTAGGTGCCCCTAACTTTGTGCTTTTTTTTTTTTTTTTTTTTTTTAAACTTTGTGCTTTAATATAGGTGTATGAGGGGCACCTGGGTGGCTCAGTCGGTCAAGCATCTGACTCTTGGTTTTAGTTCTGGTCATGATCTCCCAATTCAGGAGACTGAACCCTGCATGGAACCTGCTTGGGATTCTGTCTCTCCCTCTCTCTTTGCTTCTCTTTTTCTCTCTCTCTCTAAATAAATAAACTTGAAAAAATAATAAGTTTGTGATTACATATAATTTGAATTGAAAACCCAATAAGTATTTAGATTTTTGGAAAATTGAAGAAATATTTTTCTTAGTTTCTTTTGGGCAAAATGTAGACCATTATACTAACTCAAAGATTTCAGGGAAAATGTATTTAAAATTCTTATTGCAGGGTATCTGGGTGGCTCACTTGGTTGAGCTTCCGACTTTGGCTCAGGTCAGGTCATGATCTCACTGTTGGTGGGTTTGAGCTCCACATTGAACTTGCTGTTGTCAATGCAGAGCCTGCTTCAGATGCTCTGTCTCCCTCTCTTTCTGCCCCTCCCCTGCTCATGCTCCTTCTCTCAAAAATAAACATTAAAAAAAATAAAAATAAAATTGTTATTGCAGTTTTACTTTTACATCCCTTCTTCCCTTTTGAACCTGATTGAAATGTATGGGTATAGAACTTGGAAATTTCTTTGCCTGTGACATAGGGAACCTACTTTAATTCTAACGAATAATTTTAGTGATGGTGGGGAAAATTTCTGAATTTGTCAATGTGATTATCAGTAACTCAAATGGTTCAAATGTATAAAGTTCCCTCAAAAGTAATTTCTCCAAATATTCCAAATGTAGCAAGTTTAAGAATCCCGTCTTAAATATTAACACCTTTATAAGCAAAACCACAATACATTTAAAAATAATAGAAATATAGCACAATGGATCGATCCTCCTTGAACACCACAAGGATTAAGGGCTTTGACTCCCGCCCCCTGCCCCAAATTTAACTACTAATAGCCTACTGTGGACTGGAAGCCTACTGATAACAAACAGGCAATTAACACATTCTGTATGCTATATGAATTATATACTGTATTCTAACAATGGAGAAAAGAATGTTATTAAAATCATAAAGACAAAATACATTTATAGTATTGTACTGCCAAAAGAATCTGCATGTAAGAGGGCCCATGTGGTTTAAATCCATGTTCAAAAGTCAACTGTATTTGGTTTGCTAGGTGACTCTAAGTAATTAATTTTTGTACCCAAAGGATCCTGAACATCTTTAGTCACTCTGTAGTTACAAATTTAAAGAACATTTTAAAGTTTTATGTTCTTAAAATCCATATACTGACATTTCAAGGTAACAAACTTATGGTTTGTTTCCATTGACACACTTTTAAAAATAACTTCTAGCTAAACTTTTCCATTTCAAGTGATGCTTTGACCTACTTATTTTGTATCCATGTTTATAATGTAGCCTTTATTATTTCTAGGTATTGATAGAATTTAATAAAAATAATACATTTACTATTTCCACCTATTAATACCTTTATTTGAGGCTATTTTTTTAAAGGTTTATTTATTTTTGAGAGAGAGAATGAGAGGCAGAGGGGCAGAGAGAGAAGGAGACACAGAATCTGAAGCAGGCTCCAGGCTCTGAGCGGTCAGCACAGAGCCCGACATGGGGCTCGAACTCACAGAGTGCAAGATCATGACCTGAGCTGAAGTCAGAGGCTTAACTGACTGAGCCACCCAGGTGCCCCGAGGCTATTTGTTTTAAAAGATCTACTACTTATTGTCAAATTCTGGGTTAAAGGTTCTGTTGGCAAGACACAAAATTATACGTTTTGGAATATAAGTTAGTTTAAGGTCTATGGAGATTTGTGGTTCCAGTCACTTGAGGAAATGAAAAACTAAAGATCATATAATTGGCATTACAGTGGATAAATTGGCAGTGAAAATTCAATAGAACATCCTAGTATTTTAAATCAAGAGAATGTGTTGAGTCACTCTTAGATTAAACTACTGAATATTCTAACCATGACAGCGTTGAGATTATTTGGACACAGTCTGACTCCTACCTCCCATGTTCACTATCACCTCTCTGGCTTCATTGCTGACTGCTTTCTTCCTCTCTCTGCTTCAGCCACACTGGCCTCTGCCTTTCCTTAAAAATGCATAATCAAGACCTCACTGCATTACCAGCTTTTCCCTCTCTACTTGTAACACTTTTCCCCCAGAAACATCAGATCTGAGCTCAAGTGTTAACTCTTAGTAAAGCCTTATCTGGCCACCTTATTCAAAATTGCCCCATCCCTACTACTTGGATCTTCCTTTCCGGTTTGTTTACTGCATGCCCTAATTATCACCAACATTCTATATATATTTTACTTATTTGCTTTGTTGTTTTTTCCACCAAAACTTGGGCTCCCAAAGAGGGCAGAGACTTTTACTATGTTGTGTATGTATACCAGTGTGTATCCCATTGCAGATTTTCAAAAATTGCTTGTTAGAAGGAGGGAGGAAGGAAGGGGAAAAAATGATACATGTTGTGGCAGTTTAATACTAGCCACTGCAGATTACAATTAAAGCTATGGCAGATGGTCCACAATGTACATCGATGGCCATATCTGTTAGTGCATGGAAGTGATAGTTTGGAATGATAGGTCTGAAACAGGATCCACATAGCACTCGAAGCAGCAGCAAATAGTGCCTTTTTCCTAAGGTAAAGTCTTCCACCAAAATTATTTAGAAATCAAATAATCACCAACAGTATTCAGTATATGGTATTTTGCATTCACTCATGATATGAAAGAACAATGTTTATGTGCCAGTAATCAATTTATTGTCTCTCAGCTCTAAACCTACCCTTCGTTGCTCCTGCAAAAAGGAAGATGGGCCATTGGAATATTTTTCCATTGACAGCTGGCCTGATGCTGAGTTTTGTCAGTGGAAGGCAACTGTGTTGGAGAGAGCTTTCAGGAGGAAGGGGCATCTCTATCTGGTCCTGGTGGGCTCCCACAGTACAGTACAGTTTTCTGGCAGTACAGCCAGGCTCCCACAGTGTCGCAGCTTCTCCCACCACCTGGTCTTCTAGTGCAGCTGGCTTCTCCACTACCTGGCGCCTGTAGCACCCAGCACCCAGCAGCTTTCAGAAAATGCCCTGGGGCGGTGCTGTAGTAATGCCTATGGTGAGACAACTCCCCATCAACAGTTTTTCCTGGCACCCTAGAGGGTGGACTTCCATAAGTTCTACCAGTCAACATCACAGCACTTTCTCTGCCCTCCAGTGAGCTATGGCTTCACTCTTCAACGAGATTCAGATTTCAACCCTGAGAATGTTCTCCCTTGAACTCTCATCCTCATGGATGGTGGCTGTTCTTTGTATCTGTATGTCTGCTGTATCCCTGTATTGTTTAGGGTTCTCTTCTTTCTAAACAATCCTCATTACTCCAATCCTATTATAGTTAATAAACCTTTATATTAAACTTGTTCAAATTAGTGTGTGGTTTATCTCACACACCAATTGGATCCAGACTGATCCAGTCTACAGTTTACAATTATTTTAGTAATGGTTCTTGTGGAGTATTTCTTTACCACCACTACCAACAACAAAGTTTATTTTTGAGAGAGGGAGAGAGAGAGAGAGCACAAGGAGGGGAAGGGCAGAGAGAGGAGACAGAATCCCAAGCAGACTCCAGGCTGTCAGCACAGAGCCTGATCTGGGGCTCAAACTCACGAACTGCAAGATCATGACCTGAGCCAAAATCAAAAGTCTGATGCTTAACTCTGAGCAGCCACCCAGGAGCCTTTCTTATGGAGTATTTCTAACAGCATGCCAAGCTATGCTACAATCATGCAGATTATGATAGTAATTGATAATGATACTAATGTTGTAGGATTATTTTTTGGAGTTTAATTCTATCAATATAAATGATGCCCAATGTAAGTATATATACACAATGACCTGATTTTGTTAATGCTTATTATCTACAGGGTGGTGATTCTTCAGTTAAAAAAAACAAACAAATAGTACAATTTGCTTTTGCTCTTTTTTACCCACTCTTCCACTTGCATATCAGCAAGAGGGGAAATGTGTTCCATTGCTTGTATTCTGAGCTGCCATTTCCCTCTGTCTATTGCTCAGTTCTTCTACGAAATTTGTGAATTTACTTAATAATCACTGTAATTCCTACTGTGCAGCTTCATGAACTCTTAGGGGTACATGAAAACATAATGTCTTGCCACTAGAGATATGTCTGTATGTACCTTTTATAAAAGCAAATGTGTGTGTGTGTGTGTGTGTGTGTGTGTGTGTGTGTGTGTGTGTGTGTGTGTGTGTGTTTTCCTGAAATAAGAGTCTGAGCTCTGAAGTCAGATTGTCTTAATTTAAATTTCTACTCCAGTGCTTACAGGGGTAAGTTAACATCTCGAGGCCTCTTCACTGAGTTGTTTTAAAGATTGAGATAATATAAACTAATCTTTTAGCACAGCACCTGACACATTGTTATTAATAAGTGTTAGTTACTATTATTATAGTAGTAAAAATATAATAGTTATCGGGGTTGGATCCAGTTGGCAGCCTCATCTGATAAACCTATTCCCTTAGAAAGATAAATACGTAAATCTTTAAGAGCACAAGAAAGCAAGAAACAATGTCATCAGTGGAATAGAAATTGTGAACAACTTCTGAAAATATGTAGTATTAAGGATAAAAGGAACCACATCTCAAATCATATGTACTTAGGACTCCTTTGAAGATGGAGTCATTCCAGAATTGCTCTAAGCGTAGAGACTATGGATGGATATTGTCTGGGGAAAGAGTATGTTGATGTGGGCTGTGTATGAGGGTTGAGGAGTTACATGGACATTTGGCCAGCTCCTCCACACTTTTGCTGAAGAATTAGCAGTGGAGGCCTTTAGCCACTAGTTGTTAAAACAGGGATGTAGGTGCTTTGCCTAGTGAGGCAGATAGCTACTGAGAATACAGGAGCATTTCCCCTATCCCCACCATTAAAAAGACCACTAATGTCCCTAATGGCAATTAGCATCACTCAAATAGTGTGATTTTCACACAAAAAGAGACAAATAGATCAGTGACACAGATTAGAGTACAGAACAACATACCTAGGTATATGTGAGGATGACTTCTCTTATTGTGGTCACTGATAGATGCACTAGGGCAACTCAAAGTTATATGCTTTCTCGGGAGTCTCATCACATTATAGTCTCATATTGTAATTACAATTTTTTTGATCCTGCTTTTTTTTCACATCTCCATATTGTATTTTTTTTTTTTTTTTTTGCCCCCACCTCCAGTTTAAATAGAATTTAAAAATAGCGGGGAAGGGGTACCTGGGTGGCTCAGTCGGTTAAGCGTCTGACTTTGGCTCAGGTCATGATCTCGTGGTTCGTGAGTTTAAGCCCGCATTGGGCTCTGTGCTGACAGCTCAGAGCCTGGAGCCTGCTATGGATTCTGTGTCTCCTTATCTCTCTGCACCGCCCCCCCACCCCCCGCTCTCTTTTTCTCTCTAGAATAATAAAACATAAAAAAATAAAAACAGGGGGGAAGATGCCATACTCAAAAAGGACTTAAAGAGAATGTTATAAAGGGCTTATTTACAAAGGTGTAGAGGGAACACTCAGCAGATGGAGAAGCACCTTGAATCTAACAATAGTGGACAGCCACTGCAACCTCTTGGACAGAAAGTGCAAAGGGTAAGAGAAGTTACCTGAATGTTGGAAAAGTTGTAGCCATGGAGAGGTACTGCTACATAGGAGGGGGCAGTGGCCGTAGGTAGAGGCACAGAGCCATTGCCAAAGTGTGGCCTGACAGGGAGGGAGCCCTGGAGATAAATACCTGGACTTCTCTTTCTTCTCTTCCTCTAATCTCTTCCCTGTGACTTTAGTTGGCCAGACTCTGCCAGAAGCAGGAAGTCAGTGGAAGCCAGATGACACAACCTTTATACATAGATCTCCTCAGGGGCATGGCAGGACAGAAAAAAGAGAAAATCTGTAGGATCCACGAGAGAACATCTAGGATACTTAACACTGAAAATCATTTGGGATCCTGATTGTCACCCACCATATTTATTATTATTTTCGGTTTCATAAAATCTGTGAACTCTGTAAGAATGCCATGTCTACAAATTACTGACAAAAGGGTTGGATTACCTTGGACAGAGCAATTCTACATATTAGTACATATAATTAGACAACAGCTCTCTTAGCTGAATTTTCCTTTTCATATCGTAAGTTAATCAACCATTTAAACAAGTATAAGTCATCCCCTAAGTAAACTCTTTCGTATGGTTAACAAGGCTAGTGTGTGTGTGTGTGTGTGTGTGTTTTCATACACCTAACCTTTCTCCGTCCAGCAACCTAGTAATTCCATCACTGAAAGAAGTGGTTCTTTATCTGACATGACTTCATAAACCAAAGCTATCTCTGGTGTATCCTTTTTTTCAGAAACAAAAAGATTTATAAATTTTTCCCAGGATTGGGAAATGTATACTTTCCCATAATGATACTTTTTATATTTAATTTATAGTGTTCTCCTTTCCCTTTTTTTTTTTTAATTTTTTTTTCAACGTTTATTTATTTTTTTGGGGGGGGACAGAGAGAGACAGAGCATGAACGGGGGAGGGGCAGAGAGAGAGGGAGACACAGAATCGGAAACAGGCTCCAGGCTCTGAGCCATCAGCCCAGAGCCTGACGCGGGGCTCGAACTCACGGACCGCGAGATCGTGACCTGGCTGAAGTCGGACGCTTAACCGACTGCACCACCCAGGCGCCCCTCTCCTTTCCCTTTTTTGAAAAGAACTCATATAATCATTGCCTATCTTCAGCTGTATGGAACTCTCACAACATGTCTCCAATATGATCTGGCTTTGAGGACATTATTAGCAGTTTTTCTCAGTACTTCTTCAACACATAGAACTAGTTTCATATTAGGGGCTCCCCTGTAGGCTCTACATTTTCATGGAACAAATATTTATTGGTGATGACCAATAATTGGTCTGACCACATGTCAGACACTGTGTTTTAGGCACTGGGGATACAAGGGTGAGCAAAACACAAAAATTCCCACTCTGTGGAGCTTGTGTTTAAAGTAATACTGTTTAGTAATAATCAGACATCATCTACATTGATTTTCTCCAATTTTAAAATGTCTGAACCATGGAGCCCTTTTTCATAGGAGAAGTAGACAAATTGCAAAGAGTCTTGGCCTGCAGGGGCAGTATTTTCTAAGGATCTCCAAACACAATTACTCCTGTCCTATTGAAGGGAACAGAAGCCTTAAGAAGAAATACAAAAGCTCCTCCTCACCAGTAACTTCCTACAAAGGTAATGTCAATTAAAACCAAAAAGTTTAAAGAAAGCAAATTCCTGGTTTTAGCATCACCAGGAAAAACATTTGTCTACAGATACCAATTGTGTATTCTTTTCATTGTAAAAAAAGATCCGTAAAAATTACAGGTTTTTTTCAGGTTTTAATTTAAATTGTAGTTAACAGACAGTGGAATCTTGGTTTCAGGCATAGACTTTAGTGATTAATCATTTACGTATAACACCCAGTGCTCTCCCAACAAGTGCCCACCACCCATTTAGGCCATCTCCTTGCCTATCTCCCCTCCAATAACCCTCAGTTTGTTCTCTATAGTTAAGAGTCTATTTTATGTCTGCCTTTCCTTCTTTTTTTTTCCCATGTCCATCTGTTTGGTTTATTAAATTCCACATATGAGTGAAATCAAACAATATTTGTCTTTCTCTGACTTATTTTGCTTAGCATAATACACTCTAGATCTATCCACATGGTTGCAAATGGCAAGATTTCACTCTTTTTTATGGCTGAGTAATATTCCATTGTATATGTACCACAACTTCTTTATCCATTCATTAGTCGAAGGACATTTGGGCTCTCTCCATAGTTGGCTATCGTTGATAATGCTACCCTAAACATAGGGGTGCATGTGTTCCTTTGGATCAGTATTTTGATATCCTTTGGGTAAATACCTAGTAGTGCAATTGCTGGGTCCTAGGTAGTTTTATTTTTAACTTTTTGAGGAACTTCCATACAGTTTTCCAAAGTGTCTGCACCACTTTGCATTCCCACCAACAGTGTAAGAGGGTTCCTCTTTCTCCGCATCCTCACCAACATCTGTTGTTTTCTGTGCTGTTAATTTTAGCCATTCTGAAAGGTGTGATATCTCATTGCAGTTTTGATTTGTATTTCCCTGATGATGAGTGATGTTGAGCATCTGTTCATGTGTCTGTTGGCCATCTGGATGTCTTTTTTGGAAAGATGTCTATTCATGTCTTCTGCCCATTTCTTAACTGGATTATTTGTTTTTTTTGGGTGTTGAGTTTCATAAGTTATTTATAGATTTGGATACTAACCATTTTCTGGATATATTGTTTGAAAATATCTTCTCCCGTTCCAAAGGCTGCCTTTTAGTTTTATTGATGAATCAGTTTGACAAGACCTAGCATTCATAATTGTGTATGTACAATACAGATGCAAAATATGCAAAGCAAAAACTTATAGAACTGAAAGAATAAACAGACAATTCTACAATCATACTTGGAAACTTCATTCCTTTCTTACCAAGTGATAGGACAAATGTACAAAAAATAAATAAGGATATAGAAGAACTCAATATCATCAACCCACATGATCCAGTTGACATTTATAGAATTCTCCACCCAACTGCAGCAGGATATTCATTTTTTTCAGGTGCCCATGCAACATATGCCAAGATAGACCATATCCTGGGCTATAAATCAAACCTCAACAATGTAAAATCATATAGAATGTATTTTCTGAAGTTAATATATTTATTTTGTTTCTTTTTTAATTTTTTTTTAACGTTTATTTATTTTTGAGACAGAGAGAGACAGAGCATGAACGGGGGAGGGTCGGAGAGAGGGAGACACAGAATCCGAAACAGGCTCCAGGCTCTGAGCTGTCAGCACAGAGCCTGACGCGGGGCTCGAACTCACGGACTGCGAGATCGTGACCTGAGCTGAAGTCGGCTGCTTAACCGACTGAGCCACCCAGGCTCCCCTTAATATATTTATTTTGAAAGAGACTGAGCATGCATGTGAGTTGGAGAGGGGCAGAGAGAGAGGGAAAGAGAATCCCAAGCAGGCCCCATGCTGCCAGTGCAGAGCCCAAAATGGGGCTTGATTCCACTAACAGTGAGATCATGACCTGAGCCCAAATCAAGAGTCAGATGCTTAACTGACTGAGCCACCCAGGTGCCCCTGGAATGTATTTCTTGACCACCCTGGAATGATATTACAAATCATTAATAGAGCGACACCAGGAAAATCTCCCAACACTTGGAAATTAAGCAGCATACTTCAAAATAATCCAGGGTAAATAGGGTAAATAAGGCAAATATTTCAGAGAAACAAAACAAACATTGAACTGAATGAAAATAAAAATAATCATAGAAAAATGTGTGGGAGGGGCGCCTGGGTGGCGCAGTCCGTTAAGCGTCCGACTTCAGCCAGGTCACGATCTCGCGGTCCGTGAGTTCGAGCCCCGCGTCAGGCTCTGGGCTGATGGCGCAGAGCCTGGAGCTTGTTTCCGATTCTGTGTCTCCCTCTCTCTCTGCCCCTCCCCCGTTCATGCTCTGTCTCTCTCTGTCCCAAAAATAAATAAACGTTGAAAAAAAAAAAATTAAAAAAAAAAAAAGAAAAATGTGTGGGGCATAGCTAAAACAGTGTTGAAAGGGAAATTTATAGGAGACATGAAATATATACATTAGAAAAAAGGACAGGTCTCAAATTAATAATCTAAGCCTTTACTTCAAGAACCTAGAAAAATAAAAAAAATAAAAAAGAACCTAGAAAAGGAAAAGCAAAAGAAATACAAAGAAAACAGAAGGATGAAAGAAATCAATGAAGTTGAAAACAGAAAAATAATAGAGACAATCAATGAGACAAAGAGTTAATTCTTTGAAAAGACCAATACAATTAACAAACCTTTTATAAGATTGACAAAGAAAAAAGAGAGAAGACACAAATTACCAATAACAGCAATTAAACAAAATATCAGACTGTGGACATCAAAAGGACAGTAAAGAGGTACTATGAACAACTCTATACATATAAACTTGGCAACTTAGACAACGACAATTTCCTTGAAAAGTACACACTACTACAACTCACCCAACAGGATTAAATAATTTGAAGAGCTCTATAAACTATTAGGTAAATTAAATTAGCAATTTAAGAGCTGCTAAAAAGATAAATCTCCAAGATCAGATTTTCTTATAAAACTTCATTGGAGAATTCTACCAAGTGTTTAAAAGGGATTAACACTACTTCTACACAATTTTGTCCAGAAAACAGAAGAGGAGTGAATCAAATAAAAAGAAAACTACAGCCAATATCACACTTAAAATATAAATGTGAAATTCCTTGACAAAATATTAGCAAATAGAATTTAGCTATATAAAAAATGAAGTGTATACCATGACAGAGAGGGGTTTATTTCAGATATGCAAAGCTGGTTCAACATTTGAAAGTCAACCAGTATAATCCACCATGTTATCAGGCAAAGAAGAAAGGTCCCATGATCACAGCAATCAGTGTAAAAAAGGCATTTGACAGACTTCAACACCCATTCAGCATCCTCCCAGAAAAATAAGAAAAAGGAAGAAATTTCTCAGCTTGATAAAGAGGAACTACAAAAAACCTATAGCTAACATTATAATTCATGGTGAAAGACTGTATGTTTTTTGTTGTTTTTTTTTTAAATTGGGAACACGGCAAGGATGTGCATGCTCACTGCTTTTCTTCATCATATTGGTTCAATTTCTAGCCAGTGCAATAAGTCAAGAAAAGGAATTAAAAGGTATACGGATCAGAGAGGAAGAAATAAAAGGGTCTGTTTTGTAGACAGCACTGTTGTCTACATAAAAATCCCTAAGAATCTATAAAAAAAAAAATTGGAATAAGTGAGTTCAGCAAGGTTGTAGTGTACCAGATAAATATCTAAAATTAATTTAATTTCTACATACTTGCAATGAACACTTGGTCACCAAAATTTAAAAGGCAATACCAGGGACGCCTGGTGGCTCAGTTGGGGATCTCATGGTTTTGAGTTCAAGCCCCACATTGGGCTGTCTGCTGTCAGCACAGAACCAGTTTCGGATCTTCTGTCTCCCTCTTTCTCAGCCCCTTTCCCTCCCCTGCTATCTCTCACTCTCACTCGCTCTCAAAAAAAAAAAAAAATAATAAACAAACTTTAAAAAAATAAAAGGCAATACCATTTATAATCATTCAAAAAAACAGAGAGAGAGAGAAAGACAGATGGACAAATACTGAGATATAAATCTAACAAAACATGTATAGGACTTATATGCCCCAAATCTCAGAATGCTGATAAAAGAAATCAAAGATCTAAATAAATGGAGAAATATACTGTGTTCATGGATTGGAAGATTCACCATAGTGAAGATGTCAATTTTTCCCAGGTTGATATACAGGTTTAATGCAATTATTATCAAAATCTCAGCAAGAATGTTTATAGATATAGATAAGATTATTCTACAATGTATACAGAAAGGCAAGGAACAAGAATAGCTATAGGAATTTTGAAAAGGAAGAAAAACATGTGCTTATTATATAGCAGTACTTATCACATAGCTGTAAGATTTACTATATGGCTACAGTAATCAAGATTGTGTGGTTGGCAGAGAGACAGGCACATTAATCAATGGAAAAATAAGAGAGAAGCCTGGAAATAGACCCACATAAACAAATTTAATTGACTTTTGACAAAAGTATAAAAGCAAAGAAAGAAAGATAGCCTTTTCTTTTTTTTTTTAATTTTTTTTCAACGTTTTTTATTTATTTTTGGGACAGAGAGAGACAGAGCATGAACAGGGGAGGGGCAGAGAGAGAGGGAGACACAGAATCGGAAACAGGCTCCAGGCTCTGAGCCATCAGCCCAGAGCCTGACGCGGGGCTCGAACTCACGGACCGCGAGATCGTGACCTGGCTGAAGTCGGACGCTTAACCGACTGCGCCACCCAGGCGCCCCAAAGATAGCCTTTTCAACAAATGGTGTTGGAGTAACTGGATATCTGGATTTCCACAGTTTAAAAAATGAACTTTGTTGTAGTCTAATACCTTCAACAAAAAATAATTAAAATATGGACACAGGTGCCTGGGTGGTTCAGTCGGTTAAGCGTCCGACTTCGGCTCAGGTCATGATCTCACAGTTCGTGAGTTAGAGCCCTGCATTGGGCTTTGTGCCTACAGCTCAGAGCCTGGAGTCTGCTTCGGATTCTGTCTCTCTCTCTCTCTCTCTCTCTCTCTCTCTCTCTCTCTCTGCCTCTCCCCTGTTAATGCTCTTTCTCTCTCAAAAATAAATAAACATCAAAAATTTTTTTTAAATGGAGCACAAATTTTAACTTTAAATGTTAAATTATAAAAATTCTAGAATAGAATAGGAGAGACTCTTTGGGATCTAGCACTAGGCAAAAAGTTCTTAGACTTGACACCAAACTCATGATCCATAAATGGAAAAATTTATAAACTGGACTTAATCAAGATTTAAATTTTTACTCTGTGAAAGACCTTATTAAAAGGATGAAAAGATAAGCTACAGAGTAGAAGAAAATACTTGCAAACTGTATATCCAACAAAAGACTTGTTATATAGAATATATTAAAGAACTCTCAAAACTCAATAGTAAAAACTCCGTCAAATTAGAAAATGGACAAAAGACATGAGGAGACATTTTACTGAAAGGATATACATACGATAGATAAGCACATGATAAGATGTTCAACATCATTAGCCATCAGGGAAGTGCAAATTAGAACCACAATGAGGTATCATTACAGACCTATCAAAATGGTTAAAACAAAAAATAGTGACACCATAAATTTTGGCAGGATGTGAAGAAACTGGATCACTTTACATATTGCTGGTGGGACTGTAAAATGGCACAGCCACTCCGGAAAAAAGTTTGGCAGTTTCTTAAAAAGCTACATATACAACTACCACAAGACCTAGCAATGGTAATCCTGGTCATTTTCCTCAGAGAAATGAAGATGTATATTAATACAAAAACCTGTACATGAATGTTTAGAGCGGCTTTACTTATAATAGCCCAAACTGGAAACAACCTAGATGTTCTTTAATGAGTAAATGGTTAATGATATCATGGTGGTAGTGCATCCATACCACGGAACACTACTAAGCAATAAAACCGAATGAACTACTGATACCTGCAACGACCTGGATGAACCTCCAGAGAATTATGCTGGGTGAAAAGCCAACCCTCAATGTTATACACTGTGTTATTTCTTTAATATAACATTCTTGAAATGACAAAATTATAGAAACAGGGAACAGATTAGTGGTTGCCAGAGATTAAGAAATTGGTGGCAGCAGAGGGAAGTGCCTGTGGTTGTAAAAGGGCCACACGACAGATCCTTGTAGGACTGGATACGTCTTCTGTCTTGATGTATCAATGTTCAATATCCTGCTTGTGACATTGTACTATAGTTTGGCAAGATGTGACCATTGGGGTAAACTGGGTAAAGCAGATATAGGATCTCTCTGAATTATTTTTTACAACTTTCTGTGAATCTACAAATATTTCAAAATAAAAACAGTTTCATTAAAAAAAAAAAAGTTAACAAGGGGTGTCTGGGTGGCTCAGTCAGTTAAGCGTCCAACTTCAGCTCAGGTCATGATTTCACAGTTAATGAGTTCGAGCTCCACGTCGGGCTCTGTGCTGACAGCTCAGAGCCTGGAGCCTGCTTTGGATTCTGGGTCTCCCTCTCTCTCTGCCCCTCCCCTGCTCCCACTGTGTCTCTCAATCTCTCTCTCTCTCTCTCTCTCTCTCTCTCTCTCTCTCTCTCTCTCTCAAAAATAAACATTGGGGCGCTTGAGTGGCTCAGTTGGTTAAGCGTCTGACTTCAGCTCAGGTCATGATCTCACAGTTCATGAGTTCGAACCCCGCGTCCGGCTCTGTGCTGACAGCTCAGAGCCTGGAGCCTGCTTCAGATTCTGTGTCTCCTTCTCTCTCTGCCCCTCCCCTACTTGTACTCTGTCTCTCGCATTGTCTCAAAAATAAATAAACATTAAAAAAGTTTTTTAATAAAAAAAATGAACATTTAAAAAAGTGTTAACAACAACAACAAAACCCAAGTACCTGGCCTCATAGAGTCTACAATCTAGTTGGGGATAGATATTATTCTAAAATTTATAGAAGTGTATAATTCAAAGTGTGATCTTGTCTAGTTACACAGGAAAGCTTTCCAAACTTTTGAGTGACATTTGAGATCAGTTCTAAAAGAGAAATAAATGTTAACCAACTAAGGGGAGTGGGGTGTCAGAGATCTTACAGAACTGAGGGAAGAACATGTGTAAAGACCCAGGAGTGGGAAGAAGCATGGGACATTACAGTAATGGAAAGAAGGCTGAGTGGCTGGAGCAGTGAACAAGAGGAGATGAGATGGTGTCAGAAGCGGCTGAGGTGTTAGGCCAGTCAAGTAAAGGCTTGCAGGCAGCTTTAGGATTCTGCTCTTTTAGAGCAGTGGAAACAATGGAAAGGTTTTAAGCAGGAGAGCAACTTGCTCAGAAAGTTATTTTTCAAAAGGTCACTCTCTTGGGGCGCCTGGGTGGCTCAGTCAGTTAAGCAGCCGACTTCGGCTCAGGTCATGATCTCGTGGTCCGTGAGTTCGAGCCCTGCATCGGGCTCTGTGCTGACAGCTCAGAGCCTGGAACCTGTTTCAGATTCTGTGTCTCCCTCTCTCTGACCCTCCCCCGTTCATGCTCTGTCTCTCTCTGTCTCAAAAATAAATAAACGTTAAAAAAAAACAAACAAAAGGCCACTCTCACTACATTGTGGAGAATGGATTAAGAAGAAGGAAGAGCAATCAAGAAGCTAAGTCCAGGTATCAGATGATAAAGCTGGGATTTGGCTATAGCAATAAAAACATTAGGAAGTGGATATATCTGCAAGGTATTTAAAAGCAAAATTCACAGGACCTGGCACCGGATTGGTGTTGGAAAGAGGTTTTCAAGACCATTCCAAGGTTTTCGGCTTTCCCAGCTAGATAGCTGGTGGTATCTTTCTCTGAGATAAATATATTCATGTTTTACAGAAAAGACTTTAAGTTTGGGCTTTTATATTTGATTTTGGGGTGCCTTTGAAATATCTAAGAGCAGATGTTGTAGAAGCAATTGAATATATAAATTTGGACCTCAGAGAATGATCTGGTTTGGTGGTATGAGTTGAGAGTCACTGAGGGTAATGGACACAGATGACATCACATAGGAAAGAGTTTTGAGTAAGATTGAGCCTTGGGGAACAACATTTAAAGGCTGGCTAGGGAAGGATGAATCAAGAAACAAAACTTAGCCATCTGATCACAGAGGTAGAAGGAAAACCAAGAGAGTATAATGTCAGTGAAACTAAGGAGAATTTCAAAGAGTATTTAATGTGAACTGATGCTGTTGAGATTTATTTAAGATGAGCACTGAAAACGTCTGGATTTAGCTTCATAGAGATCTTTGGTGACCCTGGCAAGAGCTCTTTGGTGAATTAATGGGGAAAGAAGCCAAATTAGTTTATTAAAAGCTATGTAATATACTGAATGACAGATAACATTAGTGTAAATTTCAGTTATTGAGTATATATTTTATGTATCTATTCACTAGGTGAATAAGTCAATGTATGACATATGAATTAGTTACTATTATTTAAACTATTCAGATTAAAAAGCTAACTTTCGGAGATTTTAATGTCACATAACTATGGAGTATTTAAAATCAGGCTTGCTCCTGTCTTAAACAAAATGCTGCCGCTTCTCTAAATGAAGACATTGTCAAGTAAGAAAAGACTTACTTTTCCATTATTTTGCTCTTTTTTTTTACATAAACTGGGTAAAATGTATGACCTTTGAACACCCTAGAATTTAGGCTTATTGAATTAAAAAAAAAGAATTTAATTAGGGAAAATGTCAAACATACACAAAATTATAAAGAATAGCATAATCAATTACCCGTCAGTAATTATCACCCCGTGGCTTTTCTTGTCTAAAGCATTCCCTTAGCCATTATTTTCCTTCCCTGCTCCTGCCCTCACCCATCCCAACAGATTATTTCAAGGCAAATCCTAGACAAAGCCCTTTCTAAAATCAATCCTATTTTTTTTCAAAGTTGTCTACTTTGCCTGTTATAAACTTCCACAGGGCTTTCAAATATCTGATTAAACCTATATGACAGTTCAAATATAAAAGCAGGAAAATAAAATTACACCTGAAAGTTATACACATTAAAAAAAATATACACCTTATTTTTTAGAGCAGTTTTAACTTTACAACAAGTTTCCCATATGCCCCCTGCCCCCTCCCCACATATAGCCTCCCCCATTATCAACATCTCCCACCAGAATGGTACACTCGTGATGATGGGTGATACTACATTGACACATCATTATCATCCAAAATCTATCATTTATATTAGGGTCTAGGGTTCCTCTTTGTGTTGTACATTCTCTGGGTTTGAATACATTTGTAATAGCATGTATCCACTATTATGTAGTGTATTTATGTATTATATACAGGGTAGTTTCACTGCCCTAAAAGTCCTATTGCACCTACTCATCCCTCCTCTCAAAGTTATGTAAATTTTGAGGTTACTTTTTCACTTCCAACAGATGAAAGGAACTATTTAATTGATTTAAAGGCTGGGGTACCTGGGTGGCTCAGTCGGTTGAGCATCCGACTTCAGCTCAGGTCATGATCTCACACTCCGTGAGTTCAAGCCCCACGTCAGGATCAGAGCCTGGAGCCTGCCTCAGATTCTGTGTCTCCCTCTCTCTCTGCCCCTCCCCCGCTCATGCGCTGTCTCTCTGTCAAAAATAAATAAACATTAAAAAAATTTTTTTAATTGATTTAAAGGCAACAGGTGAACCAGCTAAACCGATGTTTCCTTTGATATTTGGCTGCCCCCTTTCTGCCAGTTGTTTACAAAAATTCATACACTTCCAAATGTAAGAGTTTATTTTTAATTTATAAAGACATGGCTTTGGTAATTATATTTGTAGAAATCAGATAATGCAAATAGTTATTAATGGATTTATATTTTTCTGAACATGTTCCCTATGTCCTAAACGTTATAAAAGTCTCTAGGAGATAATTTATCTTTGGCCCTATGAAGTCATGGTTCCTCTGTGTGCTTTACATGACATCACAGTCTAAGTGACTTGCAGCTCATGCTATACCAAATGCCAAAGTCTGAGATAATGAGAACGTGAGTGATAAGATGCTTTCTCTCCTTGCTTTCTTTCTGAAGGTGACAAACTCTGTCCTTTTCTTAAAGTTTGACTAGAGGTGGATATCTTTTTCTTCACTTTAATTTAAAAAAATTATTTGTGTTTATTTTTAGAATAGATGGAGAGTGGGCTTTTAGGAGAACGAATTTACACTTATATACAAATGTTGCAAATTAATAAATATTTATAAATAGCTACTGAGTATTGAGTTATATATATGATATACACAAGCAGTTTGGCTGTGAATATATCAAATATATTGAACATAAATAAATTTTGAGATTTCACATATTTCTGACTTTTAAAAAATTTGTTTTGGCTTTAGAAAAAAATTGAAATATATATAAAGCCCAGAGCTAATTTTCAAGTGGGCTCTCTGTAGCTCAAGGTACTCCATCCAAGTGTTTCAGGGCATTTGGAGGTGTGATAGTCAATAGACACTTTAGGGCACAAGAACCCTGAGTTAGTGGGGCTTGTATTCTTCCCTTTTTTCCAACCAGAGCAGTTCTGTTGTATGTAATAAGTATCTGCACAATACATTGTTCAAAGAAAGGGTTTCTCATCTAAGTTTGAATATCCACTTTCTACAAAAATAGCACTTTGATGAAATCTTATGTCATCAGAGGGCAGACTTCAGGGAACCATGAGTCCAGAATAGAAACAGGGAATAGATGTTCCACTTTATTTTTAAAAAGAATTTTATTTTTATTTATTTTTTAATGTTTATTTTTGAGAGAGAGACACACAGCATGAGTGGGGGGAAGGGCAGAGAGAGAGAGGGAGACACAGAATCCAAAGCAGGCTCCAGGCTCTAAGCTGTCAGCACACAGCCTGATGCAGAGCTCGATCTCACGAACCATGAGATCATGACCTAAGTAGAAGTCAGAAGCTTAAGCGACTGAGCCACCCAGGCGCCCCTTAAAAAGAATTCTTTCATGTTTATTTATTTTTGAGAGAGAGAGAGAAAGAGAAAGAGAAAGAGAGAGAGAGAGAGAGAATGAGAGATAGAGTATGAACAGGAGAGAGGCAGAGAGAGAGGGAGACACAGAATCTGAAGCAGGCTCCAGGTTCTGAGCTGTCAGCACAGAGCCTGACATGGGGATTGAACTCATGAACCGTGAGATCGTGACCTGAGCCAAAATTGGACATTTAACTGACTGAAGACATCCAGGTGCCCCGTAGGTGTTCCATGTTATGTGAAATCTTATTTAATATGTTCAGAAAGGAAAGTAGGAAAACAAGTGTTGCAATTAAGATAATAATATTCATGTACAGAATATGGTGAACATGGAATATTGTTAAAGATAATAAAAATAAAGATAAAAGAAAAATAAAATAATATATAAATAATAAAATATGAACAATAAATAAATAAAATAAAATAAAATTAAATTAAAGTAAATCATGCCACACAAGTTTCCCATTCAAGTTAATGCAAGTTATGATCATTTCATTTTATCAAAAAGGATAAATAGTTAGAACTATAAACTTCATTGTATAATATAAATAGAAGTACTTATAATAGACTTAATGTCCAAAATTATAATTTAAAAAATCTGAAAACATATAAAATTATATCAAAATGTCAGATAATCTTTATTCTAAGTTTATTTATTTAGAGCTCATTCACTCATTTACTTTTCCAATATATATTTACTGAAAATTGATGGAAATACAATAAAGAAAGTAAAGTTATGGTCCCTACCCCCAAGAAAATCCATCTACTAGGGCTGAGAACAAAAACTTAAGGGGCGCCTGGGTGGCTCAGTCGGTTAAGCGTCCGAGTCTCGATTTTGGCTCAGTTCATGATCTCATGGTTTATGAGACCGAGCACCACATCGCCTGCTTGGGATTCTCTCTCTTCTCTCTCTCTGCTCTTACCCTTCCTAGCATGCGCAGACTCTCTCTCAACATAAATTTAAAAAAAAACAAACTTAAAAAATAAGTAGTTTATAGCAAATGAGTTCCAGAAAACAATGCATCAGACATTCTGAAATTGAATGATGGCTGAGGGCTGGCACAGCTGGGGCAGGCTTCATGATGGAAGAGAGGCTTGAGCTGCTACTTGTAGGAAGGACAGGACTTTGTAAATTGGGGTGAAGGGAAAGAGTTGGTAGGCAGAGGGATTGCTGTGATCAAGGAATACAGTGTGACTATCTTTCCCAAGAGGTTGAAGGTTTGCCAAGGGAAATAATGGGAGAATTGATTAGAGAAGTTTAGGGTCAGAGGATAAAGGGACCTGATTTTTGAAGCCGGAGTTTTCAACACTTTAAGGCGAAGTTAGGGTGACAATGTGTATTCCCTTTAGGGTGCCTATTGCAGTCTCTAAAAGAGATACTCCTACTCTCCTCTCTCAGTCTGTTTGGTCTGTTACAACAGAATACCATAGATGGGAAGACTTATAGACAACAGACATTTCTTTCTCATAGTTCTGGAGGCTGGGAAGTCTGAGATCAAGGCATTAGCAGATTTGGTTTCTGGTGAGAGGCTGTGTCATGGTTCACAGATGGCAGTCTTGTCACTGTATCCTCACAAGGCTGAGATAGGATGGGGTAGAGAGCTTTGTTAGGTTTCTTATAAGACTCCAAAGACTCACTTCCAAAAAGCATCATATTGGGTGTTAAAACTTCAACATATGAATTTTGGGGGACACAAACATTCAGTCTGTAGTGGCTTCCACCCTGTGATTCTGGTTTTCCCCTTTCCCTTTCTCCCCAGGTGAGAATGTATGTTATGTAATGAGGGACATCATTGTTTGGTATGTGCTGCACACGTGAATCTTATGGAGTTGAGGATAAGGAGGTTTCCTGTAGGGAATAGGAAATCAGTGAGAGCTTTTGAACATCTGGGTAATATGTACAAAGAAGAGAGTATTGGCTATTGGTATGTTAGATTTGGTGGGAGAGATGGAAGGCAAGGAAATGTTAAGTGCTGACTACAATTTAAGAATTGTGGAGGCAAAATATAAATAAATAACACTTGGTATCTGAATGTTTGATAGCAGGGAAGATGGAAGCCAGAAAAAGAAAAGTGGCCCAGGGACCTATATTAAGCATAACCTCCCTTTTAAACGTATTTTTTTTTTATTATTTTACAGACAATAAAATCTGGAGATATTTAATAGAAATCCAAGCGATATAGGATTTAAGTGGAAAAGTTGGGCTCTGAATTTAAGTCTGTTTGACCTTAAATTCTGCTTTAATGTGCAATGGTTTTAATTTGGGGTTTCTAAGACTCTAAAAGAAAAAGGGACAAACGGAATAGTTTTAGGGATACGATGAGTTTTTGAGGTTTGATGTACTGGTAGGTTGTTCAGCAAGCATCTAGAAAAGTAGCATTTGGCTTTAGAGAGTGGTGGGGCATTAATTGTTTGCATAGATGAGAAGAGAGAGAGGATCAAGTTTTAACTAACAATAACATGTCCAGGTTAGAATGAAATGGGACCAGGTATGGAAAAGTTAGGGAAAGAGTAGAAAGTTATAAGGAGAAATAGGAAGTGTAGCATCACCAAAACAAGAAAAACACTTGAATTGAGGAAAAGATTGTCAAAGCTGTCGAATATTGCAGATGTCATAGAGACAGACCTTCACTTGGCAATTAGGAGAAAAGAAGTTGCAGTCAGTGGTTTCAGAAGAGGATTTACCCAGGAGCAAGTGTGTAATGAATTAAAAGACAAGATGGTGAACTTAGGGAAAGAGATCGTCTACTGAAGTCTGTAGACCCTTATTTTGAGATCTTAAAAAAAAGAGAAGAATGTGAATGCAATTAGTGCACGGTATCCAGAAGAAGGAGCAAGGTCTAGAGAAGGTTTTTTGATAGGGCAAACTGGGCATTTTTATAAATTGATAAGGAAAGAGCCAGTTTAAAGGTAGAATATTGAAATGCAAATGAAGAAAGGAAAATGATTTTTCTTTCTTAAAGAAACCAAGTTTTTAATTTGAAGAACAATAACAACAGTAAATAATATCTATAGTCAACTATTAGTTAAATAGAATAAGCTAAAGGCCCTTCTTAAGCCCTCCAACTACAAACGCCTTTCCTCCTCCATCTTCCCTGTTAATAGTTTGGCACAAATGTTTTCCAGCTTCCTTCCTTCCTCCTTTCCTTCCTTCCTTCCTTCCTGGCTTCTCTCTCTCTCTCTCTCTTTTTTTTTTTTTAAAGTTTATTACTTATTTTGAGACAGAGTGTGAGCGGGGGAGGGGCAGAGAGAGTGGGAGAGAGAGAATCCCAAGTAGGTCCCACACTCAGTGCAGAGCCCAACTCTGGGCTCGATCCCACATACCATGAGATCATGACCTGAGCCGGAACCAAGAGTCAGATGCTCAATTGACAGAACCACACAGGTGCCCCACTTCTTTTATTTAATAAGCATTCCTCCCCACCCCTTTGCATATGTATTCAAATATGCTTTTCAGTGGCACCTAGGGGGTACATGTGCACTCTCTCTCTCAAAATAAATGAATAAATGTTAAAAAAACAAATATACTTTAAAAAAATTAAATGATGCCATATATATTTTTTCAAATTGCTACTTTCAGTATGTCGATCATGAAGACTTTTCTACATCAACACACACACACACCAAATATAGCTCATGCTTTTTAACAGGTGCATAATGTTCTTTTGTTTGGACAGATCATAATTTATATTTATAAATATAATACATATTATAATATAATATTTATATTACTCAGAAATCCTTCATTTATAAACCCTTCTTGGAATCTTCATTCTAAAAAGGGGTTTCGTGAGCATGTTGGGCTGAATGACAGCCCCTGAAGATATCTTCACTCTAATCTCTGGAATCTATGAATGTTACCTTACACAGTAAAAGGTGCTTTGCAGATAGGACTATTGATTTACTCAGCAGAGTTGGCTATTGAAATGAGAAGATTATCCTGGATTATCTCAGTGGGCCCTAAATATAATCACAAATGTCCTTATAAGAGGAAGGGACAGGGAAAGTTTACCACAGAAGTTCATGTGATGACAGAAACAGAGAGAAACAGTGCCAGACAAAGAAAAGATGCTGTACCACTAGCTTTGAAGGGGGAAGGGGCTACAAGCCTGAGGAAATGGATTTTCCCCTGAAGCCTCCAGAAGAAACCAGTCTTACTGACACCTTGATTTTGGGCCCTTTAAGACTCATTTCAAGTTTCTGCCCTCAGGACTATACAAGATAAATTTGTGTTGGTTTAAGCTGCCAAATTTGTTGTAATGTAGTATGACTTCATCTGCACTTGGTTGCATCTACGGACCTTATTTCCAAATAAGGTAACATATGTATTGGAGGTTAGACCTTGAACATACCTTTTTGAGGGATGCAATTCAACCCACACACCTGTTAAAAAAAAAAAAAAAAAGTCAATTGGTTTTAAGTTTGATTTCTGGGAACTTGCCAGAAACTAAGTAATGCTGGAATTGTTATTGCCTCATTCAAATTACAACATTCTTGCTGGATTTGGGATTTCAGGAAATCCCAGAGGAAAGAGGGAGAGAAGATGGGTGGGGATTTAGAGGATAAGGAGTTTGTTATGGACCAGAGAGCATCTCAGAATATATACATGCTGCATATCATTTTTATAAAGTTAGTGAACAAAACAACGTATAGAATGTGAATATGCGTAACCTATATTTGAAGACTCTAAAAAAAAGCAGCAAAGTAGGAGGAGGACGGAAGAGATGGGACAGTGAGGAGCACACAGGATTCTCCAGTGTTATTAGCCTACACTGTTCAATATCTTTTGTAAGTATATAAAACAATGTATGCGTTACGCTTAATGTAAAATTGTGCCTTTATAACAACATTTTTAAAAAATGGCATAGAGATGGTAGGAAATATACTTTGAGAACGCAACTCATATACTCATATACCAAGCCTGAAATCAACACTGGAAAGCGGCACCGTTACTTCGTTAAGGTAATTTTTTCAGGTGTTACTTGGAAAAGCTGACAGATGACAGAGTGCTGGGTAAACTCACTCTAATTATGAAACCGTGAGTAAAAGAACATGTGCTTCCATGAAACTTAAGCACCAACAGTTCAGGAGGCGCACAGCGTTAGCAAAAACCATTGCCGGAACCATCGTTTTCACCATAGTTCATCCCATTTCCTGCGAAATTCTTCTCGAAAACGCAGACTCTGCGAAAAGACGTTTGCCCGATTCCAAAATGACTGCTGCGGCGCCCACAATAAAAGTATAGCGCAAGACCGGAAGTTACGCAACCTCATAAGGCAGCGCGCCCTTACCCGTGAGAGAGTTTCCGCCATTTTTGAAAATCGGGAAGGTCCGGGGCCAAGTGTGGTTGCAGCTGCGATGGCAACCTTTGCCGTGGAACCCCAGGCGCCCTCGTTGGGTGAGTGAAAAACTGCGTTTCCTCGCTGGCGCTGCGATCCATGCCATAGGACTAGGAGCAAGCAAGACTGAAAGCCAGTAGTCATCAGGCTCTTTGCTAGTTTCAGTCGCGGGTACGAGCCCCTGGTTCACCCACAAGTTTTCAGTTGTCCCCCTGCTCAGGGCGTCATCACCCTGCCGCCAGGAAGGCGGCTCCGGGAAGTTGCGGGCCTGGGTAGGGCGTGGGAATGGCTGTCCAGTGGTGACTAAGCCGTTTTGCCCCCCAACACGCGGGCCGCATTCGTTCTGCCCATACCTGAAACTCTCCGAGCGCCGAGGACGCGGTGCTGAGTTCCTGGATCCGGGGAGGCGTCGGTGTAAAGGAACGGATCCGCGTACACGTGGGTGGGCGGTGACCTGGAGTGTGGTTACAGCTCACCGTTCTTTGGTCACTTGGGCTTTTAGTTTCTGTTGGATTCCTACCTGCCCTGGGCTTAGCAAAAGGAGTCTTTATTAGTAGAAACTACGGTTGTGCGACGTTTAACCCCTTGATGGTAGCCATGGAGATACTGGCGTTAATAGGAAGCCGGGAGTTGGTATGATTTTCCCGCCTTTATCTTGGGGAAGTGACTTTGTAGGAGGTCTTTTTCTCTAATCAGTTACGTAATGAGTTTTTTAAAAATTCATTCCCATTGTTTAACGGAGAGCCTTGCTGAAAGTGTTGTTCAAAAAAAAATCTATCAAGTTAACAGGATGTAGATTTCCTTTTTGTTGCTGAGTTTAGGCACTTGTGAGAACCGTCAAAATTTTTAGCAGAAAATTGCTATCATAGAGACGCATTTGAAAATTAGGTTACAACTTTTGAGTTTGGAAAAGAAAGCAAGCGCGATATTTGTAGAACGAGGTTTTTTGTTTTTGTTTTTTTACATTTGAAGGGTGTAATAGTGCTTGCTGTGCTTTGTGCAAAATGTTTCTTTTGGGAATGGAGTTAACTTGGACTGTTTTAGAATTAGTCATAAAAAACTAAATGCATAACGTCAGTGCCGATATTCTGCTACCTTTAAACTTAAGTACAGATGTTTGTCTAGGTATTTATGTTTTGTATTATTTTAGAGATCAGGAAATCATTTCCAGTCCCAAAGTTTTCTATTCAACAAAAACATTTTGGAGTGCATATTTCTTGGGGTTGTAAATGTGAATAAACCCGTCTCTGTTTATTGCCTCATCAGAAATCTGACATTTGCTGATATTAATTGTTCAAGTTCATATATTGCAGGTGAAGAATAAATAATTTTCCCAGCACCTAATGCTATATGAAAATCAAGGATTATTTCAGCAAACAGTGCTAGCTGAATTAAGACCTAGTATTTAACAGATTTTAGGTGTGCAGACTGAAGTCGAATTTAAGACTTGCATGATGATTGTTCTAGCTCTCTAAGTGAAATTTAGCCTAAGGGGTGATAAGTGACAGGCGGATTAAGACCTCTCTGTGCTCTCCTCACTCTGGTGTTTAGTGTTACCACAATATATATACAGATATATCAAAACTTTTCTTAATTCTTCTTACAATGCCATATATGTTTTTTTTTTTCTTTGGGGGATGGGAGAATGAGGTAGTTGGTGGTACCTAAAACTTTGTATTTACTACTATAAGTTTCTAAATATCTTTTCAGAATTTGCTTTTGTTTAGGCTTTTGGTGTGTATATTCTTTGGAAATATGTACTAGCAACGTAGTAACAGCACTTTAAAACAATTACAATATAGTTATGGTTCTTCATACCTTATTTCAGTATTTGCTTCATTTTTTTCCCCTGACTTTGCCTTTTTCCTCTTTTATACACTTGCATTGGCATTGTTAATACCTAAGTCTACTATAATGAGGAAGGATAAATAATTGACACCATTTGGATAGCAAGAAACAAATTCTTGAGACTGCTTAGAACTTAAGGAATAGTTAACCATGTAAATAATACATCAAACGTTTGGCCTTTTTTTTTTTTTTTTTTCAACGTTTATTTATTTTTGGGACAGAGAGAGACAGAGCATGAACGGGGGAGGGTCAGAGAGAGAGGGAGACACAGAATCGGAAACAGGCTCCAGGCTCTGAGCCATCAGCCCAGAGCCCGACGCGGGCTCGAACTCACGGACCGCGAGATCGTGACCTGGCTGAAGTCGGACGCTTAACCGACTGCGCCACCCAGGCGCCCCAAGTTTGGCCTTTCTGAGTGCAGTGAATCACGTTCAGTTTTGTTACATAGTTGAAAACTTAAATTTTAATAAGTAGAAATTGCAAATTCTACATTTACACTTTAGTCACTCAGTTTTTGCTATTTCAGGATACCCTTAGAATAATAAGGGTTGAGCACTTACTGATATTAGATACTGGGTCAAGTGCTTAATTTGCTGTAATTCTAATCAAAGCTCTGTGAGTGGATGCTGTGATTATGCCCATTTTGCCAAGAGATACGAACCCAGGTCTCTGAGTCTAGGGCCCATTTTTTTTTTCATACTGTGCTAATTTGCTCTGAAATTAGAGTAGGTTATAGCTTCCTTTTCTTCATAATGGGAATAATAATACCTATCCTGTAAATTGTGAAAATTAATTTTAAATTGATGATTGTGAAGTATCAACTGTCTTTAAATTGGTTTTATGTTAGGGAGATTTTTATTGATTATTCCTAACTTTAAAATGATTTTTAAAAATGATCCAAAAATAAAGTTTCCAAATCTTTCAATGTTTCTTAGTTTCTAATCATCACTATTATTTCATGTGTGCTCCATGTGCTCTAATGTATGCATGATTACACTTTTATCGCAATAATGGTTTATAGTTCTTGTTTATGGAAAAGAAAAAAATGGAACATATAGCAAGCTACACCTGTTGTGTTTGATTTGCTAAAACTTCGTGTAACTAGTGCACCCACTCTTTCCTTGTTTTTGGTTGTTGCATAGGTAGAAGCTGACCCAGAAGTGGAAAGAAGTTATTTATTTTTGAGAGAGAGTGGGAGAGGGTGCGAATACGAGCAGGGGAGGGGCAGATAGACGAAAAGAAACCCAAGCTGACTCCCTGCTGTCAGCGCAGAGCCTGATGGGAGGCTCAAACTCATGAACTTGAGCCAAAATTGAGTGGGCCGCTTAACCAGCTGAGCCATCCAGGCATCCCAATAAAAGTGGGTTCTTAAATCTGTGAAATAATATAAACAGGAACAGGGGTGCCTGGATGGCTAAATTGATTGAGCAGTTCGCGTCATAATCTCACAGTTGTGAATTCGAGCCCTGTGTTGGGCTCTGTGCGGAGCTTGCCTAGGATTCTCTCCTCTCTTTCTGCCCCATCCCCCCGCTGCTCTCTCTCTCAAAATAAATAAATACACTTAAAAAAAATGAACTAGGACAATTGTAAGATTAGTATTGTTAATAAAAATACTTTTACATTTTTATAAAAATAATTTTTGTTGGCTTTTAAAATCTCAACTTTGCTTCTGTAATATGTAAGTTTTGATTAAAGTCTCAAAATTTTTTATGCTAGCTTCTTACATCTTTTTGTTAGATATTGTAACATTAAAGTCCTTTGTTTTACTTTATTTTTTGATTAATTTAGGATCTGAACCAATGATGCTAGGTTCACCCACATCTCCAAAACCAGGGGTTAATGCCCAGTTCTTACCTGGATTTTTAATGGGAGATTTGCCAGCTCCAGTGACTCCACAACCTCGATCTGTCAGTGGCCCTTCAGTGGGAGTAATGGAAATGAGATCACCTTTACTTGCAGGTGGGTAAATGCTTGAAATGGTTTCTTAGTACTATTAAACCATGTATTAGAATTTTAAAAAGAGTAATGATGCAACATTCACCCTTATCAACACATTTATTAATTAAAACAAATAAGCAATGCCTCTATTTTTGATTTTTAGACTCTTGGAATAAAGGTATAAGTAGTATAAGCTACTGTAATTCTAAGAACCACTCATTAAAACTATGTATACTGTATTTCATCCGATCTAAGATGCCCTTGATTGTAAAACTCACCATTATTTTAAGTAGTACTAAGAAAGAAAAGCACTAAATATGATACAATGCCAAGATACTGTTTTTTATAAATTATCCATATCAGAGATGTTAAAGTGTGGGGGAAGAAATATCATTTAACTTCAACTGAATAACTTAATGCATTTAAATAGTTCATCTTAAATGTGATAATAGCAAATATTCAGTCAAAAGAAACTAAGTGAAGTGTAATCAACATACAGTGCTATATTAGTTTCAGCGTACAGCATATTGACTTGACAGTTCTGTATATTACCCAGTGCTCACCATGACAAGTATAGTCAGTCACCATCTGTCTCCATACAACGTTATGACAATATTGTTGACTGTATTTCCTATGCTGTACTTTCATCTCTGTGGCTTATTTATAAATAAATAACTGTAAGTTTGTACCTCTTAATGCCCCTTGTCTATTTTGCCCATCTTCCCACTCACCTCCCTGTGGCAGCCACCAGCCCTCTGTATTCAAGAGTCTGGTTTGTTTTGTTTTTTGTCTGACTTCACTTACCACCCTCTAGGACCTTGATAGATGAATGGATAAAGAAAATGTGATATATATATATGTGTATATATATATACACATACACACACACACATATACATATGTATGTATATATATATATATATACACATATATATGTATATATATAAAATGGAATGATGGAATGTTAGCCATAAAAAAGAATGAGATCTTGCCATTTGTGGTATAAGAAATGTAATTTGAAATGTGTAGATATAAATTCTACTTCTAGTCATAGTGAATTAAGATTCTCAGCATGTTTAGTGGAAAGATTTATTCTACAAACTATGGGGAAGTTTTTTACACAGAATTTGCAGTTATCAGCACAAAATATTATCTAAATGCAACACATATCTTACAAGACTCCTTTAGCAAAGAAATATTTTAAAAGATAACTTTGGGGGCACCTGGATGGCTCAATCAGTTAAGCGTCCAGCTTTAGCTCAGGTCTTGGTCTTGCAGTCCCGTGAGTTCGACCCACGTTGGACTCTGCTGACAGCTCAGGGCCTGGAGCCTACTTCAGATTCTCTGTCTCCCTCTCTGTCCCACCCCCACTCTCACTCTGTTTCTCTCTTGCTCAAAAATAAATAAACATTAAAAAAAAGAGATAACTTTGAGGTTTTCACTATGAGTAGTGAGAATTAGCTACAGAAATGGTTGGATTCCAAATGTGAGCTGATATCCTTTTAATAGATGTTTAAATGGAAAACTTCTCACTTTGTTCTTAAGGTATTATTTGGTTTAAAGTGGTTTATTATTTTAAGATTGATCAGGGACAATATAAATTATATTCATAATTGACTTATTGTTATTCTGGATAGGTTTTTGTTTTTTATACATTTGACCCTTGAACAACACAGGGGTTTGGTGTACTGACCCCCTGGACACTTGGAAATTCTAGTATGATTTTGACTCCCCCAAAACTTAACTAATAGCCTGTTTTTGACTGGAAGGTAATCTTCCCAATAACATAAATAGTTGATAACTATATATGATATAGTTGATACACTGACATATAACTACATATGATATAGTTGATATACTGATAACATAAACATTTTGTATATGTATTATAAACTGTTCTTACAGCAAAGTAAGCTAGGAAAAGAAAATGTTACTAAGAAAGTCATAAGGAAAAGAAAATACATTTACAGTACTACACTGTAAAAAATCTGTGTATAGGTGGACCTACATGTGCAGTTCATACTTGTGTTTGTCAAGGGTCAAATATGTATTTCAAATGTGTTTTTGTTGGAGTTACTATATATTGAGTACTTATAAGCCAGACAATACCCTAAGCATATTATATGTTACTTTCATTTTTTCATCAGTCTTAAAGGTTAGGTAGTAGTATCCCTGTTTTTCAAAAGGAGAAACTGAAGCTAAATGCAATAAAGAACTTCCTTAAGCCTACTTTCTTTTTTCTTAACCTTTTTAGATGTTTGTTTTTGAGAGAGAAAGAGAGAGACAGAGTGTGAGCGGGCAAAGGGTAGAGAGGGAGAGGGAGACACAATCTGAAGCAGGCTCCAGGCTCCGAGCTGTCAGCATAGAGCCCGATGTGGGGTTGAACTCAGGAACCGCAAGATCATGACCTGAGCCGAAGTCGGACGTGTAACCGACTGAGCCACCCAGGTGCCCCAAGCCTACTTGTTAGTAAGTGACAGAGCAGGAGGTTAAAGCTCAGATTAGTTCTGTTTTATAGTCTATGCTCTAAACAGCTTATGATGTACTATCCAAGCTTAGACATTAAGTCATAACAGAGGTTCAGGTCTGTTTCACTATTTGGCATTGATGATTCTCTGATTTATAAAGGCATCTTTTTTTTTTTAAATATTAATTTTTGAGAGAGAGAGAGAAAGAATCCCAAGCATGCATCTTGCTATCAGTGCAGAGCCCATCCTGGGGCTTGAACTCACGAACCATGACCTGAGCTGAAATCAATAGTCAGATGGTTAGCTGACTGAGCCATCCAGGTGCCCCTTTAAAGACCTTCTTATGTCCCCAAAGTTGATTCTTTTCCTATATATATATATATATTATGTATTTCAATATATTTCTATTATGAGGAACATGAATGGGATCTCTTTAATTTTGACAAATTCCACATTAGGCGATTATATTCAAGTGTATATAAACTGGAGCTGTTTACCTACTTTCAGAAATATGATCAGATTTTGTATTGAAATGTTAAGGATTTGTAGAGAAAGCAAAAGCTACATGTGTTTACAAAAAACTAAAATTTCTGTTTTCTTATTCTGAAATTTTTTATTCACACAGTCTATGAATCACCAGCTTTGGCGTAGCTGGAAGCTTGTTAGAAATTTAGTGTCAGGCTCCACCTCACATGTTCTGAATCAGAATCTGAATTTTAACAAGATGGACTCTTAAGTGTATTAAAGTTTGAGAAGCCCTAGGAAACAAGAGTTTAAGTTGATATTTTATTTATTTATTTATTTAAAAAAAAAATTTTTTTTTTCAACGTTTATTTATTTTTGGGACAGAGAGAGACAGAGCATGAACGGGGGAGGGGCAGAGAGAGAGTGAGACACAGAATCGGAAACAGGCTCCAGGCTCTGAGCCATCAGCCCAGAGCCCGACGCGGGGCTCGAACTCACGGACCGCGAGATTGTGACCTGGCTGAAGTCGGACGCTTAACCGACTGCGCCACCCAGGCGCCCCTAAGTTGACATTTTAAAGATACAAATGAAAAAGGGGCACCTGGGTGGCTCAGGCTCTGATCTTGTGGTTCATGGGATCGAGCCCTGCATTGGGCCCTGTGCTGACAGCACAGAGCCTGCTTGGGATTCTGTCTCTCTCTGCCCCTCCCCTGCTTGTGCACTCTCTCTTGCTCTCTCAAAATGTATAAATGAACATTTTTTTTTAAATGTGTAAATGACAAAAAAATCTTATCAGAAAGGTGGAAGACTTGTTTTCTCACCTGACTGTTTTTTGTGCTTTGTAGGTGGATCACCACCACAACCAGTTGTGCCAGCTCATAAGGATAAAAGTGGAGCCCCACCAGTTAGAAGTATGTATGATGATATTTCCAGTCCAGGACTTGGATCAACACCTTTAACTTCAAGAAGACAGGTAATGTACACACTCCCATTTATGATCCACAGTAATTTCTTATTTTTATGTGGACACACAGCGAGGATCTGTAATTTGAAATGTTTTTCTGAGGTCTACTTTGGTGTAACTGTGTTGCACAGAATAACTATTAAGGACATTTATCATAAAATCTACTTACATTGTGTTTATCATGAAATGTTCTTAAAAAATATAATAGAACAGCCGATTGTTTTCGCATATTGGTGATTCTGTGGTGTATTATAGGTAGGTCTTATTTACTTGTCCCTGCCCTAAACCTAGCAATACACACATAGAAATGATTATGGTTTCAGTGATTCCAATTGTTTAAAAAATTCAGTATGCATAATTTTGTGAAGGAACAAATAAAGAGTTAGGGTTTCATCCAGGTGTAGGGTACTTTGTAATGATTTGAGATCTTTGTTTTAGGAATGGTTTTATTAATATAAGACAAATATCCTTTTAGAGCTATGTTCACTGTTTACTTATTTTACTGAAAACGCAGCCTCCCATATTTATGAGCTGATGGTTTAGTTTGTTCCAGGTGCAGGTGTTCTGATGGTGATGTTTAATTTTGGTTGGTGTGGGTGTAGGCATTCTGATGGAGTTATTTTCAGTCATAGATTATGCAAGGTAGAGATCCTGTGTTTTGATGGGACTGATAGCTATAAAAGAAAATGATACTTTTGAAGTACCTCTGGTATACAGGTCTGATCTTAAAACTTCCTGTTTTATGTATTTTTTTCACTTCTTCCTCATGGCAAATTTGTGAATTAGTTGTTATGAGCTTCATTTTATCATTGAGGACACTAGGGCACAGAAAGCTTAAATAATTTGTCAAGAGTAAGGCAACTAGTCTAGTGGAGCCAAACTTTAAACCCAGGCAGTCTTCAATCTAGAGCCAACGTTTGTAACAGCCATGCTGTCCTGACACTACTATAGTAACTCTGGATGGTCAGTTTAAAGGTAGTATGGATTTTTCTTTTAAGTAGGAAGGTTAGTAGCTTATATAGTCACAAATATTCTATCACTATTGTGCTTCAGCAGGACATACAGTTACATAGTGTGTCAGTTAAACTGATAAGTTGTTTGTATAAGGATATTTCTGCAGTTTGGTTTGGTTTGCCTTTGCCTGAATCAAATACAGCATAGTTGCTAGAAAGTTTAAGAATGGTAAAAAGCATCTTCTAGTAAATTTTGTCTATTTTTAGACTTGGTATGCCTAGCATAGTAGGCCTACTTGTCAAGCAAAGCAGAATTAATTCACCGTGTAAAACACATTACCTTCTCTTTCCGTCACTTTTAGAACTGCCCTACTGTCCAATACAGTAGCCATTGGCCAAATGTGGCTGTTGACACTTGAAATATGGCTAGTCCTATACATAATTGAGATACGCTGAAGTGTAAAGTACACACTGGATTTTGAAGACTTAGAAAGAATGTGAGCTATCTCATTTAGTTTTTTATGGTGATTACATATTGAAAATGATGATAATTTGGACCTGCTAGATTAAATAAACTACTTATTTTTACTTTTTTAATGTGTCTCCTATAGAATTTAAAACTACTTATATTGCTTATGTTCTATTTGGACAATGGTATTCTAGCCAAATCAGAATATTCTGGCCTGGGATACTTTTCTAAAAGGTTGATAAGTAAATTTCATGTTTGGTTTGAGAATGACTGGCTTATAAATTTATGCTAGTTTTCATTACTTCTCTGATAACCGATGCAAACAAAGGTAGTTTACAGTTATTACTATGTTCAAAATGTTTAAAAGTCTTGTGTTATAATTTGTAGAGAATGTTTTTGATTTAAAAGTTGGTAAGAATGTTATTATTAGTTAAAAGCCCTCATTAGTTTTGCCCCAAGACTTTGCTTAGCCTCTCTCTAATCGTGAAAGAAAATGGCATTAAGAATTGAACAGTACATTTTGTATCTCTCTTAAAGTTATTTCAACATTTGGTTCTGGTTGCTAGATAATAGCTAGATTTTAGATTTCCTTAGTTTAATCAGAATCTGTTACCAAAAAATCTATTTCTGTATATTTACTTCTAGAGAAAGTCTGTTCTCATTCTTGATTAGATATTGCCTTTGTTTAATCTTTAATTTTCTCACATTTAAAGGAATTAGTATTGATAATTTTCTTGCTTTGTAACTTTCTACTAGTAGAGACAGAGGCATACTGTCTTTTTTATTATATAGACTGATTTGTTTAAAAAAAAATTTTTTTTTTAACATTTATTTATTTTTGAGACTGAGAGAGACAGAGCAGGAGCAGGGAAAGGGGCAGAGAGAGAGGGAGACACAGAATCCGAAGCAGGCTCCAGGCTCTGAACTGTCAGCACAGAGCCTGATGCAGGGCTCAAACCCACAAACCGTTAGATCATGACCTGAGCTGAAGTCAGAGGCTTAACCAACTGAGCCATCCAGGTGCCCCTATATAGACTGATTTGAATCTGTATTATTTCATGGTTTGTAAATGTCTGCGTAAAAATAGAATTCTGCCATCTTTCTGTTTTTCTGTGTGTTATTTCAAATATTGTGCTTTAGGAACTAAAAACAAATAGCAAAGTTATTTTCTACTAAGAACAGTGTCTTTTTATTTAATGTAACTTAACTGTAAACAAAGAATATGCTAAAGGGTATAACATATTTTAGAATAATACTGCTCAACTTAAAGAAAAAAGGTTGGAGTACTCTTAGATTGTGAACTAATTAGAGGCATCCTTAGTACCTGGTAGACATGCAGTTGTCTATTGAATGAAACCTTTCAACACTTACTGTGTTTATGTTCTGGTTAGAACTTTGCGTTTTTACTCTAACACTTTATTCTATTTTCATGTAGCCAAACATTTCAGTAATGCAGAGTCCTCTTGTTGGAGTTATGACGACTACTCCTACTCCTGGAACAGGTAAAGGCCTTTTAACGTCAAAGACTATTCTGTCTTTTTTGAATGAGATAATATAAGACTTTGTTGATAATTGGCCAAAATTTTTTCTTTCATATTTCAAACTTGGAGACTTTGTCAAATGTTAATAACTTCATTCAGAAGGGAAATACTTTGTATATTGGATTTTTTTTTCCTGAACTTAGGTAGGATGTGATATTCTCAAAATATTAAGAGTTTAAAGAAAATATGTACTTAGTAGTGTTTCCTCAGTTACTAAAAACTGTAATTTAAAAAAGAGGTGTTGCAGTTGGGAAGAAAAGGAATACAGAGTCTGAGCAATAAAGATGTTTTGAAAGCTTTTAATGTATAGCTATAAATCTAAATGTCATTGACTACAAACAGCCACTGATTATATGTAGTTTTTCTTTAAGGTTAATGGTATTTTTATCACCATCAGCATCATCATTAGCACAACTCTTGTTACATATTCATATAATCTATCAAATGATCTCTCAGTAAATATATGAACACATAACCATATGTGCCAGGCCCTGGGAAACTGAACAAAATAGGTAATCCATACCTTTATCGAGTTTGCATTTATTTACAGAATTTACATTTATAAATGAAATAATTAAACTATAAAGTTTGTTAGAAGGTGATATATTTTATGGAGGAAAATTAAGCAGCAAAGAGGGGGAGTTAGCAGGTGAGGGCTTATAGGTTTAAATGGGGGGTAGTATATTAGTTTTCTATTGCTGCTGTGACAAACTACTACAAACTTAAAAGTGGCGACAAACTACTACAAACTTAAAAGTGGCTTGCACAACAGTTCTGGAGGTGAGAAATCTCAAATGAGTCTCAATGGACTAAAATCAATGCATTTGTAAAGCTGTGTTTAGTTTATGGAAGCTCTAGGGGATAATCTGTTTTCTTGCCTTTTTCATCTTCTACCCACATTTCTTTGCTCGTGATCTCCTTTCTCCATCTTCAAAGCTAGCAACTTTGCATCTCTCTGATCATTTTTCTGTAGTCACATCTCCTCCTTCTCTCTTTTAAATACCCTTGTGAGTACAGTGGATCTGTCTGGATAATCCAGGATCATCTCCCTATTTTAAGGTGAGCTGGTTAGCAGCCTTAATTCCATCTGCAACCTTAATTCTCCTTTGTCATGTAACATAGCTTATTCCCAGGTTCCAGGGATAAGGACATGGGCATCTCTGGGGGCCATTATTCTGCTTCCTACAGAAAGGTAGAGGAAAAGTGACATTTACTCAGAAACCTAAACTAAGTAAGGGAGGGGCGCCTGGGTGGCTCAGTCGGTTAAAGTGCCCGACTTCGGCTCAGGTCATGATCTCATGGTTCGTGAGTTTGAGCCCCGCGTCGGGCTCTGTGCTGACAGCTCGGAGCCTGGAGCCTGCTTCGGATTCTGTGTCTCCCTCTCTCTGCCCCTCCCTTGTTCATGCTCTGTCTCTCTCTGTCTCAATAATAAATAAAACGTTAAAGGGGCGCCTGGGTGGCTTGGTCGGTTAAGCGTCCGACTTCAGCCAGGTCACGATCTCACGGTCCGTGAGTTCGAGCCCCGCGTCGGGCTCTGTGCTGACCGCTCAGAGCCTGGAGCCTGTTTTGGATTCTGTGTCTCCCTCTCTCTCTGCCCCTCCCCTGTTCATTCTCTGTCTCTCTCAGTCTCAAAAATGAGTAAACGTTAAGAAAAAAAATTTAAAAAAAATGTTAAAAAAAAATTAAGGGAGGTGGGGACAGTGTTCTAGAAAGAGAAAAACGTAGAGGCACTGAGGTGGCAGTGTGTCTTGGGTGTTCAAGGGGGCTAGTGTGAAATGGAGTGAGGGGTAGAATACTAGGAAATGAGGTCAGAAAGATAACGGGGGACCCATAGTACAGGGCCTTGTATGTCATGGAATCAACTGGTTTTTACCCAGAAAAGGCGGAAAACAAATAGGATGAGACTGCTGCTGTGGTGATTACAGACTTTTGGTTAAGGGGGGGGTAGAAGCAAAACCAAAATAAGAGGCTACTACTGCATTAATCCAGTTGAGGGACAAAGCAGGGTGGGAAGGAAGAGAAAGAGGAACAACAGCAAAAAAGATGAGACAGAAAAGCCCAGCAAGACAGTAGATTTAAAAGGAACCAGATCAACCATTATATAAAATGAAATGTACTAAACACTGCAGATAAAAGACAGAGGTTATCAGAATTGTTAACAAAAGCAGTATCCAAAGACAAGTTGTTTTTTTTTTTTCATCTTCTGAGTCCAGAGTTTTTCAAGCGTCTGAATCTTCACTGGTGGCAGTGGTTTAATAGTCACTTACAGGTAGATTTCTGCTACCAGTTTGATCAAGGCTATTTAGGCTTTTTCTGTACGTTCCTCAGATTTCTTCTACTATCCAGCCACTGCCTGGTTCCAAAGCCACTTCCACATTTTTAGGTATTTGTCACAGCAGCACCTGGCTTATAATCAGAATCTGTATTAATTTTTGTAAGTTTATTTATTTTGAGAGAGAGCACACACAAGCATGGGAGGGACAGAGAGAGAGGAAGAGAGAGAACAGCTCAGAGCTTGACTCTGGGGCTTGATCTCACAAACTATGAGATCATGACCTGAGCTGAAATCAAGAGTCTAACGCTTAACCGACTGAGCCTCTCAAGTACCTCATAATCTGTGTTAGTTTAAATTTGCTGCCTTAACAGATTATCACAAATTTAGTGGCTTAAAACAATACAAAACTTTTTTTTTTTTTTTTTTTTTTCAATTGTAAGTAATCTCTACAACTGTTGTGGAGCTTGAACTTGTAACTGTGAGATCAGGAATTTCATGGTCCACCGACTGAGCCAACCAGGCACCCACCCCTGTTTTTTCTTTTTAAAGATTTTAAAACAGATTTATTTTCTCACTTTTTTTCTTTGCTTTAGAGCTCGGGTGTCAGCAGGGCTGTGTTCTCTTCGTGAGGTTCTGGGTATTAATCCACTTTCAAGCTCATTCATGTTGTTCGAATTTACTTCCATGTGGTTGTAGGATCGAGGTCCCTGTTTCTTTCCTAGCTGTTGCCTGGAGGTGTTTCTCGGCTTGTAGAGTCTGCCCTTATTCTTTGGCTTGTGACTCCCTTTCCATATTCAAAGACAGCAGTGGTTGGGGCGCTTGGGTGGTGCAGTCGGTTAAGCGTCCGACTTCAGCCAGGTCACGATCTCGCGGTCCGTGAGTTCGAGCCCCGCGTCGGGCTCTGGGCTGATGGCTCAGAGCCTGGAGCCTGTTTCCGATTCTGTGTCTCCCTCTCTCTGCCCCTCGCCCGTTCATGCTCTGTCTCTCTCTGTCCCAAAAATAAATAAACGTTGCAAAGACAGCAGTGGCAGATCAAGGTCTCTTTTATACTTTGAATCTCTCTGACCTCCCTCTTCTCTTGTATTTCTGACTTGACTTTCCTGCCATCTGCTGCTATTAAGGGCTCATTTGATGATACTGGGCCTACTGGAATAATCCAGGGTAATTCCTTATTTTAAGATCCAGCTAATTAATAACCTTCATTTTATCCAGCAGTACCTGGACTAGTGTACTAGTAATTCATTTGAATTACCAATGAATTAAACCAGGGGACAGAAACTTTGGGGGTATATCTTTAGATTTCTGTCTGCCACCTATACCATAGTGAACAATTTAGGTGTGTTACCTCAGTCTTAGTTACATATGTGAGGTGGAATGTTCTGGGGGAGTTCAGGTATTAACAGTCTTAATCTGATCATGCAAATAGGTAGACGACAATGTTTTGTTACTTGACTAGTCACTTGACTAGTTGCTACAATAGTGACTCTTCATTATTCAGTTGAGTCAGTTAAGTCATCCCAGGGACATTGAAAATGCAAAAACACAATGTTAAGTAATGTACTTCGTACTTTAAAGGTTCTCTTAGTTGTTTGAAAAGCATACATTATAATATTCTTATTGTTGTCAAGTAGAAGAGCACATGATTAAAGTTATTGAAACATCCTTTTGTTATTTTTCTCAAATAGTGTTAACTTCTGTGAGGTTCTTGTATTTTCATAAAAAATTCTAAAAGTACAAGAACCATGGTAGGAAAATAGTATGTATCGTAAATTGGCCACTGGGAGCCACTGCTGCTTCTACTTTGAGGTTAAGGAATTTATGTTTAGAAAGTCTTCATGTGGCATATGTGAAAAAGAATATTTTTGAAAAGATATGATGGGCATGAGGATCTATCGTGTGATCAATAATAAGCAAAAAAAAGGGGGAAAAGAAGTTGACTTGAGAAAATTGAAAGGAAAATGTAGACTTAAAACTTAGAGCTATTTTTTTTTAGCTCCTATAGTGTTAACCAAATGAAAATTTCTTGTATAATTTGTAAATTTTAACTTTCTGCGATAGACAACTTTTATAAAGAGATATCATGGGGTTTAGTGATGTTAGTGTGTTTAAGCTTAGGTCTTTGTGTCCAATAAGGAGTTTTTTGTTTGTTTCAATTTTGTAAGTGATGTTAAAATCTTTTTAAAAATTTTATTTCTGGTGCAGGGAAACCTTGGTCATATGATAAAGTGAGAAATCTAGATTAGAGAATTTCAGAAACTGTTTTCAATCATGGCATATTATTGCCCTGAGTATGTTTGGCCTGTTTCCCTGTCCGCACCTCTCAGTTTTCTTCTGCTGCTATTTAAATATTCCTCCGTTTTTCACACTCTTTTAAATTTTTTCTTAATTTTTTTGAACTGCTTTCATGTATCTATCCGTTTTCTTCTCAAATGGTATACCACTTTTGTCTACTGAATTAGAATCCTTATTTATGTTAGCATATTGTTTTTTTTTTTAATATTTTTTTCAACGTTTTTTATTTATTTTTGGGACAGAGAGAGACAGAGCATGAACGGGGGAGGGGCAGAGAGAGAGGGGGAGACACAGAATCGGAAACAGGCTCCAGGCTCCGAGCCATCAGCCCAGAGCCTGACGCGGGGCTCGAACTCACGGACTGCGAGATTGTGACCTGGCTGAAGTCGGACGCTTAACCGACTGCGCCACCCAGGCGCCCCTTATGTTAGCATATTGTTAACGGACTAAGTGTGTTATTCAGACTATAGTACTTTCCAAGTGTTTTTGTTGATGCTAGGAGCTCAGAGTTCTGATAGTGTTCCCAGGAGAGGAGGAAGAGGACTAATTTATCTGTGAGGGACCTTTTCCTGACACTTCTTTTTCTGATCTGGGTTAGCTGCTCTTGCATGTGCTTCTGTACAGCTGTCTCTGCTTAGCTCGTATCTTTCTCCACTACTGGACTATGAACTCCTTCAGGACAGAGATTCTTTCTGTATTTTTCATTATTTACCCATCACAGAGCTGGTTATAAAGGGACCTCAGTAAACATTTGTTGACTGAATGGGTTGATGGATATAAACTGTGGTGAATTGAATAGTGGCCCTGAAATGGTATGTCCTTGTCTTAATCGCCAGAATCTATGACTCTTACTGTGTGGTTCAAATAAATAGTTAAGGTCTTGAGAGGAGGAGCTCCCAAGGAAATCTTGAAAATTCAGGAGAGAGCAGAGTAGGGAGAAGGTAATCTTGATAATTACCTAGATGGTCCCTAAATTCAATCATTAGTGTCCTTAACAGGAAAGAGAGATTTGACACAGACCTCCAAAACATGCAGTGGATTAGGTGATGTGAAGACAGGCACAGATTGGAGTGTTGTCACCACAAGCCAATGAACACCAAAATATGCCAGCAGTAACCAGAAGCTAGAAGAGGCAAGCGATGGATTCTCTCTGAGTGCCTTTGGCACACATTTGGCCCTGATGAAAATTTGATCTTGGACTTCTGGCTGTGACAAGAGCTGTGAGACAATAAATTTCTCTTGTTTTCAGCCACCCAGTTTGTGGTAATTTGTTAGAACAGACACAGGAAACCAGTATATATGTATATAACGTTTTGAGGTGATGACATCCCAATACCAAAAAGAGGATTGGAATATTTGTGTCCAACTTGACATGGCATAGTTTTAAAAAAAATTACAATTAGAGTAGTAAATACTAACCTTACTCCAGATTGCATTAGTTTCGGATGCTGCTGAAACAAATTATTGCAGATTTATGGCTTAAAACAACTCAAATTTGGGGTGCCTGGGTGGCTCAGTTGGTTAAGTGTCTGACTTTGGCTCAGGTCATGATCTCACGGTTCATGGGTTCAAGCCCCGCATCAGGCTCTGTGCTGACAGCTTGGAGCCAGGAGTCTGCTTCAGATTCTCTCTCTCCCTCTCTCTCTGCCCCTCCCCCGCTCACTCTCTGTCTCACTCTCAAAAATAAATAAACATTAAAAAATTTTAAAATAAACTCATTTATTACATTAAAATTCTGGAGGTCAGAAGTCTAATATTGTCAGTGGGCTGAAATCAAGGCATCAGTAGATCTGTGTACTTTTCTGGAGGTTCTAGGGGTTAATCTTTTTTTTTTTTCCCGTCTCCTTTCTAGCTTTTAGAAGCTGTCCATATTTCTTGGCTCATGGTTCCCTACCATCTTCGAAGTCTGCACTAATCAGTTGGGCCTTTCTTCTACCACTCTTTCTTTCTCCATTTAAGGAATCTTGTGATTATGTTGGACCTACTAGGTTAATCCAGGATAATATTCTCATTTAAGATCAGGTGATTAGCAGTCTTAATTCCATGTACATCCTGTATTTCTTTTTACCATGTAATGTAACATGCTCACAGCTTCTGGATATTAGGATTTGGACATCTTTGGGAGACCATTTTCTGCCTAACATACTGATTTTTTAAAATTAGTCACCAAAATTTATTTAATCTCATGCCAGACTAACCATAGTACCATTGAATAGAGTCTAGCTTTGGTGGGGATAATATTTTCTATTTTAGTCAAAATAATAAAAGCAGATAGTTTTTAAAAATCAAACAGTACTAAGAAAAAAAAAAATCAAACAGTACTTAACTATGTACAATGAAATGCAGCATTCTTTAGCCTTATTCCTCCAGAAGCAGTCCAGACCTTAGAGCTATTCCTTTTGGAATTTACTTTCATTTATCTAAATGAGATGCTATGTTAGTTTCAAATTACCACAAATTTAGTGGCCTAAAATAATTCAGATTTATTCTGTTGCAGTTTTGTAGAAGTCAGAAGTCCAGAATCAGTTTCCTTGGGCTAAAGTCAAAGCGTTGGTAGGACTAGTTTCTTCTGGAGGTTCTAAGGAGAATTCATTTTCTTTTTTTCTCCCAGCTTCTAGCAGTTACCTGTATTCTTTGGTTTGTGGCCCCTTTCATCTTCAAAGTGTATCTCTCCAATCTCTGTTTTCATCATCACATCAACTCTATGGAGTTAAAAAAATCTTCCTCCCTCTCCCTTTTTTAAGGGCACTAGTGGATATATTGGGAGCCCACCTGAATAATCTTGGATAATCTTCCCATTTCAAGATTGTTAAGCACATCTGCAGAGTCCCTTTTGTCATATAAGTAAAATATTCACAGGTTCCAGGTATGAGGATATAGTCATGTTGGAGGTCCATATATTGTTGGAGTCCACCATATATGATTATGTGGCTAATCGATTGTCAGTTTTCAATGTTGGTATATTATCTTAAGGTAATTGGAGTTTATCTTACCTCCACATTATCTGAATATAATATCAGACTTTATTCCTTTCCAATGTTTGTTATGACTATATAAACACTTTTTTATGCTTAACCAAGTAGTATAATTTATCTTTTCTCTAAAATTTTTCTAAGTTAATAATTGTATTTTTTCCCATTTGTCTAATTTTCTCTGTGCCATCTACTCCTTTGATTTTAGGCAAATGTCGTTGCTAAGATACATATCTGAGCATTTTAAAAATGCTCAAAGATAGTTTCAAATAGTTTTTTGTTTCACTTTAAACTGAGAACTCTCTTTTAGCCTCTGTTTGGGCTGTTTCCTGTTTGAGCATGGTACACAGCTATCTTCCTAGGACTTGCCTTGGCAAGTTTCTGAGCTATTTGCTCATTTTTGTAGGGAACATATTTGAGTAGCTTTCTAAGCTTGTGAGGGAAATGAAATTTTAGACCTCATGTTGACTGAAATGCTTTTTTTTCCCCTCCCTCCCCTGTCTTCACACCAGATTGCTAGTTTGGCTGGGCATTGTATTTTAGGTCAGAACTTTGGAGTCATCATTCCATTCTCTTTAAGCCTCTAGTGTTTTGTGGAAGTCATGTGTGGTAATGATTTCTTAGTCTTTGTATATGGCCTGGTTTCAAAAAATTTAAGATCTGTGGTTAGTATTCTCAATTGCACAACTGTGCTGTCGCGTGGGGCTTTTTCATTTGTTTCTCTGGGGAATTAATTGATCCTTTAAGTCAAGATACTTACCTACAGTTTGGGGAAATTTTCCTGTATTTGTTCAATAATTGCTCTTCTTCTTTCTGTTTCCTACTTCTGGATTTCCTTTGGTTTGTAAGCACTGCAGAGATACTTTTTCTCCCTTACATTGTCTTTTATATATGTATTCTACTTTCTGAGGCATGTCTTCAGTCTCAGCTTCCAACTCTTGTAATAATTTATTTTGTCATTTTTAATTACCAAAAACATTTTTGTTGTTGTAGATCTCTGAATGTCTTTAAAAACATAGTTTCCTTTTCTTGTTTCATGGGTAAAATGTCATTCCAGTGAGAATAATGTTGGTCTTTTTTATTCTTGCTCATATTGTCTTGTTTTTTAAGCTTTCTTGGTAGAGGCATATTTAATTGAATGAGACACTAAAAAGCTCCTTGGAATCTGTGCATGTGTATGGATCAACATTGTCTGGAAAGTGGAAATTGGTGGCTTTTTTGTCTCTTACTGGACTTTCCTGTAAGAGGAATGGACCGTCAGTTAAATTTTGTTGGGGAAATCTCTGATTTCAGCATATGTAGGTCTTTTTTTCTTTTAAGTTTTCTCAAAGAAGAATCCTTTATATTGAGCCTTAATGTCTGTGTAGGTGGTCTGAATTTAGAAAGGGGAGAAGTCTCCTTTTCAATATGCAGACTTTCACTTAATCAGTTTCCATACAGTTGTTCTCTGCTGTGATTAGACTCACTGGGTCCTGAGCCATTTAGATTCCTTTTCCTCAGATATTAAGTCCTTGGTGTCATTGGGTCGAGTGGCTGAATGATAGTCATCTGGCTGCTTAAGATGAGGTAGGACCTATCCTCTCATTTCTTATTGTATACACTTTCAACTAGTTTTCTTTGATTTCAGCCAGCAGCCTCTTTCATACCTTCCATAGTTCCTGTGTTCTCAAAACCTGAGGCTTTCTAGAATGATTGTCATTGGGTGTCTGACAGGGATTAGAGGTGAATACAAGTGTTCAGTTCACCATGTTTGATTGGGTGTTGTTATACACATTGTTCATTATATTCTTGGGTACAATGAGTTTGTTAAATTGAAAAGTCTGAGGACACATTCCCTACAAGATTGCCCTCACTTCTGATGCCAGTTACAAATTTGGAGGTCCCCAAGCCTACCCTCACTTCAGACCAACTGGCTACAAATGCAGGGATTTCCAGCCCTACTCTAAGATTTGATAATTTACAGGAAAGACTCAGAACCCACTGAAAGTGCTGTGTTTAAAGTTACAGTTTTATTAGAGCAAAACAGTATAAATTAGAGCGAAAGAAAGATGTATAGGGCAAAGTTTGGGAGAGTTCCAAATATGAAGCTCCCATGGCATGTTACCCTCTATGAGAAATAAGCCCGCTAACCCAAAGGAGGGACGTGGAGACTCGGAGCACAGTGAAGTGAGGCTTTAATCAAGATTCTTGCAAGAGTGGGTGTCTGACAGGCATGCTCCCTACAGTTACAGCAGACAGTGTATCTTCTTGTGTGCAAGTCCCTCCCCTGATTCCTCATTAGCTGAGTTACAGAGGTTATAGCCTTACCCAGAAATCACTTATGCCCATGTAAGGCAAAAAGTACATTCCTTGAGGTGATGCAGAGACTTCAGTTCTTTGGCGCATGCTCATTGCAAAGCCCGCAAAATGGAGATGGGGGCGGGGAAGAAGAACCCGGAAGTAAGTGTCTAAGGGTTTGGGACTCCATGGGGGGGGGGGCGGGGGTTTGTACATGTTTCCAATAGGTTGTAAACCTATTGTTAACCAGACAGCACAGCCTTTATTTGGTATTTCTGAAAGTGAATCATTTCACTTCCAACACCCTCCAGAATTGGTATATGGTGCTTATACTGGCAGCTAGGGAAGTTCACTGAAGCCTTCATGTCCAGAGTTTTTATTAGAGTTTCATTAAGTAAACATGACTGATTGAGTCATTGATCAAGTGGCTCAAATCAAATTTCAGGCCCCTCTGCCCCAAGGTGGGATGATAGCATGTGGCTCAAAGCTCCAACCAGAATCACATGATTGGTTTTTATGGTGTGACCTGCCCCCCATCCTGAATCCCCTTGTTAGCATAAACTTATCAGGTGCACTTGAGGGGCCTGCCATGAATAACAGGGGAAAGTCTCCTGTCTCTGGGGAAGTTCCTAGGGTTTAGAGGTTCCCTCCCAGGAACCTGACTAAGGTCAGACCTCTCTTTGGGCTGAGGCCAAATTCTTTTTTTTTAACGTTTATTTATTTTTGAGACAGAGAGAGACAGAGCATGAACGGGGTGGGGTCAGAGAGAGAGGGAGACACAGAATCTGAAACAGGCTCCAGGCTCTGAGCAGTCAGCACAGAGCCCGACGCGGGGTTCGAACTCACGGACAGTGAGATCATGACCTGAGCCGAAGTCGGACGCCTAACCGACTGAGTCACCCAGGCGCCCGAGGCCAGATTCTTTATTGCACATAGAGCTACTTGGTTTCATGGTAAGAAGGAACAGCACTGTCAGGAACCACTTTTTTCCCAAGTTTCTTGTGCCGTATATCTGTTTAAAATTTATCACTCTTTTTATCTCCATTTATGTTAGTGGCCTATTTTGAAATAATTAAATCTATTCTTTAATTGAAGACATTTCATAAAGGGTAATAAGGTCTTTTGCCCTCTACTTTAATTTGATCTTATGAAGAGTGTTTGAATAGTAATTTACCAAGGGAGACACATTACAGTCCAATTTGATGTGGTTTGATAGGTGTACTTTATTTTCATCTTATAAAGCTTAGCATGTGGGTACAAGAAGTCTGATTGAAAGGAAGTAAAATCAGTGGAGCAATTAAACATTAACAAGGTGGGGGGCAATTATGCTAAAGTTATGTAAATAGTTTTAGATTATGTATAAGTAATTATGTTTTTCAGAGTAGTTGACAGGGCAAAAATTAGATTGCTTATTCGTTTGAGACTTAATTTTGATTTGTTTTATTTTTAAAGGTCATAATGGTTGTCTCATTTTGAGCCTTCATTTAATTTCTTGCTTGAAGGTTATTACATGATGTAGCATAACTAAATTGAACCTTTTTAATGGTAATACACAACATAAAAAATTGGAATTGGCTTTAGATTTTATATTAAAATGCTCTTTACCATCTTTTGTATGTTAAAGGCATGTCTTTGTGGTAAGAACTAAATTCATTTAAAAATATCTTTTGTGTGCTTTTGCTTATTTCCTAAAGGAATAGTTGATAAGTTAGTTGATAAGCAGACACTTGTCAAAGTAGTGAGTTACATTTTAAATCATCCTCATTTTTTTTTAAAGTTTACTTATTGTGAGAGAGCATGTGTTTGCACATTTGCGCCATCAGGGAGGGGCAGAGAGAGAGATAATTAATCTCAGGCAGGCTCCACACTGACAGTTAGATGCAGGGCTCGAACCCCCACAAACTGGGAGGTCATGACCCGGACTGAAATCAAGAGTTGGATGCTTAACCAATTGAGCCACCCAGGCACCCCAAATCCTCATTTAAAAAATGTGTTGTACTTATTTCCAACGTTTATTTATTTTTGGGACAGAGAGAGACAGAGCATGAATGGAGGAGGGGCAGAGAGAGAGGGAGACACAGAATCGGAAACAGGCTCCAGGCTCCGAGCCATCAGCCCAGAGCCTGACGCGGGGCTCGAACTCAGGGACCGCGAGATCGTGACCTGGCTGAAGTCGGACGCTTAACCGACTGCGCCACCCAGGCGCCCCTGTGTTGTACTTATTAAATGCATCTGTGATGATGAGGAAAAAGAATAATTGGTAGATAAATGTATTATAGCATGTATATAGTTTGATTCTTTTTTTTAAATGTTTATTTATTGTTGATAGACCGAGTACGAACAGGGAAGGGGCAGAGACAGAGGGAGACACAGAATCTGAAGCAGGCTCCAAGGTCTGAGCTGTCAGCACAGAGCCCGACGCAGGGCTAGAACTGATGAACTGTGAGATCATGACCTGAGCCAAAGTCGGATGGATGCTTAAACAACTGAGCCACCCAGGCACCCCGCAGTTTGATTTTTTTCAATAAATTGTATTATCTCTTTTATTAAGCATGAACTTGGTTTTAAAATTTAAATCTATAAGACTCAGTCATGTAATACACTGAGATTCCATTTCCTTCTTGTATACCTTTTGTGTTCTCTAGAGTTAATAATGATTGCATATCATCATTTTCGTGATTGCTTTTATAAAAATATTTGAATATTCATTTTTCAAGCTTTCTGGCTACTGAGCTATTTTTTGTTAACCTGGTTACTTGATGGCTGAACGTAAGCAATCTTGAGCATCTTTCCTTGTTTCCTAGTAATGTCTAAGAATGTTCTGTTCTGAATTAAATAGATTCTTCAATAATCGTTTATAGAGCTGAGGTGATCTGAAACTTTTTTCTGAAAGAAAGGCTGCATTACTAGGTTAAATTAGATTAATTGTGGGTTTCTACATTTGAGTCCAATTAAAGGACATGGATGCAAGTTGTATGACATAGTTAAAAGAGTTAGGAATTTTCAAATCTTTAGGTGATCGTATTTTTTCTCTTTAATTAGAATCACATTGTTGCATTATAGTTTTTACTTGATTGATTAGCTTTAACTTTTGATACTGTTGAGGGTATAGTTTTGGTTTACTACTTTTTGGAGGCAAGAGATGGACACCATTCCTGGAAATCTTTCAGACTTTATATATTTGTGCCTTCAATGTAAAAGAAGTACCAATGTATGTACCAAGTACATCATTTATATTGAAGTTTAGTATTGTTAAAATAGTTAACTTTTGTGAGTTTTTGTCTAACACTATTCCATTTTATTACTGGAGTAACAGGTAAGTCTTGTGGGTATAATAACTAAGGGAAACTAACATTTATTACAGGTTTAAGATACAGTTGACATAAAACAAGTATATGTTTAAGGTATACAGTATGTTTATTCAACAAGCGTATGTTGTAGAATGACCATTGTGTTAACTTTCAAGTATATAAAACGATACTATTAACAATAACCACCATGGTGTTGTTTAGGTCCCCAGTACTTATTCATACCTTATGACTGGAAGTTTGTACCTTTTGACCAATATCTCTCCATATCCTTCAGCTCCTAGGCCATAGTAACCACTACTCTACTCTCTGTTTCTCTGAGTTGGGCTTTTTTACATTTCACATATAACTGAGATCATACAGTATTTAGTATTTGTCTTTTCTTTGCTGACTTCTTTCACTTATCATGCACGTCATGTTAATGGCAGGATGCCATCCAAATGGCAGGATTTCCTTCCTTCTCATGGCTGAAAAACATCCATTGTGTATATGTACCATCTCTTCTTTATCCATTCATCCACTGAGGGACACTTCAATTATTTTCATATCTTGGCTAATGTGAATAATGCTGCAAGGAACATGGAAATGCAGATACCATTTTGAGATCCTGTTTCCATTTTCTTTGGATCTATATCCAGGAATGGGATTGTTGGATCATGTGGTAGTGCTATTTGTAATTTTTGAAGAATCTCCATAGAGTTTTCCATAGTGGCTGTACCAATTTATATTCCCACCAGCAGTGTACAAGGATTTCCTTTCCTTCGAATCCTTGCCAACACTTAGCTCATGTCTTTCTGATGATAGCCTTTCTAAAAGGTGTGAGGGGATATCTCATTGGGGCTTTGATTTGCATTTTCCTGATGATTAGTGGTTTTGAGCATCATTTTGGTACCTGTTGGCTATATGTATGTTGTCTTTGGAAAAATGTCTATTCAGTTCCTCTGCTGACTTTTTTTGCTGTAGAGTTGTATGAGTTTCCTACATATTTTAAAGAGTAACCCCTATCATATACGTGGTTTGCATATACTTTCTTCCATTCCATATGCTGCCTTTTCATCTTGCTAATGATTTTGTAGATGCTTTGGGTAAGTATGGACTTCAACAATATTAATCCTTCCTATCTGTGAACGTGGTATATCTTTCCATTTGTTTTTTCAGTTTCTTTGATCAGAGTCTTGTGGTTTTCAGTATATAAATCTTTCATCTCCTTGGTTAAATTTATTCTTATGTATTTTATTATTCTTTTTTTTTTTTTTTTTTTTTTTAAAGTATCTGTATCTTTTTTTTTTTTTTTTATAATAGTTTTTTTTTTTTTTTTCAACGTTTATTTATTTTTGGGACAGAGAGAGACAGAGCATGAACGGGGGAGGGGCAGAGAGAGAGGGGGAGACACGGAATCTGAAACAGGCTCCAGGCTCTGAGCCATCAGCCCAGAGCCCGACGCGGGGCTCGAACTCACGGACCGCGAGATCGTGACCTGGCTGAAGTCGGACGCTTAACCTGACTGCGCCACCCAGGCGCCCCTGTATTTTATTATTCTTGATGGTATTTTAACATTTATTTATTTTTGAGGGACAGAGCATGAGCAGGGGAGGGGGAGAGAGAGAGAGAGAGACACAGGATCCCAAGCAGGCTCCAGGCTCTGAGCTGTTTGTTAGCACAGAGCCAGACACGGGGCTCGAACTCACGAACTGCGAGGGTATGACCTGAGCTGAAGTCGGAGGCTCAACTGACTGAGCCACCCAGGCGCCCCTTCTTGATGGTATTTTAAAGGGGATTATTTTATTTGTTTTTTAGTTATTAAATTGTTGTCATCGTGTAGAAATGCAACTGATCTGTGTGTTGGTTTTGTATTCTGCAACTTCACTGAATTCATTAATTAGTTCTAAAGGTTTTTTTAGTGGAGTCTTTAAGATTTTCTATGTATAAGATTATTTTATGTGCAAAAACAATTTTGCATCTTTCTTTCCGATTTGGATGCCTGTTATTTTTTATATTTTTCTTACTTGATTGCTTTGATAAGGACTTCCAGTAGTATGTCAAAAGGAGTGGTAAGTGGGCACCCTTGTTCCTGATTGTGAAGGAAAAACTTTCAGCCTTTTCATCACTGAATATGATGTCAGATGTGGGCTTATCGTATATAGCCTTTATTATGTTGAAGTATGATCCTCCTATATCCAGTTTGTTGAGCATTTTTATCATGAGAGAATGTTTTGTTTTTGTCAAAAGCTTTTTCTGCATCTGTTGATGATCATCTGATTTTAATCTGGCATTTGTGTCAGAATAATGCTGCCCTGGTAAAAATGGAAACTAACATTTATTGAACCTATTAAACATACTCTTTCAGTTAATCTTCTCTATGTTGGATAGATGTTAGATACGCATTTGTGTTTTGTGTTCTTCATATGTAAAAAGCAGAAGCTAGGTTCTATCTTATAGAAGTGCCTTTAGGATTAAATATGAATACATGCAAATAACCTGTAATCCCACCTTGAACATAGTATAAATGCTCAATCCTTGTTAGCAATTATCATTAATATTGTTACTGTTTTTTTATTTTTTGTTGTAATATTTGGGAAGTAAGGCTCAGTAACTCTCTTTAATTGTGACATTAAGTTATAGAACTATAGTGTGAACTAACTACAAACCCTTTTACTCTATTCCCACTCATCTTCCCATGATGCTCTCTAGCAAGGTGAATGATTGGTTCAGGGGTAGCAACACTAGCCTTCTGCCATCCAGTCCAATCCTTTCTGGGCTTCTGACACAATTATGTGTTACCTTCCTCAAAGCAAGGTGTTGTACTTCCTTCTCCCCCTATACATTAAAGATATTTTCATTATTTTTTGTAATTCACTAGCAGTTGGAACATGAGGATCTAAAATAAAATAAGAATGTTCCAAAATAGATTGCAGGGGGGCTGTTTAGGTTTTTCCTTTTTAAAATTTACTCTGATCTTTTAGTGTTGTATCTGGAAAGTAACTTGATTCTCCAATCCTTCTTTGTTACGGATTAACAGCGTGTCACTGTGACTGGTCGTTGAATGTGTTTCTTTGTTAAGAGAACTTCTTTTTGTGTGGTTCTAAGAAAATCATTCTGTATTCATGAGTAGGAAAACTCAGTTACCCTTTTTGCATCTCAGCTTTGGATTTGAATACTAGCTTTATTGCTCATTTCCTAATAGCAGTTCCTATGTGCATTAATCAAGCATTTTTAAGGTATATACAATGTACTCAACCCAAGATCAGCATTTACCAAAGTATGTGTTTTATGAAGGTAAAATGTAGTCATTATAGTATAGGAAATTTTGGGTTGAATAAAGTTTTAAATATTTCTTTATTGACTAATCTTCACAAGTTTTTTTTATGTGCATTATAAATCTCCCATCAGGATAATATATTATATGGCCTTTTATAAAACTTAACACACTAGCTCTCCCCCCCCCCCCCCGCCTTATTTTTTTAAGAATATACTTTGAGAACTCCATTTGACTACAGACACTTTGGAATGATAGGTTGATTTTCAACTCAACTGGGAATTCAGGACAAATGACATGACTAAGCAGCAGATACACAGTTAGAATGTATTGAGCAGAGAACCTCCAGAAAATCAGTAAACGTGGGTTGTGAATGATGTACAAGGCCCTGTAAAACAGTTGTTCTCAGGCTTCTTGGTTGTAGGATCCTTAATACATTCTTAGAAATTAAAGGCCAGAGAGGTTTGGGGTTATACCTATTGGTAGTTACTGCATTAGAAATTAAAAAAAATATTTTACAGTATGTATTAATTCATTTTAATGTAATTTGTTTCATGTAAACATAAGGAACTTTAAAAAATAACTTTTCTACAAGAAAAGATTATGATGAGAATGACATTGCTTTGTGTTTTTCAAATTTTAATGTCTGGTTTAAAATAGAGTTGAATTCTCATATCTGCATTTTTTTTTCTTTAAACATTTATTTATTTTGAGAGAGAGAGCACGCGCAAGGATGGGAGGGGCAGAAAAAGAATCCCAGTATGCTTGCGCTGTCAGCATAGGAGCCAGATGCAGGGCTCGAACCCACAAACCATAAGATCATGACCTGAACCGAAACCAAGACTTGGATGCTTAACCTCCTAGACATCCCCTTATATCTGCTTCTGTATTCAATCTCGGTGCTTGATTGAATGTTTGATTGAATTGCATCAAGCATCCTTTGGAAAGGTCCATTGTACTCATGAGAGAATTAAGAGTATAAAGGCAAATGAAACCTTAAATCACTATGAAAATAACTTTGACTTGGCTGATCCCATCAAGAGAGGTTGTAAGTTATTCAGAGTCTCCAGTCCATACTTGTAGAATTGCTGGTGTAGTAAATACAAATGTTAACTAGATTACTTCCTAAGAGCTTGTCCTTTGAATTTGGATTGCATAGATTGGAATTTTGGCTGCACTTCTTGACATTAACATCCCGTTTCCTAATTCGTTAAGTGGAGTTACTAATAGAACCTACCTTGTAAGATGGTTAGAATTAAATAAACTTAGACCTGTAAAATGGTATAATAAGTACCATGAAATAAATAAATGAAATGTTGCTGTTCATTATTATTTCAAAATTTTAGTCCTGTTACGACACTTTTGTTCACAATTTTCCATTGTCTTGCCAACTCGTTTGAGGTAAAAGCCAAAGCCTTTACTGTGGCTTACAAAGTTGTTTTTTTGGGGGGGATCTGATTTTGTTGTTACCTCTCACTGTGCTCATATACTTGTTTTGACCTCACATCCCCTCTTCACTGTCTTGTTCATCAAACACCAATCATATCCTTTCTTAGGTCCTTTGTATGGGATTTTTTCTCCATTTAACGTTTATTTCTTCAGATACTGGCATGTTTTGCCCTCCCCCTTCTTTGGGTTTTTATTTTAATGTCACCTCAGCAAAATCTTTGTTTCATTTAACGCTTCCATGTATGTATATAGGTACACACTGCTTTATTTTTCTGTAGGATTTTCCTTCCTTCCTTCCTCCCTCCCTCCCTCCCTCCCTCCCTCCCTCCCTCCCTCCCTCCCTCCCTCCCTTCCTTCCTTCCTTCCTTCCTTCCTATTTGAGAGAGAGTGTGAGTGCAGAAAAGGGAGAGAATGAATCCCAAGCAGAGCCTGACCCAGGGCTCGATCCCACAACTCTGGGATCCTACCCTGAGCTAAAATCAAGAGTTAGACGCTCAACCAACTGAACTGCCTAGCTGCCTCAAGGAGTTTCTGTTTTCTAATGTACTAGGTATTACTTATTTGTCTCTTTTCTACTAGAATTTAAGCTCCATTAGAGATAGATGGGGTTTTGTTTATTTTTTTATTTTTTGTTTTTTATTTTGGTCTTACTTTTCATTACTGTGTCTTCAATACATACCTATAATGATGCTAGGTGTGTATTTAGGCACTGAAAAAATATTTTTTTTTGAGTGAATCATTATCATTACTGCAAAGAGGAAAGAATGGTTTCCACTTCTCAGAAACGTGTGGTTTCAATAGGACAGTGCCTCTGAAATAAAATGAACATGTAAAGCAGTTAGTTTGGCATTTTGGACATGTAGAAGTACTCATTAGTTGGTAGCTGTTATTGAAGGATAAGCAAAGAAAGAACAGAATTAGACATTTAAGTTAGAAATTACCTGAGTAAAAGAAAACTGCATTTGCATCTCAGGATCTAGGGTAGATACTGTTTAGGGACATATTGAAAAATATAGGTTGGAACTATTTTGTGGAGCTTCTTGGATTATTCTGTAGGTAATGAGTTATTGCATAATTCTAAGGCAGATGTGCTGTGATGAAAGTGGTAGATTTGGAAGATGAATCCAATAGTAGTCCTTGAGGTTGATTGGAGACCCTTTTGGTATAAGCTTAACTGGAAATTAAAACATTAGCAAATTTATAAAAAATAAAACTTTTACAAAATCATAAATTATGCTCAATTATTAATGACCTGAAATTGTACAGTAGTATAAAATGATCATTTGATTACAAGTTGCGTATCTTGAACTATTTATGCAATTGCTAACTTTTAATATATCTTTTCATTTACAACCAAGAGCTTTGATTTAAAATAAACCAAGATGTTTATATTGGTAACTAACTTACTAAATATACTAATATAGGGCAAAGTATGTTTAGTCCAGCAAACATTGGTCAGCCACGAAAGACAACATTATCTCCTGCACAGTTGGATCCTTTTTATACTCAAGGAGATTCTCTGACTTCTGAAGATCACCTCGATGACACTTGGGTAACTGTGTTCGGGTAAGGTTTCTGAATCATTTACCTTTCCAAAAAAACTAAACACCAAACACTCCTTAACATTTCATAATAAATATTATCAAATGTTCCCCCCCCAAAAAAATATTGCACAGCAAACACGCATGTACCCACCACCTACCTTCTACAGTTGTTAATGTTTTACTTCATTTGTTTTATGTTCCATTAATTCATCTTTCTTTGTTGGTACATTTCAGAATAAGTTGCACACATTAGTACAAATCATGCTGACACTTCAGCATGCTATTATTAATTAGTGTTCAGTATTTGTTGATACTTTAAATTTTTTTTTTTTCAACGTTTTTTATTTATTTTTGGGACAGAGAGAGACAGAGCATGAATGGGGTAGGGGCAGAGAGAGAGGGAGACACAGAATCGGAAACAGGCTCCAGGCTCCGAGCCATCAGCCCAGAGCCCGACGCGGGGCTCGAACTCACGGACCGCGAGATCGTGACCTGGCTGAAGTCGGACGCTTAACCGACTGCGCCACCCAGGCGCCCCTGTTGATACTTTAAAAAAAATTATCTGCTTCTCAGATGTATTTTCTTTAGTGTATTTGCTGGATAACGGAACAGAAATCCTTCTTTAGACTTACGAAGCTCCCTTCTTTCTAGTGGTTATTCTCCCTCAATTGGACTTAACCAGTTTGGAACTAACAAATTGAATTTCATTTGTGTATAGATGTGTGTGTGTGTGTGTGTGTCTGTGTGTGTGTGTGTGTATGCATATATGTCACAAGGTTGGTACTTTATAGTCACAGGATATTGGATATTAGTAGACATTATACATGATATTCCTGGATACATTTTGAATAGATTTTTAGATCCAAAAAAGTACTTTAAAGCATTTTGGAGATCATATTGCATCATTTCCATATGAGAAAACTGAGGTGTTAGACTAAGTGATTTATTCAGGGGTTTACATATAGTTATTAGTAAAGTGTCAGCAAAAAACCTTAGGTCTTTTGATTTTTAAGTTGTTACTGTTCATGCCATGCTACATAAGGTTTGCTTCTGAAAGTGTGATAGGTCCTACTGATATTGGACCTTACTATATTTAGTTTTGGGGTAAAAAATATAACAATAACACTTGAGCTTCTTGAAGAAAGAACAATGCACAGTAAATGTTAGTGCATTTGAATAGACTATGTATATTCAGTTTATTTAAAATTTAAAAATTCAAAAGTAAATGTATAAGAATATACAATGAAAAGTTTTCCTTTCCATTTGTGTCCCCAACTACAGTTTTTCTCCCCTTTAAGGCAGTAATTGCCACCTATTTTTTGTGTAACCTTCCAGAGAGAGTCTGTGTGTTATTGATTCTGTTTAGGTAAAAAAGCAAGATCATTGCTTTCCTTTATTCCCAGAAAGCCCATGCATAGCTCATAGCAATTGGATGGCTTCTTGACCTTTTTCTTTTTTTGTGTGTGTTTAAATTTTCATACTCTCTCACAACATGGCTATGTTTTTGAATTTGGGTGTCCCATCCCAAGTCTGTCAGGCTCAGTAATGTGTCACTTTCAAGATTCCGTAGTAATTGGATAAATTACTTGAATATCTTCTGCTAGTCTTTTTCTTCATTTTTAAGATACACACTTTTCCACCTATTAACTTTCTGTTGGTTTTATGTTTTAGTAACCCTCTGTATGAGTTTGATTGCGAGAACTGAAATGTTTTCTTCTAAGAGATAAAATATTTTATTTTGACTGTTTATAGGATAGTACATCTAAAATATATATGTTCTTTGATAATTTAACTTTTTCCTACTGACTCAAGGTCATCATTATATATCATTCGTTGTTTTGGGGTGGTTCTTTTATAGGGTATTGAAATGTTTCCACTCAAAGTGGTCGTAGAGTCTTAGAATTACATTTTATTTTTCAAGTACCTCCCCTCTCTTGGAACCATTATTTCTCTTTCATTTTTATTTTCTTCAGCTCTTCTTTGTAGGCACTTTGCCTCATTTGTTGCTTTTCTTTGAGGTTAGAAATTTTATATCCAAACATACATAACATAAAATAAAATTTCAGTCCTGAATGCAAGCTCTCGATAACTAAAGCTACTGGTTAAGGAAACTCCAGATTTTCAACTTAAAATAGCTTCATTGTTTGGACTATAAAAGTAATAATACCTCATAAAATATTTTTAAACCATAAGGAACTTTATAAAGAAGAAAAGAAAAATCACTTAAAAATTTTCAGAGATATATGGCTATTAAAATCTTGGTAACCACCCTTTTAAATGTTTCTATACTAATGATGCTGGTATTGATTTTCATTTTTGATTTAGAACTAAACTTCTGAATTTTCAGTTGGTACTCCGTGTGTAAATAATATGACCATATAATTTAAAATTCTTTTCCTTTTAATAGCTGTAGTATACCTAAGTATTTCACACACACACATAGACACACGCATATATGCCCTCGTAGAATAAATTATATACATAGCTGTGACATGATAATTCTTTTCTAAGAGTGAGAGTGGAATTTTAGAGAATGGCAGTGAGAGTGGAATTTTAGAGATTTCATATGTGGAATCTGGGGATGGGGAAGAATGACTGAGTCAAAACTAATTTTAACATATTTGCTTTCGAGTAATGGGCAATGATATATTTAGCTGATACAGAGGAAAACAGAATGATCAGGGATCTCCTATTAATATTCTAGTCCATTGGGGGAAACTTATCTTGAAATACTTATACGTAGGGTAATTTGCATTTGTATTTATTATGGAAGTTGACTGTTTGGACAACTCTTTTTTCAGGTTTCCTCAAGCATCTGCTTCCTATATATTATTACAATTTGCACAGTACGGGAATATCTTAAAACATGTGGTAAGGCTTACTTCTTTTCAGTTCAAGATTTAGTGTGAAGAAAGAGAAGCTGTGAATTGAGGGAGACTTTGCTCCTGAATATTGTCTGCTTTTTTCCAAACTTAAAAGTTTTTCTTTCTTTTTTTAAGTTTTCATTGAATATGTCTGTTAGAGTCTAGAAGGCTAGAGGTTGCATAGTAGTTAATAAAAGGGATAAAGAGAGAAGATAAGAGAGCGAGAATTTCATGCTCCCCCCCTTTCCTTAAATGCTTCATAGTCTCTTAACAAAAATTACACCAAATATTATATAACTGTCTTCCAGTATCTGCTTGTTTTATTGGAGATGAAAGAAAAGAGAAGTTCCTTATTTACAGAGTTCATAGGGCTTTTTTTTAGCTTGTAGAGAGCTTTTTAAAAACAAGTATCTTACCTTGTCTTACCTATAGCAAGTTATAAATAACAAATCTTTTTTCTGTTATCAGGGATTGACTTAATTCCTACAGAAATAATATTGATGAATACAGGTTTTAACAATTTCATAGCAAGGGTTAGTAAGATCTTTTTATAAGAAACCATTATCTTTTGAGAATTACTTTCAGAGAATTTTTGCCACGTATTCTTTATATTGGAGAATTGAGAGGTAGAAATTATTGAAACTGTTTAATAGGATTTTTGTTGAATCCTAGCATTCAGTTTGTTATGGGGCATCAAATAAAAAGTAGAAGCATATATATCTTCTTATCTTTGTATTTTCTAATAAAATTCATGGTTAGGTTTTATATATTTTATGTTTTAAGGGACAACTTCATTCTTTGCAGATGTCTAACACAGGAAATTGGATGCATATTCGTTATCAATCTAAACTGCAGGCTCGGAAAGCCTTAAGCAAAGATGGGAGGATTTTTGGAGAGTCCATCATGATTGGTGTAAAACCATGTATAGATAAAGTAAGTTATTGCTGATGTAAGGAAAATGGCTTCATCTGTATGAAGAGTACAAGTCTAAGTATAGACATTGGCAGTTATGTCACTTTGCTTCACTGTGCCCCTTTTTCTTCGTAAAATATGATGATGTTATAGTATTGTTTTCATGGGAAGCCAGATTTTTAGTCATGGGACTTTAGAATTTAGAGGTAATCCATCCTGACTCCTTCATTTTATAGATAAAGAGGCCAATGGGACTTGGGTAACTTATCTAGAGTTGTTAAAGGTAAGATCTAGATTTTAGGTCTCCTAACTTCTAGCTCATTCTCCTGTGCAAAAGCAACATAAAAATCTTTAAATACTTCAAAGGAATGCTGCTCTTTCAAAATGAAATACTTCACATGAATGGTAACAGGGTTAACTATTTAATGGCTGAAACTTTTTAGTCATTTTATTTTAAAATGTTTAAAAACTATTATATGCCTATAAATAATACTGAGAACAATTTATACTTCATGGCTTGTAAAATCATCATAATTGTTCTTTAGTAATTATACATGAACTTCTGTCTACCAGGCACTGTGCTCATATATACACATTAATGCGCAAAGCAGGTCTGGCTCCTGTTCTTACAATCTGTGGTTACTTTAGAGTTCTGTAATTATTATATTATGCTGTAACAGATGTTTGTAGAGGCCAGAGGAGAATCTGGGGTTCCTGGCTACTGAGTAGCACTGGAATTTCATGCCCTACTTCCCCCAGGATTTCCCCAAGAATCTTCTTTTTTCTCCCTTGAGGGTTTTTCATAGTATTTTTTAGGAGATTTTTACTCTTGTGAGTCTCTAGTCATCTTGAGGATGTTTGAGATCACTGAAGTGAGCTTTCTGGTTGAGCATTAGATCTCAAATACTAGCTAAGAAGCATGTATTGCTTTATCAAGCCTAAAATTGTTTGAAAGTTTAATTAGATCAAATAAAGTGTGCCTCTTTCAATAATTTTTTTTTTTTTTAAGTAGGGTGTAATAGTGGATAATAGCATATTATGTTTATAAACAGAGAAGTTCTTTACCTTTCTTTCTCCAGAGTGTTATGGAAAACCATGACAGGTGTGCTTTGTCATCTCCACCTCTAGCCTTTACACCACCAATCAAAACTGTAGGCACACCAACCCAGCCTGGAAGTGCTCCTAGGATTTCTACCATGAGACCTCTTGCTACAGCATACAAAGCTTCTACTAGTGACTATCAGGTATTTTAAGAATTAGATAAAGATAAACTTGAAAAAGTGAAATGCATAGCATGTTTAACCATTGGATTGTGTGCCATTAAATATTTCTTATGTGATTGCCTTGATGAAATCCCTATAAATTTGCATTCTTAAATTCCTTATTTTAAAAATTATAGTTTTGGCCAATTGAAAACTTACCTTGAATTTAAAAAAAATTTTGCCATTATTTAAAACATTTTGAGAGTTTTAGTTTTTTCTAAGTTATACTTGCATACATTAAAGTTTCTCTTATGAACATCTCTGGTGTGAGGGAATATTAAAAAACTTGTTGAACTGATGACTAAATCTGATGGTCTCACAAATGAAGAACCTCACTCATGTTGGAGTAGCTGTGGTTATCAAAGAGACCATTGACCAGCTCCCATTTCACTGTTTCTCGTTTCAAAAAAGTTTAAAGGGAAAGTTCATTATATTCATTGAAGAATGATAGAAGTATTATGACTCTCATTCAGTATGTTACTGTCTCCTACTTAATTAATCAGGTTCTGAATTTGCCTAGTCACAGACCTGAAACAGCAAATAAAACATTTTTAATTTAGTAAGATAGAGAGTGACAATTTAGTCTTTTGATTTCCCCTGAAATTTGGAGACTAGGACTGGATTTTTCATTAAGGTTTTCTTTTAAACCAGTCCTGTCTCTTTTATAGTAGGCTCCATGCCTGGTGTGGGGCTTCAACTCATGTCCCTGAGATCAAGAGTCAGATGCTCTGCCGACTGAGCTAGCCAGGCACCCCTAAGGATTTTAAAACCCTCATCTCTTGTAGCTTTTGTATTGTTTGTTCAGTTTTCTGATATAAGGAGAAGATAGAATTTGTCTTGCCAAAGGAATAGGATTTTGTGCTTTAAAGCATAAAGTTGTTCTAACTAAATCCCTGTCTTCTTCTTTAAATATACAATTCGGTACCACAAATGCATTTAACTGTTTGGCTCTTTTAAATTAGCCATTAACTCTAGAATTGACATGATACTTAAGAAACTATAGCCTAACAATTGTGTGTGCTTTTTTAATAGGTTATTTCTGACAGACAGACGCCAAAAAAAGATGAAAGTCTTGTATCCAAAGCAATGGAGTACATGTTCGGCTGGTAGTATAGTGAGAACTAAGAATCACCTACCACGGAGGAGGCTGCTACACTAAAACAGAGTTAGCCCAGTACTGCCAGCTTGCCTTTGGTTAGTTATATAACCACTCTTGGCAGTGCTGAATCGCTCTCTCTCACTTTCTTAGAATCCTTTTTTCTTTAAGGATACAGCATATTTGTAGCTTGCACTTTAAAAGATGATTGAGATACGTTTTAAAGAAAACAAAAAATCCCTGTAAATAGGATTTTGTGCTTTCTGTGTTAGTGCATGCTTTAAGCACAAAAAACTCAGCATTGATTACTGTAAATTGTATAATTGAATTTGTGGTGAGGTTTTGTAGTCTTCATGAGTTGGTGGGGTGAATTTCATGAAGGGTAAACTATACAACTCCTAACAATACACAGAGATTATAACCAACCAATTTGAATTATGGATTTTTAATTTAGATAGTATTTAATATTTTAATTATCCTTGTTTATATATGTCCTGTCATGGATTGTCATCTTTCAGTATTCTAAAGTCAAAAGTCTTTTTAAAAACCTACTAAAGTTTTGTGATAATAAACTTTGACAATTCTATATATTAAACATTTTTTGAAAGTGACTTGTTATTTTATTAACTATTTAAAAAAATTTGAAGTGTCTGCTGAAATAGAGAAAATACATCATGAATCTCCACATACTGTAATCTAGCTTTAATAACCATATAACCATAAATATTTTGCCATAGTGGTTTCTTCTCTCTCCCTTGTGTTTAAAGCATATCTCAGATGTGATGTCATTTTAATCTAAGTACTTGAGGATATATCAAAAAAAGAACATTCCCACTTGTAATGACAGTATCAGTATCATAACTAACAATTAGTAAGTTTCTTAATATCTAATATATAGCCCATTAAAAAATTTCCCAGTTACCTCCAAAATATATTTATGGTTGGTTAGTACAAATCACTATCTAGAGTAGGTGTACATGATATATTTGATTATTTTGTCTTTTAAGTATCTTGAAATCTAAATTAGCTCCTGCTCTCTTTACACCGTGACTTCTTGAAGGAATTGTGAGAGTTGCCTACAGTGTCTCATAGACTGAATGTGGTCAGTTGCTTTTTTTGTTTAACTTGTTCTGTCATTTATCCCATATCCTAAAAGTTGGATCTAGGGAAGATTAATTAGATTCTGATTTCTTTTTTTTCTTTTTTGAGCAACAATACTTGATAGTATGGTGCACTTTATATTTAATCAAGAGACATTTAATTTGGTTGTCCCACTTTTACTGAGGCTCAAATTGGTCATTGGGCACATGGGTAGAAGCCCAGCACCTTGTTGGAAAATTCCTCATAACGTTCTTGCATTATGTTTTTGAAAGCATACATTAGTGATATTTGCCTGAATAAGTTATTTCATTAAGGTTTGCAAAATGATTTTCCAAGTCTATTATTTCTGTTGCATGTATTACCTGGAATTCTTTTATATATAAAAACTTTGCTCCACCCACTAGGGCTATTTTGTTACATGGAATATATTCATACCAAAATGGCAGGATAAATATTTGATCCTTTTCCTTTGTTATTTTTCAGAGTAACTGTTGGCGCACTGGAAACTCTAATTGGTGTCCAGTGAGTTAAAAAAAAAAATGTTTTTCTCTGCAGTATCACTATGCACTTAGAGCGTTTTTTTGTTTTTTTGTTTTAAATTCATTGTGTTAGTCACTTGGTGTCATTAGTCTTTTGTTCAAATTATCACCCTTGGCCAGTGAGAACCTCATTAAGCTGGCTCTTGAGTGAAAAGGCCTTTAATTGAAATAATATTTCACCGTAGTATAGGTATCTAGGTAATCAGCATCTCTTTATCTTCAATACTTCTTGATAAAGAATAACTAAAATAACACATTGTATGGAAAGTATTGATATGCCTTTTAAATCACAGCAAACTACCATTAAAGATTTGTTTAGTTCTCTGAGGTGAAGTGTGATACTAAGGACTGTACTGGCCTGGTGAAAATCCATTTATCGTTATAGAGAATTTTTATTCTGATACTTACATATTGAAGTCTTTCTATTCCAGCTTAAAATAGGATTTTATTTTATATCTTCTAACATACAGAACTCACTTATTCAAAGTAGAACTGTGGCTACTAGATCCCATTAAACCCTAGCATTTGTATTTGAGTTTTATACATTTTTGTAAAAGGATTATACTTTTTGTTTCTTTTGAGAGGTCATGTTATTTCTGTAGACCTTCGTGGAGCATGAAGTTTGCTTTCTGACTAAAAGTACTTGTTTGCTATGTTTGGGTTTGTGTTTTTATCCAGTGTTTTATCTTACTTGTCTTTATCTCCATCACATCATTTACTTAAAAAGAGCCAGGAAACCTATAAATCTATCAGACCAACACATCTATGACATAAACTTACACAATGTTACATGCCAATTATATCTCATTTTAAAAAGTATATAAAATAATAAAACAAAAAACAAACTGAACAGAAAACAGCTAGGAAAATCTAAGAAAGCAAACTCCCATATTTTTCAATGCTACAAAACACAACAGAATTGGGAACTGAGAAAGCTAAAAAAGTTACCCTGAACCAAGCCTTTTCCTAAAAGTTCAGAAAAGCTGATTTCACACAAAAATAAGTAACAAAAAACTATAGTCATGCAAAGTTGTTATACAAAATAAGAGGATAAGGAACAAAGTATCATATAGACATTGGAAGCACACCAGAAAGGCAAGCCCATAATAGATCAAAACTATGACCTGGTTATTTAAAAATGACTTCTAAGATGTTTTGGGGTACCTGAGTGGCTCAGTTGGTTAAGTGTCCGACGTCAGCTCAGTTCATGATCTCGCGGTCTGAGAATTCAAGCCCCGCGTTGGGCTCTGTGCTGACAGCTCAGAGCCTGGAGCCTGCTTTAGATTCTGTGTCTCCCTCTCTGCCCTCCCCTGCTCACGCTGTCTCTCTCTCTTACTCTCTCTCTCAAAAATGAATAAATGTCAAAAAAAATTTTTAAATGACTTCTATCATTTGAAAGTGATCCGAAGTATGAAAGAATACCAATAATCAGAATTTTTAAAGTTTGGGAAAGTACTAGAAATAAAAGGAAGAATAATTTGGAAATGAAGACTAAACTAGACTAAACACAAAAGCAGGTAATGCCTTATGGGAACTAGAATGTCAAAAAGTAGGTTGGCCTTAGAAATCAGAAAAGATATAAAAAGGATTTGTGGGAAAATGACAAATTAAAAAATATTTATTTTATAACATAATTCTATAATGAAATATATATAATATATAATAAATATATACATATATGTATGTATATATGTGTGCATATATATATATATATATATATATATATATATAACAAATTACATGAAGAATGCTAAAAAAAATACTTGGAACTACATATTGAAAGAAAACCCTGCCTACCTGAGAATGTTCTCCTATGTAGAAACTTCTCATTTGGCTTTAGACAAACAGCAAGTGACTTAGAAGAGCAAAACTTATATGGCACTATGCCAGGAGCAAATACTACATTTAAGATACTTGGGAGGAAAAATATGAACAAAATATTTTATTTCTAGCAAAACTGATTTTGAAGTGTAAAAATTACTTCTTACATATCAGTTTGCAGGAATTCAGGAAACATGTTTTCCTTGAGTGCTTCCTGGGAAATGGACCACAGAATGTGCTCATGTGAGCTAAATAACTGGAAAGCTGTTGACACAAAGTCTTTGGTGAGCATTAAATTTGACATCACATCATGACCAAAGTGCTGACCAGGTTCATTGCTTGAAGCTTAATCCGCTGGGTGGATTTTCCCTCATTACTTTCAAGTCCACTCGTGTCTAATATGGCATCAGTGAGTGTGGTTGGCCTACAGCAAGCTGATCCTTCTGTGAATAAAGCCTGGATTTCCTTTCCCCTATTGGCTGATGGTAGTGAACTCCAATTAAGTCATAGATTGTGAAAGGGAGAGGTGTTAGTACCTTGGAGGTAAGTGATTTAGAGTTCTGGGCCATTTTTTCTTGAAACTTGGGAGCCTGTGGACCTGCTTGGGAGCCATCCTGAATGTACCATGGATTATTACCATGCTGGCCAGGCTGGTGGCTTGGTGAATCTGACAGTACTGAGCTTTTGTGATGGGCAGCTTTGGTGACATGGTTGATATACAATGTAACTGATTAGTTACTAAGTCACTTGGTGTGGTACCCTCTCTCACTGTGGCCCCACTAAAACTTAGGAATAGGTTAAAGCATTGTCCCCATGTATTTTGTGTTGTCTCAAAAATCCAGAAGGCTGCCGAGTGCTGTAGCTTTTTTAGTGGTAGTAGGAGCAAGATACAATAATTTATTCTTTGGAGAGCGATGTCTTAGCATGCCCCAGTGGTAGAACTTAATAACTTCACCAATGTAGTAGAACTGAGTTTTTGTGCTTTACCTCCTACCAACTGGCATACATTTGTCTTTAGAGGATGTCTTGAGTATTTGCCACTTACCTTCTTGCAGGTTTAGTGAACATGATGCCATCAATGCACACTATTTGAATAATCAAGAGTTCTCTGACTGGAAGACAGATTTGCCCACTGTTAGACAGGGGTGGGCCAGGGCTCCATTTATCACCAGACCTTATGGCCTCATGCTAACAGGAACCATGAGAACATCTGGGTTCATCAGTGTCACCCTATGACCTTGTGTCAGTCCCTAAAATCTCTGGATATTTCTCTTTGGTGCACTTTGAAAAATGAAGACTCTGGAGAATTGCTACTGTATATACTTGCTATGGCATTGAAAATTCCTTTCTCAGTTGGAACTTGCCTCCCATTTCATTTGGGTCTAACAGTTGAATCCTATCTGTACACTGGGCTGTGGGGTGGCTGACCTCAGTCTTCTGCATATCTGGTCTTGATCTTTTTAGATTGTATGTAAAACAAAACCTCTTTTGGCTTCCTTTCCCTTTCTCCTTTTTAAGAAACATTTAGTTGCCCAATAAGACATAAGTACAGAACATTAAAATACACTTTAATGAATTATAAGGTGAATAATCTTATAACTACCACTCATCAAGAAATAGAATCTTAACCAGCAATGTCCATATGCCCCATTCCAACTTCTATCCTCTTCTTCCCCCACAAAATTAAACACTACTATAGTTGTATTTTTTGTAGGTCCAGGTAGTAGGCTTTAAAAGAGTTGGGATTTCTACCTGATGTAGAAAGCTGGTGAAAGTTAAAATTCTTAATGAGGTGGTAAGATTTTTGAATGTTAATGAAGCAAAAGTATAGCTGTTGTAACTCCAAAATCCAGTTTTGGAAATTAACTGGTTAGTAAATAAGTTGGATCAATATTATTTTAACTTACAATTTTTTTACATTTTATTTTTATTTTTTTAAAATTTACATCCAAATTAGCATGTAATGCAACAATAATTTCAGCAGTAGATTTTTTAGTGCCCCTTGCCCATTTAGCCCATCCCGCCTCCCACAACTCCTCTAGTAACCCTCAGTTCTCCATATTTATGAGTCTCTTCTGTTTTGTTCCCCTCCCTGTTTTTATATTATTTTTGTTTCCCTTCCCTTATGTTAGTCTGTTTTGTCTCTTAAAGTTGTCATATGAGTGAAGTCATATGATTTTTGTCTTTCTCTAACTGACTAATTTCATTTAGCATAATACCCTCTAGTTCCATCCTCGTACTTGCAAATGGCAAGATTTCACTCTTTTTGATTGCCGAGTAATACTCCAGTGTGTGTGTGTGTGTGTGTGTGTGTATCACATTTTCTTTATCCATCCATCGATGGACATTTGGGCTCTTTCCATACTTTGGCTATTGTTGATAGTGCTGCTATAAACATGGGGTTGCATGTGTCCCTTTGAAACAGCACACCTGTATCCCATGGATAAATGCCTAGTAGTGCAATTGCTGGGTCGTAGGGTAGTTCTATTTTTAGTTTTTTGAGGAACCTCCATACTGTTTTCCAGAGTGGCTGCACCAGCTTGCATTCCCTACAACAATGCAAAAGAGATCCTCTTTCTCTGCATCCTCGCCAACATCTGTTGTTGCCTGAGTTGTTAACGTTAGCCATTCTGACAGGTGTGAGGTGGTATCTCATTGTAGGTTTGATTTGTATTTCCCTGATGATGAGTGATGTTGAGCATTTTTTCATGTGTTGGTTGGCCATCTGGATGTTGTCTTTGGAGAAGTGTCTATTCATGTCTTTTGCCCATTTCTTCACTGGATGATTTGTTTTTGGGTGTTGAGTTTGATAAGTTCTTCACAGATTTTGGATACTAACCCTTTATCTGATATGTCATTTGCAAATATCTTCTCCCATTCTGTCAGTTGCCTTTTAGTTTTGCTGATTGTTTCCTTCACTGTGCAGAAGCTTTTTATTTTGATGAGGTCCCAGTATAGTTCATTTCTGCTTTGGCTTCCCTTGCCTCCAGAGACGTGTTGAGTAAGAAGTTGCTGCAGCCACGATCAAAGAGGTTTTTGCCTACTGTCTCCTCGAGGATTTTGATGGCTTCCTGTCTTACATTGAGGTCTTTCATCCATTTTGAGTTTATTTTTGTGTATGGTGTAAGAAAGTGGTCCAGGTTCATTCTTCTGCATGTCGCTGTCCAGTTTTCCCAGCACCACTTGCTGAAGAGACTGTCTTTATTCCATTGGATATTCTTTCCTGCTTTGTCAAAGATTAGTTGGCCAAAGTTTGTGGGTCCATTTCTGGGTTCTCTATTCTGTTCCATTGATCTGAGTGTCTGTTGATACTGTCTTGATGATTACAGCTTTGTAATACAGCTTGAAGTCTGGGATTGTGATGCCTCCTGCTTTGGTTTTCTTTTTCAAGATTGCTTTGGCTATCCAGGGTCTTTTCTGGTTCCATACAAATTTTAGGATTGTTTGTTCTAGCTCTGTGAAGAATACTGGTGTTATTTTGATAGGGATTGCATTGAATATGTAGATTGCTTTGGGTAGTATTGACATTTTAACAATATTTGTTCTTCCTATCCAGGAACATGGAATCTTTTTCCATTTTTTTGTGTCTTCTTCAATTTCTTTCATAAGCTTTCTATAGTTTTCAGTGTATAGATTTTTCACCTTTTTGGTTAGACTTATTCCTAGGTATGTTATGGTTTTTTGTGCAACTGTAAATGGGATTGATTTCTTGATTTCTCTTTCTGCTGCTTCATTGTTGGTGTATAGGAATGCAACTGATTTCTGTGCGTTGATTTTATGTCCTGCAACTTTCCTGGATTCATGAATCAATTCTAACAGTTTTTTGGTGGAATCTTTTGGGTTTTCCATATACAGTATCATGTCACCTGCGAAGAGTGAAAGTTTGACCTCCTCTTGGCCGATTTGGATGCCTTTTATTTCTTTGTGTTGTCTGATTGCAGAGGCTAAGACTTCCAATACTTTGTTGAATAACACTGGCAAGAGTGGACATCCCTGTCTTGTTCCTGCCCTTAGGGGGAAACCTCTCAGTTTTTCCCCATTGAGGATGATATCAGCGTTGTGTTGTTCATATATGGCTTTTATGTTCTTGAGGTATGCTCCTTCTATCCCTACTTTCTTAAAGATTTTTATTAAGAAAAGATGCTGTATTTTGTCAAATGCTTTCTTGGCACCTATTGAGAGGATCATATGGTTCTTGTCCTTTCTTTTATTGATGTGATGAATCATGTTAATTGTTTTGTGGATATTGAACCAGCCCTGCATCCTAGGTATAAATTCCACTTGGTTGTGGTGAATGATTTTTTTAATGTATTCTTGGAGCTGGTTGGCTAATATCTTATTGAGTATTTTTTTTTTAATGTTTATTTATTTTTGAGACAGAGAGAGACAGAGCATGAATGGGGGAGGAGCAGAGACAGAGGGAGACACAGAATCGGAAGCAGGCTCCAGGCTCTGAGCCATCAGCCCAGAGCCTGACGTGGGGCTCGAACTCACGAGCTGCGAGATCGTGACCTGAGCCGAAGTCGGACGCTCAACCGACTGAGCCACCCAGGCGCCCCATTGTTGAGTATTTTTGCATCCATGTTCATCAGGGAAATTGGTCTATAGTTCTCCTTTTTAGTGGGGTCTCTGTCTGGTTTTGGAATCAAGGTAATGCTGGCTTCATAAAAAGAGTTTGGAAGTTTTCCTTCCATTTCTATTTTTTGGAACACCTTCAAGAGAGTAGGTGTTAACTCTTCCTTAAATGTTTGGTAGAATTCCGCTGGAAAGCCATCTGGTCCTGGACTCTTTGTTTTTGGCAGATTTTTGATTACTATTTCAATTTCCTTACTGGTTATGGGTCTGTTCAAATTTTCTATTTCTTCCTGTTTCAGTTTGGGTAGTGTATATGTTTCTAGGAATTTGTCCATTTCTTCCAGATTGCCCATTTTATTGGCATGTAATTACTTATAATCTCTTATTATTGTTTTTATATCTGCTGTGATGGTGTGATCTCTCCCCTTTCATTCTTGATTTTATTTACTTGGGTCCTTTTTCTTTTTGATCAAACTGGCTAGTGGTTTATCAATTTTGTTAGTTCTTGCAAAGAATCAGCTTCTGGTTTCATTGATCTGTTCTACAGATTTTTTGGTTTCGATAGCATTAATTTCTGCTCTAATCTTTATTATTTCCTGTCTTCTGCTGGTTTTGGGTTTTATTTGCTGTTCTTTTTCCAGCTCTTTCAGGTGTAAGGTTAGGTTATATATCTGAAATCTTTCTTCCTTCTTTAGGAAGGCCTGGATTGCTATATACTTTCCTCTTATGAGCACCTTTGCTGCATCTGAGAGGTTTGGTTGTGGTGTTATCATTTTCATTGGCTTCCATATACTTTTCAATCTCCTCTTTAACTTCTTGGTTAGCACATTCATTCTTTAGTAGAATGTTCTTCAGTCTCCAAGTATTTGTTACCTTTCCAAATATTTTCTTGTGGTTGATTTCGAGTTTCATAGCATTGTGGTCTGAATATATGCACGGTATGATTTCAATTTTTTGTACTTGCTGAGGGCTGATTTGTGTCCCAGTGTGTGGTCTATTCTGGAGAACGTTCCATGTGAACTGGAGAAGAATGTATATTCTACTGCTTTAAGATGAAATGTTCTGAATATATCTGTTAAGTCCATCTGTTCCAGTGTGTCATTCAAAGCCATTGTTTCCTTGTTGAGTTTTTGATTTGATGATCTGTCCGTTGCTGTGAGTGGGGTGTTGAAGTCTTCTACTCTTATGGTATTACTAGCGATGAGTTTCTTTATGTTTGTGATTAATTGATTTATATATTTGGGTGCCTTCACATTTGGCGCATAAATGTTACAATTGTTAGGTCTCCTTGGTGGATAGACCCCTTGATTATGATATAATGCCCTTCTGCATCTCTTGATACAGTCTTTATTTTAAAGTCTAGATTGATATAAGTATGGCTACTCTGGCTTTGTTTTGTTGGCCACTAACATAATAGATGGTTCTCCACCCCCTTATTTTCAATCTGAAGGTGTCTTTAGGTCTAAAGTGGGTCTCTTGTAAACAGCATATAGGTGGATCTTGTTTTCTTATCCATTCTGTTACCCTGTGTCATTTGATTGGAGCATTGAGTCCATTGACGTTTAGAGTGAGTACGGAAAGATATGAATTTATTGCCATTATGATGCTTGTAGAGTTGGAGTTTCTGGTGGTGTTCTCTGGTCCTTTCTAATCTTTGTTGCTGTTGGTATTTACTTTATTTATTTATTTATTTATTTATTTATTTATTTATTTATTTATTCATCTTTTCTCCCCTCTCAGATTTCTTGCAGGGCTGGTTTAGTGGTTTTTGTTTGTCTCGGAAACTTTTTATCTCTCCTTCTATTTTGAACGATAGCCTTGCTGGATAAAGAATTCTTGGCTGCATATTTATCTGATTCAGCACACTGAATATATCCTGCCACTCATTTCTGGCCTGCCAAGTTTCTGTGGATAGGTCTGCTGCAAATCTGATCTGTCTTCCCCTGTAGGTTAGGGACTTTTTTTCCCCTTGCTGCTTTCATGATTCTCTCCTTGCTTAAGTATTTTGTGAATTTGGCTATGATATGCCTTGTTTATGGTCGGTTTTTTTTTGAATCTCATGGGAGTCCTCTGTGCTTCCTGGATTTTGATGTCTGTGTCTTTCCTCAGGTTAGGAAAGTTTTCTGCTATGATTTACTCACGTAACCCTTCTACCCCTATTTCTCTCTCTTCATCTTCTGGGACCCCTGTTATTCTGATATTGCTCCTTTTTAATAAGTCACTGACTTCTCTAATTCTTAAATCGTGCTTTTTTGCCTTAATCTCCCTCTTTTTTCCTTCTTCATTATTCTCTATAAGTTTGTCCTCTATATCGCTGATTGTCTGTTCTGCCTCATCCATCCTTGCCACCACTGCATCCATCTGTGATTGCATCTCAGTTATAGCATTTTTAATTTCATTCCATTTTTTACTTCTTTTATCTCTACAGAAAGGGACTCTAATCTATTTTCGATTCCAGCTAGTATTCTTATTATCATGATTCTAAATTCTGGTTCAGACATCTCGCTTGTATCTGTGTTGGTTAAATCCCTGGCTGTTGTTTCTTCTTGCTCTTTTTTGGGGTGAATTCCTTCGTTTTGTCATTTTGAAGAGAGAAAAGGAATTAATGATGTAGAAAAATTGAAATTAAAAAGAATTAAAATTTAAAAAATATTAAAATTAAAAAATTAAACACACACACACACACAAATTGAATAAATGATTGGTAGATCCTAAGTGTGTTTTGGTCTGAGTGTTGATAGTGGTTTGACAGATTAGACAAAAAAAGGGGGGGAAGGAAATCGTTTGAGAATTTGAAAAAATGAATACACTGAAGTAGACTAAAATGAGATGATGGCAGTAAAATAGAATTTTAAAAAATTTACACAAAAGTAAAGAATATAGTGGAAAAAATTAAAGAAAATATTTTTAATAAAAACTAAAATACAAGTTAATTTTTTTCTCTTTCTGTATTCAAGAAAAAGGAAAGAAAAAGAAAAAAGAAAAAAATGAAATCATTTGAAAATTTGAAAGTGAATACACTGTAGTAGATTAAACTAAAATGATGGAAGTAAAATAGAACTTGAAAAAATTTACATAAAAGCAAAAAATATAGTTAAAAAATTAAATATTTTAATAGAAATTGAAAGTAAAAATGGAGTTTTTCTCTTTCTGCATTCAAGAAGAAGAAAAGAAACGAAAAAAAAGAAATCGTTTGAAAATTTGCAAAGGTGAATACACTGAAGTACACTAAAATAACATGATGGAAGTAAAACAGAATTTGAAAAAAATTACACAAAAGTCAAAAATATAGTAAAAAAATTAAAAGTATATTTAATAAAAATTGAACATAAAAATGAATTTTTTCTCTTTCTGTATTCAAGAAAAAGAAGTTTAAAAGAGAGGAAAAAAAAGAAATTGAATAGATAAACCTACTAACAGATTGAAGTAGGACTGAAATTACTTTGTTTTCCCCTAGAAGTCAGTCTATGTAGTGCTTAATAGTCCATAAACTAAGTGGGCGGTGAGACTCGTGTTCTTGAAGAGTGATGTTGGCCCACTTGGGCTGGACTCAGTGTAACAGCTCCACTCTCCACTAGACGGCGCTGATAGCCTACTGGGGTTTTTTGTCGTGCTCATAGGGGCCTGTGCGCATGCACAGGAGCAGTGAAAATGGCGCCACACAGCTACCCAGTCTGTTCTCCTGGATCAGCAATCACTCACCCGTCCTCTGTCTTCAGCTTTCCTCCACTCCCTGCTTTTTCACTCTCCGTGACCAGCCCCCAGGCAGTACCTCTCTCCCGAGTTTTGTCTCAGATGCGGCTGTTTTCCCCGGCTCCTTACTTCTGAAGGACTGCAGCTTTGACCTGTTCTGCCCCTCTGCAGGAGGGTCTCACCGAGCAATGGCCAAATGAGCAATAGCTGAATGTCGGCTGCACCCAGGAACGCTTGGTGGACCCTGCTGCTGCCGGTGCCCCGAGACTGCGGCCAGGTACCAGCCCTCCCCAGAAAAAGTTCGCAAGACAGTGTAGCAGCAGCGTTTCAGGGATTATGGAAAATCACAACCCACATCTGGCACCAGGCTTCACCCTTAACCACCTTGTTCCAGCACCAGCAAATGCAGCCGTTTTCTGGGGTCTGCTGGGACCAGGTGGCTTCAACAGTCTCTACCAAACGTCCTTCCAGCAGTGGAACTGCTTCTCCCCGTGTGGCCCAAGAACCTCCCGGACCCCACTCTGTTCCTGGGGATTTGCCCTTCCCACCAGAGCACCACCAGGTATCGCGAGCTCCAGAGTTGCAGCCTTTGCGCTTCCCTTGTTTACAGCCTATAGGAATTTAAACCCTCTCCTTTCTCCTTTCTCCCTTTTTAGTTTAGCTCCTGCAGCGATTTCCAATCTTCCACTTTCTCTCCAGCTGCTTTTGGGGAGGGGTGCTTTTCCCGTATTCTCCCCCTGCGCCCCCCCCAGCAGTCTCCGCCCTCTCTCAGCTCGCAAAAGCACCTCCCTTTCTGCTCCGTCTCGCTCCCCAAGTTCACCTCTCCGTGCCGCGTGCCTGCTGAATTCTGTGCTTCAGGTTGTGCAGATTGTTGTGTTAATCCTCCAATCAGTTTTCTAGGTGTGTGGATGGTTTAGTGTTGGTCTGGCTTATTTCATGGATGCAGGACACACAAAGAACTTCCATGCTGTTCCATCATCTTGGCTCCTCTCCTACAATTTTTTTAAACTAGGTTATGATTTAAAGGGAAAGTAATCTATCTGACATAATTTTAAATAGCTTTCTAAAATGATTATCTGACTAACTCTAAAACTTAACTTTTTGACTCAATGCCCTTACATAATTATCAGAACGTTAACTAAAAATTAATGCAGTTCAGAGAAATTGTAGTATTTGCTGGTAAATTAAAAAGTAGTGGTTAAAGTTACTGGAATTTTATTTTTTTATTGTTTATTCTTTATTTATTTTTGAGAGAGAGAGAGAGTACAAGCAGAGAGGGGCTGTCAGTGCAAAGCCTGATGGGTTCAAACCCACAAACCATGAGATCATGATCTGAGCTGAAGTCAGAAGCTAACTGAGCCACCCAGGTGCCCCAAAGTTACTGGAATTTTAGATTTTGTTTTATACAGTGATTAAGAGCATGGATTTTGGAGTGAAACTTAAAATCCTCTCTCTGTCTACCAGCTTAGCTATTTAACCTTGGACAAGTTACTGAACCTTTTTGTGCCTCAGCTTCATCATCAATAAAATGGTAATAATGATAGTGTCTTCTTCATAGAGTTGTTAGGATTAAATGAATGAATACAGTAAATCATTTAGAACAGTGCCTGGCTGTACTAAGCACCCATTAAACATTAACCATCATTAAGTAGTTAGCAAGATTAGTTCACATGCTAGCTTATTAGCCTCATTAAAAAAAAAAATGAATATGTGGTAGATTAAAGATGACTTCAAATTTTTGACTTTCTTGCCCCCTGAGAGGCAGAATCTATTTCTCCTGTGTAGGTGTTTTTATTTGCATTTTACTTTTTATGAAACCAATGTAGTACAGGGAAAATGATGTTATGCCAGTTTGAAAACACGTATAAGAGGACCAGCAGCTTCTACCTTGGTCTCTTGAAGTCCTGATCTGCCACGCAAGAAGACTCCTGCGGGGCAGAGCTGGGAAGGGCCTGAGACCACATGGAGTGGACAGAAACTCAGCTAAGCCCAGCCTTCCAGTTGCCCAAGGCACCAAGTATGTGAGTGAGGCTGTCACGGACCCTTCACCACAGTCCAGCTGCCAGGTCGCTATCACTGAGAGTCCATTTATAAATACACAGCCACTGGAACAGAAGGTGAGAACACATAATGTCTCCCCTAAGATTACATAGATATATACTGATAGAAATAGGACAGAAATCTAGATTCTTTACTCCAGAGTGTGGTATTGTGGAATTATAGTGTGTTTTCTTTAATATTTAGGTTGATTTTTAAATCACTTAAATTTAAGATGCACTGGAGAAGTGTTTTAAATGAATTTCCCACATTCCAGTTGTAGCTCTAGAATCAACTTCTGTGTAAAAGAATATTTGAAAAGAAAGTATTAAAAACAATATAAAACCAAATTATTTTTGGCATAGAAATTATTTTTGGACATATAAAGTTAAAATCCTTATAATATGCAAAGTATTAACAAATGACTGCACACAATTGTTAATTGAATGTTTAAACATTAACGGTTGCTGAATTCTTCATATATTTTGTTTGTGCTAGCATTTAGGCATTAGCATAGGGAACGTCTTGGGACAAAAAGGTTCCAGGTTCTGCTAACTGGGAGAAACCTCAGGGCAACTTGTTCTGGAATAGGGACATGGACTCTGGAAAGGGGCTCAAGACTGTTTTTTGGTTTTTTTTTAAGAGGTGGGTCAGCAAATGGGGTTTTTGGAGACTTTGGGTCATATTACCAGGTTATTTCTTGGTTAATTAGTGGAAGATATTTTATAAATTTAATTAATCTGTCACTCCTGGTTGTTTCTTATAAGCAGCTGCTAATTCTTGCAGAAACAGTTTTTGAAGTGGAATTTAAATAGGTTTTCTATTGTTGAATAAGGGGCGCCTGGGTGGCTCAGTCGGTTAAGCATCCGACTTTGGCTCAGGTCATGATCTCGCGGTCTGTGGGTTTGAGCCCCGTGTCAGGCTCTGTGCTGACAGCTCAGAGCCTGGAGCCTGTTTCAGATTCTGTGTCTCCCTCTTTCTCTGACCCTCCCCTGTTCATGCTCTCTCTTTCTGTCTCAAAAATAAATAAACGTTAAAAAAAAAATAGGTTTTCTATTGTTGAATAAACTTCAGAAACAACTATAGATGTACCCATCTTGTGGTGACCATCAGAAGTGTCCAAAATGAAAAGGTTTTAGAGTAAAAACAAGCTGGAATATCTGAGATTAAAAGCATTAGCTATTTACATGTTTGGAAGTACTGACCACTTCTTTTTTTACATTTTTGTTACTTTCTGCCTTTTTTTTTTTTTTTTTTTGAGCCCTCGTGTTAGTCTTACTGCACATATTTACTTTAATAATAAAAGATAAAAAGTATTTTTTGGAGGGAATGAACAGGTCATTTTTCTTTTTCAAAGTTTTCTTTTGAGCCAGAATAAAAGGAATATTGATAAGTTGAAACATGGAAACCTTGAGTTATGTCATTGATTTAAAAAGGAGAAATTGGTATCAAGGAGATGTAATCTGGTATTTCAAGCAGTTGTACTATAGTTTATATGACCTACAAAAAGTACGTAGAACATATACCTGTAATCCCACCCCTTAGTGTTTGGAAATTTTTTCAACAACCAATTCAAGTAATAATTGAGCTCTTAATATGTGCAGGAGCCTTGGGATATATGGGATGAATAAAGACAGGCACCCACTTTTGTGGAACAAACATACCAGCAGAAAGAGGTAACAGGAAATAATCCTAGTAAATAAGTCATAGAGTAAGTTAAAAGGTAATAGGTGCTGTGGGAGAAAATGATCAGAAATGCTGGAATGTTAAGCAGCACTCATGGTAGACCTCATTCATAAGGTGAGATTTGAGCAGACTTGAAGGGGATGAGGTTGTTAGGGTGGAATTTGGGGAAGAACATTCCAGGCAGAGGGAACAGCAAGAACAAAGACAGGAGTTTGCCTGGTGTGTTCAAGGAACAGCACAGGGGAAGGTTGAGTTGAGTGAGCAAGGGGAGGAATAGTAGGAAAATAGATCAGAGGTAATGAGGGCTCAGATCACATAGGATCTTCTAGACCTTAGTAAAGATTGTGACTTTTATTCTTTGTGGTAGGCAGAATAATGGCCCCGAAAGATGTCAGTGTCCCTATCCCCAGAACATGTGAATATGTACATTACATGGCAAGGGGAACTATGCAGATAGGATTAAGGGTGTGGCCGTTGATGACAGGTACGTGTAAAGATGCTCACCATCACTAATCATGAGAGATGCAAATCAAAACCACAGTGAGATAACACCTCATGCCTGTTAGAGTAACTATTATAAAAACAAGAAATAAGGGGCACCTTATTTCTCTTGGTTTTGGCTCAGGTTATGATCTCACAGTTCATGGGATCAAGCCTCTCATGGGCCTCTTTGCTGACAGGTTGGGGCCTGATTGGGATTCTCCCTCTCTCTCTGCCCTTCCCCTGCTCATGCATGTGTGTGTTGTGTCTCAAAATAAACATTAAGGCACACACATACACACACACACACACACACACACACACACACACACACACGAGATAATAAATGTTGGTGAGGATGTGGAGTAAAGGGAATCCTTGTGCACTGTTGGTGGAAATATAAATAAGCACAGCCACTATGGAAAACAGTATGGAAGTTCCTCAAAAAATTAAAAATAGAACTACTACATGATCCAGTAATTCCACTTTTGGATATTTGTCCAAAGAAGAAAAATATACTAATTCAAAAAGATGTATGCACTCCCATGTTAATTGCAGCATAATTTACAATAGCCAAAATAGGGAAACAACCTGAGTGTCCACCAATGGATGAATGGATCAAGAAAATGTAGTATACATACACAACAGAGTATCACTCAGCTGTTAAAGAATGAAATATTCTCACTTGCAACAACATGGATGTACCTTGAAGGCATGCTCAGTGAAATAAGTCAGAGAAAGATAAATACCATATGATCTCATTTATATTTGGATTCTAAGCAAACAAGGACCAACAGAAGAACAAAAAAAGCTCTCATAGATAACAGAGAAGAGGTTGATGGTTGCCGGAGGGGAGATGTGTGGGTGGGGAGGGCTAAATGAGCGGAGGGAGTAAAAAGGTACAAACTTCCAGTTATAAAATAAGTCATGGCATGTAATGTACAATATTGTCCTTATAGTTAATAACGCTATAATATGTATTTGGAAGTTACTGAGAGTAAATCTTAAAAGTCCTCGTCAGAAGAAAAAAATATTTTGTAACCATGTATGATGATAAATGTTAACTTACTGTGGTGACGATTTCATAATACAAATAATGAATCATATTGTACACCTGAAACTTATATGTTAATTGTACCTTAAAAAAGCCAAAAAAACAAACAAAAGGGTATGGAACTCCAGGTGGGAAGACTGTGTCTGATAATTCAGGTGGGCCCATTTTAATCATATTAGCTCTTAAACTTGGAGGAGGCCCTCCTCCCTGGAAATCAGAGAGTCTCCAGAATCTGAGAAGGGCCCTCAGCTGACAGCCAGTAGGGAAATGGAGACATAGTCCTACAGCGCGGAGAAACTGAGAAACTGAATTCTGGCAACAACCTCAGTGAACAAGGAAACAGATTTTCTCCTTAGAGCCTCCAAAAAGAGGCACATCCTTGCTGACTTCTTGACTTTGGCCTCGTGAGACCTAAGCAGAGAATGACTCATCCCAGCTCACCTGACTTGAGACCTGTGAGAACTGTAAGATAATACATTTTGCCCTGTTTTAAGCCACCAAATTTGTGATAATTTAACAGTAATAGAAAACTAAATACCCGGAGTGAAACAGGAAGCGATTGGATACTTTTTAGTAGAGGAGTATCATGATATAACTTGTTTCCTTTTTATTATTTATATAAATTTCTGTGATCTCTTGATGACACAGGTGGTTTTTCACAATTAATCTCTCAGCAAGGGTAATCACCTTTCACCTTTGGTACTTGAAAGCCAAGTAATTTATATTCTTGACAGTATTTTGATAGTTTGAAAAGGCTTTTACACTTTCTGAATTTCAGTGTTAATATATGTTTCTTTTTCAAGAAATCCAGATTAATATGATCTGGAACGGTTAAGTGAATTTAAAGCTATTTTACTCATTTAGGGAAAAGTGATACCTATCATCTGTAGCAAAGCCAACCTGAATTATCTCTGAAGTTAATTTTAATCCTCTATTTCCTCTTCTCCTGTTTTTTTTTTTTTTTCATTTTCTTCCCACAAACTAAATCTTTGTTAAAACCAAAGTGCTAAGGCTTAAGTGAAGAATAAAAAAATACTAAGATTGTCTTTAAGCTCCTGTTTCAATGTTTCTTGACATTTGGGTATATTTTCCACAGCATTCCATTTTGGCTATCTCAAGCAGAAGCAGCATAGAAGTTTAGTGAATGAATCCTCAGTAAATAACTATTTGTCTTCTAAATTTGCATAGAATAGTAGCTCAGTAAAACCTAGCTCCATTCAAGGTAACACGTTTCAGCTTGGGACCACAGAGCTTTTCCAATCAGCTAGAGATAGGAAGTTGTAGCTGTAGGAGAATATGACAAAAGAAAACCTCTGGGCCAACCTGCAGAAAGGCCAAAAATGGGACTTAGCAGTTACTAATAGAATGTTCCTAAAAAGAGGTTTCCTCAAAATTATCTGTATTCAGTATCTAGTATATGCAATGATGGAAGCTAATCCTCTGTTGTGCTTTTGTGTTTCAAAATAAATTGACCAACTCTGTGCACAAGAAGGCCACTAGCTTTAAAAAATAACTTAAGTGAGGAGTGCCTAGGTGGCTCAGTTGGTTAAGCGTCCGACTCTTGGTTTTCGGCCCAGGTCGTGGCCTCACGATTCTTGAGTTGGAGCCCTGTGTGGGGCTCTGTGCTGACAGTACAGAGCCTGCTTGGGATTCTCTCTCCCTCTCTGCCCCTCCCCCACTCACACTCTATCTCTCTCTCACAAATAAATAAACAAAAACTTGAAAAAAAACCCTTAAGTGATAGAACTATAACATATAAGTATTCTTAGGGAGAAATTGAGAAATTTCCATGTCCCTAGAGAGAAAAAGTTTAATTCTCTTTTTTTGTGTGTGGTAAAATGCTGGACACAATGTATGCACTGCTTTGACAATTCTTTCTAAACTAAAAAAGATAAAGTCACTTAACCTAAGATTAAATTCACTTAGGCATTGTAATTGCACCAAACATCAAGGCAACTGGCTCTCGAAGGGTCAAGAAAGCCTGTTCACTTTAGCATAATGCAAATTCTCATAGCAGCAAGTTCCTATTCCCCATGAAACCCAATCTCAATGTAACATTGTCAGATTTAAGTTAAACCTTTTAAAATATTAATGATTAATATTATGATTAATTTAGGAAAGAAAATTAGTACTATAGGTTTTGAAATATTAATGATTAATATTATGATTAATTTAGGAAAGAAAAGCTGGTACTATGCAGTGTTGAAAACCAAGGAGACTGAGGGCTTGTAAAACTTAATGTAAACTTGTTCATAATGAGTTAAGAGGCTTCACTCTGGGACTTTGTTGGGTGACTCAGAATCATTATTGTTGTGATTCAAGTCAGACCTAGTCTACGTCTACAAATTAAGACTTTATACACCTGAAATTAATATAACACTGTATGTTAACTAACTGGAATTAAAATAAAAATTAAAAAAAAAAACATGCAAGTAAATTGCCCATCTTATTCAGTGTTAGGGATGCCATGTTAGTTAACATATAGTGCCATGATCAATTACCTGTGCCAAAGATAATCTAGGTCAAACTATTCTGATTACTGCTTTGCCTTTTCTACCCATCATGGCAACCATGTCAGCTCTAGCATTCCAATCTACCTAAGCCTTGGATATCTTCCTCTTCCAGTTCCCAAAAGTATTGTGTGGGGACCAACGGGAGTGGCTGAGAGCCTTTCTGGGTGTCCATGAGCTCTTTTTTTTCATAATTCGAGGACATTGCCTTTTCTATTTTTATGTGAGTGCACAGTGAAGTTTTTCAGAGGCTACATGACATTTGATGATAATATCTCTATGATGGCCAGTGGAATATGGGGGTGTGCATTCTTGTGTTTTAATTTTTTAGGGGGATGTTATCAGTAATTTCTAAGGGTATAAAGGGGTCCTGGGACTAAAAAGTATGAGAACTAATGCCTTATAATATCTCAAGGAAGATCTCATTTCAACTTCATTTAGTGTGAACTACCTTTGATTGCATAGAGTTTTCTCAATTATTTTTGTATTTTTAATTTCAGTGATTTATGCCACAATGTTTATTATTTCATTATTTTTGTTTGTTTTAGGTTTAATTTGTTCTTTTTCTGGTTTATTCTTTTTTAATAAAACTAATTTTTAAGTAATCTCTACACCCAATGTGGGGCTTGAACTCATAAGCCTGAGATCAAAAGACAAATGCTCCATGAACTAAGCCAGCCAGGCATCCCTTTTTTTTCTGGTTTCTTAAGGTAGAGCTTAAATTATGGATTTTAAATCTTTGTTCTTTTTTAATACAGGCATTTGATGCTATACATTTTTCCTTAAGCACTGCTTTAGCTGTATTAAACAAATTTTGAAATATTGTATTTTAAGTTTCATTTAGTTTAAATTTGTAAATTTCTTTTTTTTTTTTCAACGTTTATTTATTTTTGGGACAGAGAGAGACAGAGCATGAACGGGGGAGGGGCAGAGAGAGAGGGAGACACAGAATCGGAAACAGGCTACAGGCTCCAGGCTCCGAGCCATCAGCCCAGAGCCCGACGCGGGGCTCGAACTCACGGACCGCGAGATCGTGACCTGGCTGAAGTGGGACGCTTAACCGACTGCGCCACCCAGGCGCCCCTAAATTTGTAAATTTCTATTGCAACGCTTTTCTTTGACCTATGAGTTATTTAGATATGTGTTGTTTACTTTTCATGTATTTGGGATTTTTTTTTCAGATATCTTTCGATTATGATTTCTGTTATGATCTGAGAAAGTACTTTTATGATTTCTTTTGTTTTAAATTTGATGAGATTTGTTTTATCACTTTGAATACGGTTTATCTTGTTGCATGTTCTGTATACACTGTATACAGAAGCATACAGTAATTGGGAATTGGCCATATATTAGAATGCTTCAGAATAGAAATGGCATGTGAAATAGTAGGTAGATCACAAAAAAGCCCAATTCTTTACTTTACATCCATATCCCTTGCAATGTGACTTTGCAGTTCCTTGCATCACAAAGCAGGGTCCCTTTCCCCTAAATCTTGGGTGGCTTAGTGAGTTGCTTTGGTCAATGGAATGAGTGGAAATGATGGCTGCAAGTCCCGAAGTTAGGCCTTAAGAACACTTGGTCTCTTCTTACTCTCTTGCAACCCCGCCATCACCCTAAAAGCAAGCCCAAGCCTAATGGAGGATGAGAGAGTAGGTAGAAGAAACCAAGTCATCTTAGGTATTTGGAATCAACCCACCTAGCTTGGATCAGCAGAACTTCCTGCCTGACTCACAGCTGACTGCAAAGGTCTGAGTGAGACTAGCCCAGACCAGGGCTGCCTAGCTGACAGACTTACGAGAAACACTAAATAGTTGTTATTTTAAGATTCTAAGTTTTGGGATAACTTTGAGATAACAGCATTCTTATGACAATTGGTAATTGATAACATGCCAGCCTCAATTTAGTTACTCAAAGTAAGTTTATATGGAAACATATAAAGACACTAAAAAAATTACAAAGCCTTTCAAGTAATTCAATGTATCACAGATTTTGTGGTGACCAAGGGTCATTTTTCCTCCTAAAGGCACATCTCTCCCTCATCCTACCTTTGGTCAGCTACCTTCATAAAAGAGGCATCCTATTCAGTAATGCTTCTAATAATAATAAATGTTCCCCAAACAGAGACAAATGAAAGACAGTTTAATGATTAAGCGTGTGGCCTTTAGTGTCAGATTCTTCTACGCACTAGCTGTATGATCATGGGAGATGTGTATCTATCATATGGGACTGTTGAAAGAATTAGATAAATTAATGTAAGGGTGCCTGGCTGGCTCAGTCGGTTAAGTGACCAACTCTTACTGGACTTAGGTCATGATCTCGCCTGTAGTAGGATAGAGTTCAACGTTGGGCTCCCCTCTGAGTGTGGAGCCTGCTTGGGATTCTCTCCTCCCCACCCCCCAGACTTGCACTTTCTCTCTCTCTCTCTCAAAATAAATAAACTTAAAAATAATAAATAAATGGATTAATGTATATAAAGTGCTTAAAAAAGTGTATAGTATGTAGTAAATATCATATAAATAAATGTTAAGCAAGCTCTTAGTATTAAGTACAGACTTCTTATTGCTGGGAAATGACAAAGCTTATATACTTTAAGAAAATTATAAAGAGGTCAGTATTCAAGAAATAATTTCATTAGTGAGTTGGATAAATCTTAATGTGCTTGAAATATTTTATTCCTTTTGTAATCACTGCACTCAAAATGCTATTTAGACTTACTTGCTGGTACAGAGTGGTGAGCAGGCAGGAGAGAAGTAATAGCACTTATAGATCCGTTCAAGGAGCAAATGTACATTTTGTTAAATGGCCTAAAACAACTTCTCTGAGTGATTTTAGAGCCATAAAAGTTTGAGATTGACAATTCTGTGACTGTACAAAAGAAATATGAACCCATATAACTTTACAAATGTCCTTGTACACTTATCACGATGAAATATAATAAAATGAAATAAAATGATAAAAAAAATAAAAACATCCTTAAAGTGTTAGCTTTAGTTCTTTGCTGGGAATAATGCTAATTATCTTACCAATCAGCTACAAGGCCCTTTACATGCTGCTAAAGATAGTGATATTTGAATCACCTAAAATAGTTTTTATATTTTTATTAAGCTTGATAGATACTGCTTTAACCTTAAAAAAAAAAAAAAAAAAAAGTCTAAGGAAGATGTTTTCCCAGAGTGGGTAAAAATATTCTTCCAGGGATTAGAATGGGAAGGGTCAGAAGAAAATATAAGTATATTATGTAAGTATTCATGCCTATGTTTTTACTCTGGTCTTTTTCAAAAAGCATTTGAAGTAGTCTCCAAAAATATATAACATAAAGCGGGGCCTGGGTAGCTCAGTAGGTTAAGCGGCTGACTCTTGATTTTGGCTCAGGTCATGGTCTCACAGTTTGTGAGGTCGAGCCCCACGTCCGGCTCTGTGCTATAGTGCAGAGTCTGCTAGGGATTCTCTCTCTTCCTCTCTCTCTGCCCCTTCCCTGTTCATGGTCTCTCTGTCAAAAATAAAATAAACATTAAAAGAATAAAAATACATACCATATAATAGAGTGACAATCATTTAAAGGGAACATCAGTTGAATAACATAAGCAGTTTCTTCCCTTATCTGTCCCCTTTTGTTTTTGTTTTTCTGTTTGAGAATTATTTGCATAGTATAGAAAATCAGGCATTGTGTGAAAGCTGGTATCATCAGATGAGTAATAAGGAGACTATATACTAGTTTTGATAAGTGGCAGCTGATCTTTTTGAAGGTTGAACTATTTAAGCAAAGCAGAACTTTCAGGACTAAAATGTCATATATAGATAACAATATAGATATTGTATTATCTATCTCTATCCATCTATCTACCTATGTAATTTCCAGTTCACTCTACTGATTACTCTTTGGGAACAAATTAAATCAGAGCAAGGTGTTGGGGAATTCTGTGACCCCCTTAATGTAGCTTGTATAGCACTCTTCTCAGTAGGGTGCATATTTCTAGTTACAATGCTCAGTCATGTCTTCCAGATATGAGGTCTCCTTTGGGCAATGCTGGACAGAAACTATAATTAATCTCATACTGCTTAGCAACAGAGACAGAAAAGGCATTTATTTAATTAGCATTGAGTCACAAAAAGGTTTTAATTTTTTTCTTTCAATAAAAAGTATAAATGGGTTCGCAATAAATAATACCTTAGAAAATTTTTTAATGAATATTAAATGGTTTCACAGTTAAGAAATCAAAAGCAAATGACAAATTCATAGGAAAGGAGAATGCTGAAGTGGTTGCTTCCTAATCTGTTTAATGTGTCTGGTTTCTGAAGAAGTGAAAGTCCATCTTGGAAGGAAGGATTTTGTAGATGTTGGAATTGGTGTCTAGGGTTCACAGAAAGAAAGTACTTGAAGAAAACAAGCCTAGAAAAAAAAATACAAGTAGACTCTAGTGATAACTATAATGGCTCAGATATCCTATAGTATCTCAGATTTAGAAACTTCTAGTCTGGCTCATGATTTGCAAAATTGCAAGTGTTGTAGACTGATGAGGTGCAGAGGGGTCCAGAGCATCTGAATGAGATGGTCACAAAGACACAGCCAAAGCAAGGGAGCAGAAGCCTTTAACAATCAGTTGGGATGTCTGATTAATAAACCTTAATTTGGAAGTTTGAGAAGAATTTTATTTGGAAGAAATCTCGGTGGACTGGTCTGTCAAGAAAAGCAGTCATCCTGGAGTACAAAACGATTAAAGGGACTGGTAAGAAGGTTTATAGTTTGAAAACATACAGGGACCGTGAAGAAAGTTTAATAATGGCCATGTATTGGGAGGAGAGAGAAATGTCGAGAGGAATTTTAGGCAACTTTCTGTGTTATGTGCCATGTATAACTTACCCTGTGCTGCCCTCTTTCAGGAAAACTATGGTAAATAGTGATTTTTCAAGGCTTTGCAAAGCTTTTTCCTTCCCTTCCCTTCCCTTCCCTTCCCTCCCCTCCCCTCCCCTCCCCTCCCCTCCCCTCCCCTTCCCTTCCCTCCCCTCCCCTCCCCTCCCCTCCCCTCCCCTCCCCTCCTCTCCTCTCCTCTAAATATGTCACCTTACTTGGCAAAAGAGACTTTGCAAATTGATTAAATTAGGAAACTCGATCATTCTGTATTCTCTGGTTGGCCCCAATGTAATCACAAAGGTACTAATAAGTGAAAGAGGGAGGTGGGAATGTGAGGGTCAGAGTCAGAGATTTGAAAATGCTACACTGCTGGCTTTGAAGCTGGACAACTGGCCCATGAGCCAAGAAATGCCAAGTGGTCTCTAATGGCTGGAATATGCAAAGAAAAGAATTATCCTCCGGAAATTCCAGAATAAATCCAGTCCTGCTGACACCTTGATTTTAGCCCAGTAAGACCCATTTTAGACTTAACCTCAGAAATTTAAGATAATTTCTTGTTGCTTTAAGTCATATACCCACTGACTGCCCATTTTCCTCAAAGTCAAACAGCTGCATTCAGACCCACAGATGCCTTCAGTTGCTAACTATTGTTTAATTGGACTCTCCCAGTTCCAAACCCAAATATAATGGTAGCTGTGCTTTTCACTTCCAGAGCAGGTACATGTAGGAACCAGAAATCTGGGCTATTCTTGTCTCTTGTTTCTTATAATAGCCATTAGGAAACACTCAAGCATAATTTGAACAAAATGACATAGTTTTCTTTACAGGTGCCCTTATTAACAGTATTCAAATTGGCTTCTTTAGGTCAGGGACGGTTTTATTTAACTGTATCTTCAGTCCCTCACAGAGTACACAGCATAGAATAGGTGTTGAATGAATGGGTATTATTTCTGATTTCAGATAGCTCATCAGAGAATTACTTGCCTTTCAGCATGTCAGCACATCTCAAAATTTGTTGTCTGAAATTATTTAATGCACTTCTCTGGGTTTTAGAGAGAATAAATATATAACTAATCAATTTGAATATCATGTTTTATTTACAGTCCTTAAATTGCTTGTCGGTCTCCTTACCTGATTTTCTATTCCTTTAACCCTCTGCTTTTCTCTACTTTTCACTTTTCTCCATGAAGAAATGACCCACTTTTAGGGATTCAAACATTTTCTCCTCATGGTTGACTGTAACTCTTCTATTATTGGTCTTGTACCCACTCTCCCTCAAGTTCCAACCTTCCTGCCAAATATTTATTTCCAGCAGGGGATCACACTGTTATCCTAAACTTCACGTTTGGAAATGGAGCTCTGGCATTTTTCCTTTGCAGATCAGTGTCTCTTACCAATTTCTTTCATTCCATTCCCCCCATTCTTCTAGGTCTGACACTGTGGTATTATTTGGGGGATTTTACATTGCCTTTATTTTCAAAATTTAATTAATGAGAACTTTGACTCTTGTCTAGAAATATGCTTCAATTCCACCAATTATGTTCTATCTTACTTCAACTGCTTCTTGTCTATCTAGTCCTTGATAATTTCGTGAATAGATTAATATAATATGTTTTAATTTTTTGTGTATATTTTCAATTTATTCTAGACTGAATGCTGGAAGACAGATCTTAAATTGTGACTTCTTTTTTTTTCCCTATGTCACTTGCCCAATAAAGAAAACTTTGGGGGCTCTTGGGTGGCTCAGTTGGTTGAGTGTCCAATTTTGGCTCAGGTCATGATCCCAGAGTCATGGGATTGTGCCCTGCATCGGGCTCCACGCTGAGCATGGAGACTGCTTAAGATTCTCTCTCTCTTTCCTTCTGCCTCTCTCCCTGGCTTATGCCCTCTATCTCTCTTTCAAAAAAAAAAAAAAGGTATTTAAAAAAAACAAAACATTGCATAGTTCTTAGCTTTTCAAGGTGATGCATTATGCACAAACTGCTGCTTCAGAATCACCGGCAGCATTTGCTAAACGAACCTATTGCTGTGCACATCCCACGTGTACTGAATCAAATCTCTGGATGGGTTCTGGGAATCAGCATTTTTATAAAGCAACACAGATAATTCTGATGTACACTAACACTTGAGAACTATTGGAAAGGATAATATTCAGCCAAACATTTAAAATCCTTTCAAATATGTCCCTGTGTATTCCAGTTTTATTTCCCACTAGTCTTAATAAAGCTCTCTGCTTAGAAGCAATCACTCTGGATATGCTATGCTCAATTTACCTCTGAGACTTCGGTCTCAGAATGCCTCATTCATTCAAAATGCCTCATGTTTCCTCTGCATCCAGCTTTCAAGTCTTCGTTTTTAATGGAATCTTTCTATGGTTTACTGAGCACCTACTGTATGTCAGGTATTTCATAAAATACTGTCACTATCCATAGAGTAACCTAGATATAATTGTTCCCATTTTACAGGTGAGAGCATTGAGACTGAGTACAGTTAAGCAGCTTGACCTCAGCTATAGAAGTAGTAAGAAGTAGTTTAGTTGATTCAAACCCAGGACTGACTCAAAGCCCATGCTCCTTCCAGTGGCGGTTTTTAAGTTGCCTCTGCAGGACCCTCTGATGTGACTGCATAAACACAGCAGATCTGTTTTCATGTGTTTACACACTAGGACTTTCATACAAGGTGAGTTTTGGATTCGGCTTACCCATTTTTGAAGCCCATTGTACAAGGTACATAAGGGCAGTTAGGGCACTCAAATAGAATGCATTAGGTTATTATTTAACTGCTAAACATGTGTTGGCTTTTCAGAAGCTAGATCATAAGCTCCTTGGGGAATGAAAGCAATTAAAAAAAAACCAAACATCCCACTTATTACCTAGTGTAGTAATACTTGCATTTAGTAGGTCACTAAATATCTGCTTAAATTAAATAAAATCCAGGCCATTGAAAGATGTCCTTCCATTGAGTAGGAGACACTAGTCCCAGAAAGTTAGAAATTGGGAATATCTGAGGGCGAGAACTATCAGTTTCATTAGGGCATGTATAAGATGTGAACTTAATAAATACGAACAGTTTTAATTGTTATACGTTTACCATCAACTGGCTAGATTAGAAAACATTTTCCAGAATATTTCTGTGTTCAATGTAAAATAAAGCCCAAAATATTAATAGAAAAATTCTACTAAGAAGATATAACATAAAAACTACATTGAGATATAAAATTTTGGTATTTTATAGACCTAATATCATTAAATTTCTTCTATAAAATTTAAAACTGAAGAAAATTTTTAATACTTGTTTGTCTGTTATAAAACATTTATATTATTACCTTACCATTCTACCTAACCTCCGATATATTTGTAAGTTAGCCCAAAAAAGTCCATGTTCTCACATCACAAAAACACATTTAGCGCAAATGAATTGACTTCCTCCTTCGCAAAACAACTCTGTATGATTAATGAATTATTCTATTAAAGTTTGCATTGAAGAGAAGCAATCAATGGAGTAAATATTTTTTATCTGTCAGGTACAGTGCTAACTTTCCACCAAGCCTCTTTGGCGATGCTCTATTTTCATGTTTTCAGTGTGTTGGCAAGAAGAAAAGTTTTCAGTGAGGTTGTGGTACATAAGTATTAATAAGCATTGAATTCCTAACAACACTGGCTGTCAAACCTGTGTGTATTAATGTGAATTAATGAGGTTCTTTTCTCCCAAGAGGAAAACAAGTTGTTGCAGGTTAAACCATGATAAGCAAAACATAGGCAATGTCAGTTTGATAGAAAGCCTTCAATTTACAGGAGTGACCTTTAAAAAGGGAATGCATAAATAATCTCAACATAATCATTTGATATAATATTTTGAGTTTACAGTTTAGATAGCGCTAAAGCATATTTATTTATTTATCTGGTTTTTAAAAATTGTGCCCTTTGGGAAATCACCTCAGTGCAGAATTAAGGCAAAATGACAGTGATAACAACAAACATGAACAACTAAAACAATTGTGGAATGAAGAATGGTTTGAAAAAGTCACCCTTTTAAAGATTTACCATTGTGGAAAGTCAGGGATTTTTAATAGTTCCAAATTACACAGAGCAAGTAGAAAGTAGTTGTTGGTATTAAAAGGATACTACTTCAGGGCTACTCAACCAGTACATTTTCTTTTCTTTTCTTTTTTGTAAATGTTTGTTTATTTTGAGGGGTGGGGAGGAGCAGTGAGAGGGTGAGAGAATCCCAAGCAGGCTCTGCGCTGAGCTGAAATCAAGTCAGATGCTTAACTGACTGAGCCACCTAGGCTCCCCTCAACCAATACATTTTCTATCTTAGTAATCCCCATTTCCAAGTTGATCCAGGGCTTCCACTGTTTTTTTTTTTTTTTTTTTTTTTTTTTTTTAATGTTCGTTTATTTTATGAGAGAGAGACAGAGTGCGAGTGGGGGAGGGGGAGAGAGAGAGGGAGACACACAGTCTGAAGCAGGCTCCAGGCTCGGAGCTGTCAGCACAGAGCCCAACGTGGGGCTCAAACTCACAGACCAGGAGATCATGACCTGAGCCGAAGTCGGATGTTCAACCGACTGAGCCACCCAGGCGCCCCCAGGCCTTCCGTTATTTAGAATCGTGCCAAGGGGACTCAGATCACAAATTATCTTCTATATCAGTAAAAATAACCCTCTACCATTCAGACTGAGAAGTAAGGTTTAGCGCCCAAAAGAAAAGAAGGAAGATGTCTGTGCAGAGAATACTCTGCCAGAAGCAAGTGGAAAGTCTGTTTCTAATGGTGTCAGAATTTGAGGGAAAGAGGTAGTCGGACACAGATTCCTTCTTCAGGCCGATAACTTCACAAGACAGCCAAAAATAGACCAGTTTTTGTTCCCTTCTCCTTTGGAATATTGGAATGCCACCATTTAGGGTAGCTTGTGTGTCACCATGGAAGGCAGTCAAGTGGGAATGGTTGATGAAGGTGGCTAGAGGGTTAAGCCTAAAGCAGCATACCTGGTTCCCACAGACAAGCTGTCTGGAAGGGAGCTCGCTGGGAACTTGCCTAAAGTGGTTTCCTGTAATGGGGGGGTGAGGCTAGACACTCCATGGGAGCCACCTCCAGACCCGGGAGCCACCTCCAGACCCTATGAGGACATCAGCACAGCAAGCAAGGCCAGATTGGGGGTTCAGTAACTGCAGGTTGGATGGGGTGGAGGGTGGAGTCTCATCCGGCTATGACTGAGCAGAGAAAACAGATCGTGTATCCCTCAGTCATACAATTTGGTATACTCAAGGATCACACCGGCCATCCTATAGTGGAGATCAGCACAAGGATGGCAGGCTACATGGAAGGGATGATCCCCTTGAATTCTTTCCAATACCCAGATGCCAGCTTTTGGGAAGAGAAAGGTGAAAAGAACATGTCTGATAGGGAGTTAAACTTTGAGTTGATTGAATTTTTTTTTTTTTAATTTTTTTTTTTTCAACGTTTATTTATTTTTGGGACAGAGAGAGACAGAGCATGAACGGGGGAGGGGCAGAGAGAGAGGGAGACACAGAATCGGAAACAGGCTCCAGGCTCTGAGCCATCCGCCCAGAGCCTGACGCGGGGCTCGAACTCACGGACCGCGAGATCGTGACCTGGCTGAAGTCGGACGCTTAACCGACTGCGCCACCCAGGCGCCCCTGAGTTGATTGAATTTTTATATCACAGAGTCTGTTTAAATTGCAGCTGTTAACTGGAAGTTTTGAGATAAATCTCTGTCCTCTCATTTTCTTCAAACAGGATAGAGTATTGAGAAAAATATGAAATGAGTTATGGAAAATAGAGAAGTTAGACTTTTCTTTGCTCATTTCCTGAGAAGTATACATTTGTGAATTTGTGGTGAAACTGCTGTACTCTTCCCTATTGCCTGCCCCCTTCCACTCTTCAGCTGGTATCCTGGCTTGCTTTCTCACTGAGAAAATGGAAGGAATCTGAAGAAAACTTCCACAGGTTTCCATCGCTACATTTTCTCACCTACAAACTTCTGTGACCGTATACTCGATTTTCACTTCTGTATGTATAGAGGAATTGTCTGATGTTCCATCCAAGGGCAAACAACTTCTTCTAGGGCACTGGATCCTATCTCTTCTTGTCCATGACAACACTTCTCACTTCTCTTTTGAGTTATCAGTTCCTTCCTTGCTATGAATTATTCCATCATAAAATAACATGGTGTTCTCTCTGTCCTGTCTTAGTTGGTAGCAAATTATCATAGACTGGGTGGCGAATAAAACAAACATGTATTTCTCACAGTTTTGGAGGCTGTGGAGCCTAAAATCAAGGCGCTGGCAGTTCTGGTGGCTGGTGGGAGCCCACTTCCTGGCTTGTAGATGGCCATCTTCTTGCTATGTCCTCACATGGCAGACACTAGAGGGAGACAGAGCAAGCTCTCACAGTCTCTTTCTTTATAGCAAAACTTCTCAAATGCCTCCGGTTTCTCTCTTCCAGTTCTTTTTAAACCCACTGCCATGTGTTTTGGCCCCCAACATTCTGCTGAAACTGCTCTTATGAAGGTAACCAACGACTTCCATGTTGCTAAATGCAATGGCTAATTCTCCATTTTTATCTGCTTTGACCCATCAACAGCATTTGCCACAGTTGGTCATTCCTTTTCCTCTTTCTCTTTGTTTTATTCTCTTACCTCACTGACTGCCCTTTCTTAGTCTCTTTTGTTGGCACCCCCTCATCTTTCCAACTTCTCAGTGTTGGGGGTGGTAAGGGCTCAGTCCTTGCATTTCTTCTCTTTTCTGTCTACACTTATTCCTTTTGTGATCACTTCCAGTCTCATGATTTTTAATATCATCCCTCCTCTGGTATTTTCCAAATCTTTGATCTAGCATGAAACTGTCTTCTGAACTCCTAACTCCTGTAATAAATTGCCTGTTCATCAACTCCACTGGGGTATCTAATACACATCTCAAACCTAACATGTCCAAATGAAACTCCCCCCCCCCCCCCTCGGTTGATGATAACTCCATCCTATGGTTGTTCAGGCCAAAGAGCAACGGAGTCTTCCTTGACTCCTCCTTTTTTCTCACAATCTGTATCAAATCCATTAGCAAATCCAAGAATCCTCTTCTTTCTCATTGTCTCTACTACCACCACTGCCATTTTTCACTATTTCCACCTCTGTATCCCTAGAGTCTATTCTTAATCAGAGTGATGTTTTTTTTTTTTTTTATTATTTTTTTTATTTATATATGAAATTTATTGTCAAATTGGTTTCCATACAACACCCAGTGCTCATCCCAAAAGGTGCCCTCCTCAATACCCATCACCCACCCTCTCCTCCCCCCCACCCCCCATCAACCCTCAGTTTGTTCTCAGTTCTCAACAGTCTCTTATGCTTTGGCTCTCTCCCACTCTAACCTCTTTTTTTTTTTTTCCATCCCCTCCCCCAATGGTTCCTGTAAAGTTTCTCAGGATCCACATAAGAGTGAAACCATATGGTATCTGTCTTTCTCTGTATGGCTTATTTCACTTAGCATCACACTCTCCAGTTCCATCCACGTTGCTACAAAAGGCCATATTTCATTTTTTCTCATTGCCACGTAGTACTCCATTGTGTATATAAACCACAATTTCTTTATCCATTCATCAGTTGATGGACATTTAGGCTCTTTCCATAATTTGGCTATTGTTGAGAGTGCTGCTATGAACATTGGGGTACAAGTGCCCCTATACATCAGTACTCCTGTGTCCCTTGGATAAATTCCTAGCAGTGCTATTGCTGGGTCATAGGGTAGGTCTATTTTTAATTTTCTGAGGAACCTCCACACTGCTTTCCAGAGCGGCTGCACCAATTTGCATTCCCACCAACAGTGCAAGAGGGTTCCCGTTTCTCCACATCCTCTCCAGCATCTATAGTCTCCTGATTTGTTCATTTTGGCCACTCTGACTGGCGTGAGGTGATACCTGAGTGTGGTTTTGATTTGTATTTCCCTGATAAGGAGCGACGCTGAACATCTTTTCATGTGCCTGTTGGCCATCCGGATGTCTTCTTTAGAGAAGTGTCTATTCATGTTTTCTGCCCATTTCTTCACTGGGTTATTTGCTTTTCGGGTGTGGAGTTTGGTGAGCTCTTTATAGATTTTGGATACTAGCCCTTTGTCCGATATGTCATTTGCAAATATCTTTTCCCATTCCGTTGGTTGCCTTTTAGTTTTGTTGGTTGTTTCCTTTGCTGTGCAGAAGCTTTTTATCTTCATAAGGTCCCAGTAATTCACTTTTGCTTTTAATTCCCTTGCCTTTGGGGATGTGTCGAGTAAGAGATTGCTACGGCTGAGGTCAGAGAGGTCTTTTTCTGCTTTCTCCTCTAAGGTTTTGATGGTTTCCTGTCTCACATTCAGGTCCTTTATCCATTTTGAGTTTATTTTTGTGAATGGTGTGAGAAAGTGGTCTAGTTTCAACCTTCTGCATGTTGCTGTCCAGTTCTCCCAGCACCATTTGTTAAAGAGACTGTCTTTTTTCCATTGGATGTTCTTTCCTGCTTTGTCAAAGATGAGTTGGCCATACGTTTGTGGGTCTAGTTCTGGGGTTTCTATTCTATTCCATTGGTCTATGTGTCTGTTTTTGTGCCACAGAGTGATGTTTTTGAGAGTGAGGTCGTGATCTCCCTCTGCTCAAAACCCTCTAAAAGTAAAAGCTAAAGTTCTAACCCTGGTTTACAAGCTCCTATATAGTTTTCCTGTCCCTTCTTTGTCACTTCTTTACCTCACCTATTACTCTCCCCCTTGCTTACTCTGCTTAGCCACACTGGTCTCCTGTTTTTTTTTGTCTTGTCTGTTTGCTTTTTAAAATTTTTTTTTACATTTATTTATTTTTGAGAGACAGAGACAGAGCACAAGTGGGGGAGGGGCAGAGATAGAAGGAGACACAGAATCCAAAGCAAGCTCCAGGCTCCGAGCTGTCAGCACAAAGCTCTGATGCGGGGCTCCAACTCACAGACCACGAGATCATGACCTGAGCCGGAGTCGGATGCTCAACCAACTGAACCACCCACGCACCCCAACTGGTCTCCTGTTTGTAAAAAACACTGGGCATGTTCTGATCTGAGAGCTTTTGCATTTTCTATTCCTTCTGTATGGAAAGCTCTAACTCTAATATCTGCATGACTCAGACTCTCATCCTATTTGTTTTTATTTCCCACATGTCACATTCTCAGTGGGGCCTTCTCTGACCGCCCTATTTAAAATTGCAGTTTCTACTCCCTGATCTGGCATTCTCTATCCTTTTTCTGGCTTTGTTATTCTCCATAGCTTTTATGACTTTTTAGTATCCTAAGCAAGTTATTTATTTTATTTTTAATAGAGGTGTACTTTAACATTATGTGAATATGTCTAAGAAGTAGTGGTTGTCTTTTATAATTTGCTAAAGACAGAACATTCAGTTCAAAGCTAGACAAGGGCAGGATTGAGTACATTTAAAGGGAACTCTGTTATCTGGGACAGTGTGAAGAAACATAAAATTTGTTCCTTGGGCAGTTTAGAGAGGGTAATCTCCAGGGGATCTAAGGAATACCATTGGTTTGTATAGATGTAAAACAAAAAGTGAGAGACCTAAAGCAGGAACTTGTGCGGTCCTCATTCTTTCTAGGTTAATTAAATTTATATTTACTGCAAATGTAAGTTTATTATGCTATTCTAGGAGAGAGAGGAGTCCCAAAGAAGCCTATGCTCCATTTTATTAGTGATACTATACTCTTTCTAGACCAGGTCTGAGGAGACAATGAGGACTGCAGTTAAGACTTACCAAATGGTTCTTAAAAATTATCCTGGGTAAGAATCACCTTGAACTGGCTGGAGGGGTGGAGAAGCTTGTTAAAAATGCACATTTCCTGCCTCTACAATAAGGCACTCTGAATCAGAAGATTTGGGGGCCAGGTGGTAAATTTATAATTTTAACAAGCTGCTGTGGTGCTTCTTTTTTTTTTAAGTTTATTTATTTATTTTGAGAGAGAGCGTGTGAGCAGGAGAGGATCAGAGAGAGAGGGGGAGAGAGAGAGAGAGAGAGAGAATTTCTAAGTAGGCTCTGCACTGTCAGCACGGAAGCCCCACATGGGGCTCTAACCCACAAACCGTGAGATCGTGACTTGAACAGAAACCAAGAGTTGGACGCTCAACCGACTGAGACCCCAGGAGCCCCTGCTGTGCTGATTCTGACACAGGTTGTTCATTTACATTCCTTTGTGCAACATCATCCCATTGATTATTATTGTAAAATTACATTACATTGTCAGAAGAAATCTGAAAGGAATGTCTAGAGAATTTTGTTTTTTGTAGAACATTGAAGGGCTTAGGGATCCAGATGGCATTCTTATCTCTTCTTTCTGTTGATGATTGTTTGTTTGTTTGTTTGTTTGTTTTGTGAGGGGATGAGGAAACTTAATAGCTGAAGACATTGGTGATGTCAGGAACCCGGATTTCGTTTCTTGTATCAGTGTTTATAAAATCAGCATGATGGAATCCTAGCAAGGGACTAAGTGTTTTCACAGACACCAAAAGAATGTATTTGACTAAAAACTAGCCCTTAATCAAAGTCAGTATTTGAGATGGAGAGACAAATTCCCTGAGATGACTGTGAACTGGACATTGTATAGTTTAATAACTGTATAATGGAGAGTATTTGTGAAATAAGACATCAGGCCTTTCTTTTGTTTGAATTATTTATAACAAATATGCATTACTTTCATAAGTAGCATATTTAAACAAATACATGGACAACTAAGAAAATGGGCACTGGGTGGATCTAGTCAAGTGGATCATTTTCAGAGACCTGACATTTATCTAAGTTTTGGTTTGTGCTCCAAGCGGGAGTGGCTCCATCCTGGGCCTAGAAATTTATTTCAACATGCCATCCCTCAAGTTACTTCAGCCTAAAATATTCAATATGCCAAGGTGCCATATTTTGGGGTAACATGTCCTGAGCCCTATCAGGGGCATTTCAAAATGGCTTCCTATCCCATCTAACTAGCCATGAAACATACTTCTTATCCCAGCTAACTAGCTGATTGACCTCAACAAATCACTCAATCTCCTCTCTGGACTTCTGTTTGTTCATCCATGAAAGCACAGAAGTGGATTATGCAATCTATGTAAAACTCATACCTTAAAAGCAGATCTATGAAATTGAAATATGCACCTTTAAAACTAATTTTCAGCTCAGAGACACAGTGCATTTCTGTTGCCAATTAATTTTTTTTAATATAAATTTCATTAAAATGACACTATTGGATATAAAAATTCCATTGTATTTCTTAAAAGAGAATCTATATATGTTGCTGAGATAATTTTTATTTATTTATTGCTGTAGGTTGTTAGCTTGTTGGTTTTGAATTTTCTATTTTGCTTTCGAGCACTAGTCAATTCTACATGTATCCTTTGTATTCCCATAAAATTAAACTAAATGTATGTCACTTCTCATGTAGGAATGCACGAGCAAATAAACAGTATATAGCCACATATTTCAGTAGATTAAACTGAGCTGAAATTATCCCTCATGCTGGCACTGTAATAGGCTATTGATCTCAGATTGCATTTTTCTGTTTCTTTATAATTGAATTTTGTTCCCAAATGAAAGAGCATGTTCATTTTGAGATTGCGTTTAGTGAAATAAAAACTGCATCTGGGATCAGTTTTATCATGTGCTCAATGGAGGACTAAGCCTTTCATAAAATTAAGTATGGAACACAGTGACTATTAAAAAAAAAGTATACTGCCTTGTTAGAAGATACTTTTTCCAGAAAAGCTAAATTTTAGATCTCAACTATTTAAAAAATTCTGCATGATTTAATTCAAAAATTAGAATATATACTAAACTATAGATTTTTCACCTATGAATGATTACTTAGGGAAGATATGTTACATTTACATGAATTAACCCATCTATTGGAACTAAAAGAAATTAAGACTAAAGGAAATAGGACAGAGGGTTTGGAAATAAAATAAAAAGATCTTAAAGTAGAAAACAGTTGTTTGCCCAAACTAGAGATGACTTTCCGTCTTGGCTAAACCTTACTTTGATTATTGACATAGTACTCACATGGACATTTTAGGAAGCTAAAAAAGATCATTCAAAGACTTCTGCATGCCCCTGATTTTTGATTGAATGCAAGTCTTCCAATAATTTTCAGATTTTAGTCACACTGCTCTCAGCCCTCTACTTGAAGGTGAGAGTCTTCAACTATTCAAAAAGTCCTGGGGACCCAGGATCTTGGGGACCCAAGCTCTTAATTTACTCATTGGTGATGGTGTGATTTCCATCCATGGGGTTACTACTGAAACAAAATGGGGCATTGCTGACCCTTTTTCTTCTCTCAGTGGTCGGGAGGGTGAGATAGAATGTCTGTGGTTAAATTCAGTTACAAAGCATTTCACTCTCTGGATTCTTATGGCTCAGGCCCCAAGAAAAGCTTCCTGACTTCACTTGCCCAAAATCCTTAGAACTAAAAGCTTTGAAGGTGATGTGCTGTGGTGGTGTTCACTCTGAAAAGGACACAGCTTCAAGGCGTGGAAGGAATATGGGCCAAGGAAACACTTAAGTGAAAGAAAGACAAATGATCTTACAAATCCTTCCTGTCAGGTAGCATGAATGCAGTGGATCCCATGGTGCCATTCTTTTTGTCTCCCTTCCTGTTCCGGTGTGTGGTTTGGAGGTAGTTGTGAGTTAGTGAAGTGTTCTCAGTGGTTGCATATGGTTGAAGAATGTTTTGCAATGACAAACCATTTGTTTTATGCTTAAACACAATTCTTGTGTATTTATGTTTAGATATAATATACATTAAGTATGGTACCACACTGACAACCAGATGGCTATTTAAGGTTAGACTTGGGAATGGTTCTATTTTTACAAAGTATTAAATAATATTAATTAATATCAATGATGTTAATAATATTTAAATAACTAATATTAATTAAATTTAAAAAATTAAGCTAACCCATTGACTTTAAATAATTTTGAGTTAAACATTGATTCCATTAATAGTTGTGACTTTTTATTTTAAGAAATACTTGTATTTTAAGAGAAAAATAAACTATTTGAAAATATATGAGGAATAATTTTTCAACCTTTTAACATTACGTTAACTCACATTTTTGATACAAATATATACACATTTGAACACTTTGAAAAAAATTGCATTTACTTTGTAATTTTTTAAGTCATTGGGGATGAGTACGTCAGCATGGAGATAAAAATAGAATAAAAATAGGAGAAAATGGAGTCTTACTTTTTTAAGAACTTCCCTCAAAAGTGAGGCTCAAGAAAGAAGAAAATTGAGGAAAAAAAGAAAGAAAAGGAAAACTTAGAAAAATTACAAAGAGGCAGTGTGCTTAAATTTTTAAAAGCTGGAAACAAGGCGAAAAGTATCTTTTGAGCATAAATCACATAAAAATCACAAATAGGACATGATAAATTAATAAGTTTAGTAAATTGGTGATGATTTAACTATTGATCAAAAATAAGGAAAATGAGCAAGATAATTATTCTCATCAAACCCACAACTTGAACAGGTAGTGTGAAATCCCTGAAACTTCATATTCTTTCCTAAATAAAGATATAATTAGTGGTTAAAAAATGAGAATGTGTGTTATTCTCCATTTGCACTTGTGCCCTGGTTCCTCAAATGTTAGTGATGGATCCTTCTTCCTTTTCCATTTTGTCTAAGCTCACTCCTTTCAGGCTTCTCTCCACACCCCACTGAAGTGGCATCGGATGAGGTTGCTAATGTCCTTTCCTTCCTAATTCCCTGGTCAGTTCTAGTCCTCTTCTTACTTGGCCATCGGTCACTGCCTTCCCCTTGATACACATTTTTGCTTTCTCTGAGGACAGCATGCTTTGTTTTCTTCCTATCTTATTGTTTATTCCCTCTGTCTCACTTCAAATGTCTAAATTTGAACCGCTGGTACCATCCCCAAAAGTTGCTACCTCCACAGTATTTTTATCTCAGTTAGTGATAACTGTGTCCTCCTGGTTGCTCAGGCCAAGCACCTTGTAGCCACTCCTTGACTTCTCTCATTTCCATATACTCCTCATCTCCTCATCTTCTTCATCTCTCCGTAAATCCTGCTGGCTCTATTTTCAAAATATATCAAAAATCCAGTGGGTTGTTGTTATTGTTGCCTTCCTCCTTCTCCTCCTCCTCCTTCTTGAGTATAGTTGACACACAATGTTACATTAGTTTCAGGGTTACAACTTAGTGATTTGACAAGTTTATACAGTAGGTTCACCACAAGTATAGCTACCATTTGTCCCATTCCATTGCTCTCACAATATCGTTGACTGTATTCCTGATGGTCTGCATTTTAGTTCTGTGACTTATTTGAAAACTAGAGGCCTGTATCTCCCTCTCCCCTTCACCCATTTTTTTCCAACCTTCCACCCTCCCCTCTGGCAACCATCCAATCAGTTCTTAACATCTCCATTGCTCCCACCCCATTCCACCCTACTATCACCTTTCACTGCACTAGCCTCCTAACTAGTCCCCTGTTTCTACCCTTGCCTTCTGAAGGCTTAAGTATATTCACAAACTCTGAGTCTTCCAAATGTTGAGCTGAATTCCCTTCTCCTTGAGTATGGGCTGGACTTAAATATTTGCTGCTGATGAATAGAATAAGGCACAAGTGACAGTATTCTGAGGACTGGGTCATAGAAGACATTGCAGTGCTGGCCTCTTTCCCTTGGATCACTTACTCTGGGGAAAATCAGCTGGCATGCTCTGAGGACACACAAGCAACCCTATGAAGAGAGCCCATGGCAGGGAACTGAAAAATCTCTTGCCAACAGCCAACAGAGAGCTGAGACCTCTTGCCAGCAGCTATATGAATCTGCCATCTTGGAAATGAATCATCGGGTCCCAGTTGAGCCTTGGGATGACTATAGCCCCAGTTGACATCTCAAGTGTATCTTCATGAGAGACCCTGGGCTAGAATGACCTAGCTTAGCTGCTTCCAAATTATTGCCCCATAGAAACAATAAATACTTCTTGTTTTAAGTTGCTATGTCTTTTGGAAATTCATGTAGAAACAGTTAACTCATAGACCCTCCTTTAATCTGTTCTTTTGTTTTTTTGAGACACAGAGAGTGTGCATGCATGTGAGCGGGGGTGGGGCAGAGGGAGAGAGAGAATCTTAAGCAGTCTTCACAGCTCAGAGCCCCACAGCGGGGCTTGATCTCATGACTGTGAGATCATTATGGGAGCCAAATCAATAGGGACGCTTAACAGACTGAGCCACCAAGGTGCCCCTTTTTTAATTTTTTTTAATTTTTATTTTATTATAAATATTTTTTTTTAACGTTTATTTATTTTTGAGACAGAGAGAGACAGAGCATGAACGGGGGAGGGGCAGAGAGAGAGGGAGACACAGAACCGGAAGCAGGCTCCATGCTCTGAGCCATCAGCCCAGAGCCCAACGCCGGGCTCGAACTCACAGACCGTGAGATCCTGACCTGAGCTGAAGTCGGACGCTTAACCGACTGAGCCACCCAGGCGCCCCAAGTGCCCCTTTTTTTAAATTTAAAAATTATTTAAATTTTTATTTATATATTGAGAGAGAGAGAGCAAGCATGCACAAGTGGAATCTGTTCTTAAGATAGCAAGCCATGGGGGCCTGGGTGGCGCAGTCGGTTAAGCGTCCGACTTCAGCCAGGTCACGATCTCGCGGTCCGCGAGTTCGAGCCCCACGTCGGGCTCTGGCCTGATGGCTCAGAGCCTGGAGCCTGTTTCCGATTCTGTGTCTCCCTCTCTCTCTGCCCCTCCCTCTCTCTCTGCCCCTCCCCCGTTCATGCTCTGTCTCTCTCTGTCCCAAAAATAAATAAACGTTGAAAAAAAAAAATTAAAAAAAAAAAAAAAAAAAAAGATAGCAAGCCACAGCAGTCCAATGGCTCTCCATTTCCTTCAGGGTAATATCTAAAGTCTTTAATAGCAATTATGGAGTTAATGTTTACATCCTCCCAGAATTCATGTGTTGCTTGCTCCTGGGGATGCAAGCATAAATGAATCATAGTTTACAGGAAATTATAGTTTAATAGGAAGGAGAGTCAGCAAATAGTTAATTATAGGAGATAGGATAGGGTGAAAGTGGTAATTAGTTTAAAATTATATGTTAAATTATATATATATATATATATATAAATTATATATATATATATATATATATATATATATATATATATATATATATTATATGTTAAATTAAAGGTGCTTTCAGGATATCCAAGTAGAGATAATGGGTCTTGAGTTTATAAAAAAGTCTTAGGCAAGACATGTAGATTTGGTATTATTGTTATCTAGTGACAACAGGTGTCATGAGTGAATGAGGTCACTCAGGAAGAATGTACACAGTAGAAAAAGCAAGTTAAGAGTCTAATTTTGTGAAACATTTACAGTGGAAGGGAGAGAATATAGTTACAGGGGCTTTTTATACTTATTCCTGTTCTTTTCCTTCTGGGCATAGAGTCGTATTACATTTCTCTGGCCTCTGGGAAGTTATGGCCGTGCAACTTGCTTGGGTGAATGGAATGTGAGCAGAAGTGAGCACTTCTCCGGTGCCTTAGAAAGCAATGCCTGAGTCAGCTGGCTCCCTTCTTCTTGCCTTGATGATTATGAAATGTGTTGAGATGAAGGCTCTGTCACCCTGTTTCCTTGAGCGATGATCAACATTGAAGCCCCTCAAGACCCATCTTGGACTTGCAGTGAGAGTGAGGAATACACTTTTTTTGGGATATGCTGTTTCTTACCACATGAAAACCTCGTTGGTCCTACTGATTTGGGGAGGGCTTTGAGGAAAGCAGACTTTCAAGGAGATGAAAAAAGAATGGTAAAGAGGTGTCAGGAAGATGAAAACGTCAAATGCTCCATTGCAACCTAGAGGTCGAAAAGTATTCATTTGATTTGGCATTTAGGGGAGCATTGGCGATTTTAGTAAGTTACACAATATGAAAAAAAACACAGTCCCTCTCAAATGGTTAATGATGAGGGAGCATAAGGCAAGCTGACAGGCTGCAAACACCCCCTCCCCCGCAACCAGGTGGGATATGTGTGATATTACTCAGGCACTCCTGGCTGCCCAAGAACAAAGGAAAGGGGAAAAACAAATGGTTAACTGATAGAGATCATAGTCCTGTTGATCACCTCTCCTTAGTGGTGTGGGGAAAAAAAGGCTGGAGGAAATGGCAGATGGAAATAAATTTCCTTATAACCTGCAGCCCATTGACAAATACTTGAGGCAGAGTAAAATGTTTCTACAGGAACTCCTTATTGTCTTAATGTTAATGTTTTGCTAGAGGGAAAAAAAACTAGCTTGACAATAGCTAGTCCTCCAGCATCCTATGAGTCTTCTTTAGCATAAGAAAATCTCACTGGAAACTTCCCCTGGACTTTACCTCCCCCAACCCTGTAGTATATAATTAGTCTCTCCTGTTGATCCCAGGGCAGCTCTTCCAGCCCACAGGTCCTGTCCCTGTGCTTTAATAAAATCACCTTTTTGCATCAAAGATGTCTTAAAGAATTCTTTTTTGGTTGTCACTCCAGACCCCATGAACCCCACTGTCAACCCAAAAAACCTCATCAGTTAATACTTGAAGAAAAAAAAATTAGAGGTCTGGGCTGTAGCAGAAGTGAGGGAGGCTCTTGCTGTTGGTATTTCCTTGCCTCTCATTTAATTCGTAAACATCTGATCCCACCGATTTCTCCCCTCCCTTTTCCCTGCACACTTTCAACTTCTGTACCTCTATACTTTTCCTTCCTCTCCTCCCTCCCACCTCTGTAGGCTTCTATCACAGCCTCCTCCATCCTTTCTCACTGGAACTTCTTAAAAGAGAAGCATGAAATTTCAATTTGCAATTCTTCACCTCTTCAGCCTACTGCAAATTGACTTTTGACCTCAGCAATCTACTGAAATGGCTCATGCCAAGGAGATTTTTCATGAAAACCATATAATTAGGTTTTTTTTCCTTCCTACATAAATCTCTTTAATTTTATATTATGACACAGTGCACGATTATTTGCTGAGTAGTTCATTTTGTATTAGCCAAAGAGAAAATTGAACCTGTCCATCAAACTGCGTGGAATAAGAAATAATACATTTTTGTTAGCAGTAAACAGAAACTTGCACAATAAAAATGTTTTTGTGCCACTTGAAGTATTACCATTGGTTGCAAGTTTTGAAGGTATGCAAAGTGTTTTCTATCCTTATTTATTTTGGTAGGGACTTTGATTGCAGGCAGCATACCTTTTATTGCTTTTTTTTTTTTTCCTTTTTGGCTTATAGTCACAGCACTTGAACACAAATATAATGAGGGCTTGTTCAATTTGAGTCTTCCCTATAGTAATGCAATAATATTACAGAGATTTTTCATAGACATTTCCTCATTTAATCCTCAACTTTTTTGAAGGGTATTTAATTTTCCCCCTATTTACACATGAAGAAACTGAAATTCAAAGAGAAATATAAATGGCCACATTCACATTGCCACAGGTTGTGAGTATGCTTGCTCAACTCTAGCTTTTCTGATTCCAATTTAGAGCTGTTTCTGCTGTGACCCAGCTATGTGAAAGCAGTACATGTACACAAGGAACAACAGAAATACGGTGACTCTTCAAAGTAAATCTACTTTTGGGGCACCTGGTGGCTCAGTTGGTTGAGTGACCAACTCTTGGTTTCAGCTCAGGTCATGATCTCACAGTTCTTGGGTTCAAGCCTCCACGCTGACGGTGTGGAGCCTGCTTGCGATTCTCTCTCTCTCTTCCTCTCTCTGTCCCTCTCCTGATCTCTCTTTCTCTCTCAAAAGAAATAAACCTAAAAAAAAAGTAAATCTACTTTTTAAATTGGCATTTTTGTTAAAACATTATAGGACCATACACTTCCCATAATTTAAAGCTATTTGGATGGCTTATTAAAATGTTATATATTGAATGCACTTACATATTCAGTGAGCTTAGGTTGGCAATAAGGAACCACCATACACTTTAATAGGTACTCTTTCACACCACTCTGCTCTGAACAGAGAAGTTTACATTGTCTTTAACATAGTGATGGGTGTCTAACGCTCTTTGGCAATGAGAAGAGGTTAAAAAGTTTGGGTAGAAATGATGAGAAAAGAAACTGGATAAGACTGTTATCCTAAGTGTAGCCACCAGGCTGTTGATTTAAGTTTCATGCTGTCCTAAAATATTCACAACAAAATTTCATGAGCACCCTGGCTCACTTATCCATGTCTGTGAGTCTACAAAACACTACTCTATCGGTAAGGTTGATATGTATATGATAAACTAAAATGTAGACTTTCTAGATACTTTTAAAATTTAAAGAGCACTTAGATTCTAAAGTCTGGCTTTGCTCTTCCCAACTCAAATTTATATTAATAAAATCCTTCTCAAAGTCACCCTCCTTGAGAACTTGCACAGACTCCGGAAATAATCAAGACAGTGAGATTAAGATTAGTTGGCTGACCCAGCAAGAACAGGAAGTCAGAGAATTTGGCTCTAGAAGGGAACTAGAACAAGTAAACAGGATGAGCAACCACTTACAGGAATAAATAGAATTTTTTAGTTTCAGGAATATTTAAATTGGGGAAAGAGAGAGTTATTTTGTTTTTTTTTTATTGTTTTGTTTTCAGGAATTAAGAGCATAATTGAAAGTATGGAGCTGCAAGGATAGTGGGTGTGGGAGACAATGAGGCTACCTGCCTCACTCCTCTAGGTGAAGTAGATGCAGGACGGCCAGATTGTAGAGGCTGCTGTAGGTGTTAAGATACATTGAATGCAGCAAAGAGCGGTTGAAGTTTCTTTTTGCCCCTGATTTTATTTAGATCTAATTGACATACAATGTTGTAGAAGTTTGAGGTGTACAACAGAATGGTATTATGATATCACGGATATGTTGACATTTGAGACACATGTTGATATATTTATATAAGTAAATATTACAAAATGATCACCACGATAAGCTTAGTTAACATTCATCACCTCATATAGTTACAAACTTTTTTTCTTGTGATCAGAACTTTTAATATCTGTTCTCTCAGCAACTTTCGAATAAATAGCTATGGTATCATTAACTATAATCATCATGCCATCCATTACATCTGTTTGGCCTCATCCTGGGGTTTGGAATTTCGAAGGAGGTAACCAGCTCAGGGAGATCAGCTACTACTGTTTCACAGAATTTTGGATTTTATCTATCAGTAAAGTTCATAAAAAAATTCTTGAGATGTAACTTATATACTTGTCAAATATTTGTTTTGTTAAGGAAGGACGTTAAGAAAGAAAAAGCAACAACAAAGATAAAAAGTAAATGACCACATGCTACCTTCACCATTTCAGAATGGAACCAAATTTTAACATCAAATTAGTGGGAAGGACACTCTCCCAGAGCAAAGAACAGAACGTTAAAATGAATACAGTTGGTGTTATTAAAGACTTATTGCATTGTTCTTATTTTCTCATTTTCTCTTGTACCAGTAAAACTTTGTCACATGCCTACATGTCTCCTCAGACTGATATCTGAGATCCACTGAGCTAAGAGAATATCATCATTATTCAGGTGTAAGATGATGACAATTGGGGAAAGAAGAAGAAAGAACACTAGAGGCAGGGAGATGGTGATGGAGGAATGGCAGGTTTTGGAGACAGATTGAATCGAGAAGATAAAGGGAGAGAGTGAAAGATACCTTCAGAAATTGTACTATGACTAGATACAGTTTTTAATAGTTGGTATTGCACATAGCCTTGCCCTAATGCATCTCATAAATATGACACAAACATATGACATCCGTTGGGGGGTCCTGTCAATGGATGGATGGCTTGCTGTCCTTAGTAGCACCAGAAACTAGAAATGCAATTTACCAAAAGTATGAAGACCATGTTTTTATCAGTAATTGATGGGTTAAAATATTTTTCCATCTGAAGCCAAACTGATCTTCAGTAGCATTTTAAAGGAGGCCAGAAAGTTGATTTTAAAGGAGATGAAAAAGTTCACAACCATTACATAGTACTATCAATCTTTCAAAAAATTCTTAAACAATTACCAGGATTCTTAGAGCTCCTCAGTGATGTTTTGTTCCTGACTCTTAAAAATTGACATTTAGTAGTTGCCAGGTTTTACAGTTGTAGAGTTTCTGACTTTTTCTTTTTCAATGTAATGATGTTACGATATAAGCAGAGGTGTTAGAATTGTTCTATTTGCAGAAAAAGAGCAAAGATGCTTTGTGGTTTTGGAAATTATATTTCAAAGCTACTCACAAGAGGATATCTTGTTTAGGAAAGAAGGCAAATTCTTTTCTTTCACGAAGGAGATTTCTTCAAAACTAGTTAACAGCAAATGTGTTCTTGACTGAATGTTAACCTACAGCATTAATTTAAGATGTTCTTAATCTATGTTTCTGGACTTCTTTTAAATGTCAAAACTTCAGAAAGTCTAAAGCGACTCACCCCTCTGCTAGGTAATAGCTAGTATTGTCTTTGCTGCAAGGCATTTAAAATGAAATTTTGAGGTTTATTGAAAAATGTTACCAGTTCACTCACTGTACAAGAGCTTGGAATATGAATACCTGAAAGAAGAAAAATTCAATAAATGGCTGTGGAGTTATTTGCTGGAATTCACAACATAATAGCAAGAAAAGGTTTGCAGCCTTGATCATAAAGGAAATGAGTCATTTAATTTTAATACCCTTAGTGCTGGTGCATAGTTTCAACACTTGGTAAAAGTCTGCATGCATTTAAATAACTTAAACAATTATTAAAAGAAAGTTGCAAGAAATAAATGGCATTTATTTTAAAAGGAAATTGGGTTCAAACTTCCAGTGCTTTAAGATTTCCATAAGAGCCAATTCAAGTTCAGAATAGGATTTAGTAACAATTAAAGGGATTTCAATTCCTTAATCCCTTTGTGAAGGAAAAGAATAAAAATGTTAATGTTGATTCATATGAGCACTTGTAACTGAAAAATTTATTATATATTGTAAATACTTATGACCCCAATAGCTATTTGATTTATAAGTTAGGTATTGAAATATAATGAAACACTTGCTACTGATTTGTAATCACTGAAAGAGCAATATGAATCATCCTTCAAATAAAAATACTTCCTTTTTTGACCTTTCCCAAAAATGCTTCTAAGTAAAAGAATGCCTTTTTGTTTTGTCTGATGTCTGAAGACCTTTACTCATCATTTGAAAGGTGATTATTTTCTTGGTTGATCCTAGCCTCACAAGATAGAGCCTTGATCTATCTAGAGACTTAAATATATTATTAAGTCAGAAAATAAATTTCAAACTACTCATACTGTTTTGCCTAGAATTATTACATTATTAAGAGTAAATATCTTATTAAACTCAATAGGGAGCCACAAAACGAATAAGCAAGATTTCTAAAGGAAGTACCGAGTGTATATAAAATAACTATTACAAAATAAAAGTTAATAAAATGGGGCAGCTAAATCATATAAGTCAACAAAATTTATATTAAAATGACCCTGTACATATTAACTTAAAATTTTCCTAGATTGCCATATGGAATTGCTATTATTTGACGTCAAAACAAAACTTGGGGGCTATCTGACATTTTATTTAAATTTATTTAAACAAAGTTTGTATGTGTTCCGAACCGGCTACAGGTTTTGACACACTGTTCCAAGTGCTCATATTTATTAGCTGTTTGATCCTCACAGCTCCACCACGATCTGGAAACCCTAGTTTATGCTCATCTAATAGATGAGGAAAGTACGAAGCAGAGCTCCAAATGGACACATGCCATTTAGCGTCTGTGTGGTCTTGGGTCTGAGTCACATCGCTCTTTGAGAATTATATTTCATGAGTCCTTCTTGTCTCCTCTAGCCCTTTTTGTCACCAAGTGCTATAATTTCACTATGTCTTTGGAATATTCTTTCTTCTCATTTTTTGGGTTCTCACTACTTATGCCTGACCATGCTATTGTACTCTCTCAGTTTAGTGAATCTCTGGCATCAGTCTCAGGATTTAAGCAATTTGTGATGAAATTTCAGCACCCACTCTCTTAACCTATTGAGATAGTTCTGGGCTTCAAAAAATGGTTCCTATGGGACAGCTAATATTTATATACTGTTGTAGGAACCACTATTAGCGTTTGCAAGGACACTTTATAACCTCCAGAATGTTCTCCCTGCATCCATTCTTGTTCCTTCTATTTTGTTCTGTATTATACAGCAGCCAGCATTACCCTTTTAGAATGTAAATCGGATCATGTCGCTTCCTTTCCAAAATCCTTCCAAACTTTCTGCTGCACTTAGACTGAAATCCCAACTACTACCCAGGATGCAGGAGTAAATAGCGCATTCCTGAATAAACACATTCCTGCCTCCTTCTTTCATCTCCTCTTCTGTACCTCTGTCCTTCTGTTCCCTCAAATGCACATTTCCACAGTCTTTCCTTTTTGCTCTTTCTAATGTTTAACTCGTTAGCTCCTTTGTGTACTCCACCGCTCACCTTTCCAGAGAGGCATCTCTTGAGTCCCCTGGCTCAAGTAGGCCCCCCTCTATTCTCTCTTACTGCACTTTGGCTGTCTGTTCTTTTCCTTCAGAGCTTTCACTTCAGTTCATAAAGGAAGTTGCTTACTTTTTTTTTATATCTTATGCATCAAACCGTCAGCTCGCTGAGGACAGGGGCGGGCAGGCAGTCAGTGTGCTTTGTTCTCAGGGCATTTTCAGTGCATAGCACAGTCTCCTGTATCGAGTGGCCTCTGGATAAATCCTTGTGGAATGTGATTACAGTCTGATGTGTTTCGATGTGTTGCAATAATGTGAACAGAAATATGAGCCTGATAAGATTTACAGAGTCCAAATTTGAAGTGAGTTAGAGATGGGGAATGCAAAAGCCTCAAAAATGGTGGAGGGAGGATAGGTCTTTGAGAAGGCTGAGCTTTATGCTTCTGCCCCATTCTGTCTCTGCACAAATTATTTTAAACAGGGAAGAAATGGAAAAGAAAATCATCATAGAAAACAAAAGACTTTGGGTTGCTGGGTGGGTCAGTCCGTTAAGCAGCTGACTTCAGCTCAGGTCACCATCTCCATCTAGCAGTCTGTGAGTTCGAGCCCTACGTTGGGCTCTGTGCTGACAGCTCAGAGCCTGGAGCCTGCTACCGATTCTGTGTCTCCCTCTCTCTCTGTTCCTCCCCCGCTTGTGCTCTGTCTCTCTCTCTCTCAAAAATAATAAACATTAAAAAAAATTTTTTTTAAAAATGCTAAGTAATTTGGATGTAAATTTAAAAACTTAAAAAACAAAATTAAAGAAAAAGAAAACAAAAGACTTTTGCTTATGCAAAACTCAGTAGTGATAGCAGAGGCATTCAGAATATGTCACCTCAACATGTGCCACTTTTGCAGGAGAATTGTTTTGAGCTGAAGGCAATTAGAAGCAGTACAGGCAGAAGTCTCTCTGTCTTCTCCATCTGCCTAATAGCAGGACATAAATTTCCCTTTGTGAAGATCTTCCTTTTACCCTCTCCTTTACCAGGAAAGGGGGAAACAATCATTATTACTGGACACAGAGGTCAGCACTGAGATGGGTTTGTACAAACAACCCTTACTAATATTACCTTTATTACAAAAATGTGTATACACTTTTCTTCTGTAATCTGTCCTTTGTCAGTTTAATTCACAGGTGTTAGGTACTGAACCTAAGAGGGTAGAGAAAAAGTTTTTTTCCTCTCCTACAATAGTAAGTCTTAGATGGGCTCCAGTTGTATGAATAGAGGTATGGCTCTTGCTTTCTTGAGATGGCGTTGAAGGCCTCTTGCCTGACAGCTACAACTTTAAGGCTTCTATTTGTATTGTGCTAAGAACATCCCAACTACATTTCTTTACTATGCTACATGGGTTCTTTTGCCAGGTTCTTTTTCCAGACTTCAATTTTCTGTCTCTTTCCTTTGCCTAACAGGCATATATAGCTATTCAAATTTAAATTAATAGAAATTGGCTAGTGGCTACCCTATTGCACAGTGCACATAGTGAACACATCCATTATTGCAAAAATTTCTGTTGAATAACACTGCCTTTAATGTGTTCTAAAAGACATGAGTTGGGGCACCTGGGTGGCGCTGTCGGTTAAGCGGTCGACTTCAGCCAGGTCACGATCTCGCGGTCCGTGAGTTCGAGCCCCGCGTCAGGCTCTGGGCTGATGGCTCGGAGCCTGGAGCCTGTTTCCGATTCTGTGTCTCCCTCTCTCTCTGCCCCTCCCCCATTCGTGCTCTGTCTCTCTCTGTCCCAAAAATAAATAAACGTTGAAAAAAAAATTAAAAAAAAAGAATAATAAAAGACGTGAGTTGTAAATAGAACAGATTCTCAGAATTAAGTTCAAGATGGCTATATTGCTTTTTTGACATCTAAATGACATAGTCTGGGTGCCTGGCTAGCTCAGCCACTCAAGTGTGCAACTCTTGATCTCGGGGTTGTAGGTTCAAGCCCCACATTGGGTGTAGGGATTACATAAAAAAATCTTTAAAAAAAAAATAAGTGGCATAGTCACACAGGATCAGCTAATGGAACAATAATCCATTTCAGTTGTCAGATAGTTTTGAAAGATAATGAAAATGGTAAAATATTAACTGTGCAAAACACTAAGGAACAGGAATTGTTTTGTATGGAGTTTAAGATGGACGAGATGAGGGGCGCCTGGGTGGCTTGGTCAGTTAAGCGTCTGACTTCGGCTCAGGTCATGATCTTGCAGTTTGTGAGTTCGAGCCCCACATTGGGGTCTGAAGCCTGCTTCAGATTCTGTGTCTCCCTCTCTCTCTGCCCCTCCCTCCCCTCCGTCTGTCTCTCTCTCTCTCTCTCTCTCTCTCTCTCTCTCTCTCTCAAAAATTAACAAACATAAAAAAAAAAAAAAGATGGAGGAGATGACATGAATGTAGTGCTCAGAGGACAGGGAAAGCCGTTACAGACCTGTCATGCCAAGGTTGAGTTGGCTGATCCAGGCTGGCGGGGCAGGTGTTCATTTCCTCCCGTGCCAGTCCTGATCTCTCCAGTAAAAGAGGGCTCCTAGAGACAGTTGTTTTGATTTTTTTTTTTAATTTTTTTTCATCGTTTATTTATTTTTGGGACAGAGAGAGACAGAGCATGAACGGGGGAGGGGCAGAGAGAGAGGGAGACACAGAATCGGAAACAGGCTCCAGGCTCTGAGCCATCAGCCCAGAGCCTGACGCGGGGCTCGAACTCACGGACCGCGAGATCGTGACCTGGCTGAAGTCGGATGCTTAACCGACTGCGCCACCCAGGCGCCCCTACAGTTGTTTTGATTAAGATCTAGAAGTGGTCATAGTTTTTCAGGGTACAAGATTGATCTAGGTGTTGTGTGGTTGATAATGCTGGCTGCAATTACTCTGTTTTAAGAACTGACACTAAATGTAACAAAATGATGTATCTTTTGTTTTGCAGAATTTTGCTGAAGAAAAGCTACATTGAGGCCAACCAGGGTTGGCCTGTGGCGTTTCTTCCAGCAAAATCTCAACAAGAGTAAACAAGGTAGTTAAGTGATTCTAAGGGTTGTATTATATGAGCAGTTCAATTTGCTTTATGTAAGGGTTTAAAAAATTCTTGTTGAACAACTAATTTGTTTTTTCTTTGTAACTCGATTCAGATTTACCCCCATAATGACTGTTCAGTGAATGAACTTTTCTCTGAGACTACTGTTGAAAAGTGATACCATTTTGGACAGTGATTCTTTTTATTATTTTTTTCCTGAAATAACTTGTTCACTAAAAAATACACTAAATAAATACACTATAAAAATGACATTTCAACATTATGATTTCAGGCAAAGACATATTTGACAGTTTACTTGACATAAAAATTTCTAGTCAGAGGTTATCATATGGAACCCATTTGAACTGATGGCCATGTACAAATGAATCTAAAACCATTTTGTTTCATATGTGTAAGGGAGGGGGAAAATATCTTTTCTCTTTCCTGCCCCAGGTTCTCTGGCTGGGGCCCTATAAATTAGATTGACAAAAGCCAGATTAAAAAGAGAAAGGAATACAATTTTATTTAATATGAGTTTTATGCAACACAGGAACTTTGTAAGGAAATGAAGACCCAAAGAAATGGTTGGATCTGAGTGTTTTTATACTTGGCTTGATGAAGAGTGGCAAACTGTGGAAAAATATTATAGGACAAAGAGTGTGAGCTAAGACTAGTAAGCTGGGGGAAACTTGTTAAGTCCTGTTTGTTCAGATTCCTCTCTATAACCTTCCATCTTTGGAAATAAGGATGATCCTTTCTTCTGGGAATAGGGAGGGCACGTCTCACAAGAGGGTTACATGACCTGCTTCACGGGAGGAAGGAAGGTCGGGGAATCCTTCCTGCACTGCTGTTTCTCAAATTCCTTCAGTTTAAAATATTTGACATTACAAGGCACCATATTTTTGGTAGCGTGTTCTAAACTTCATTGTGCACATACTCTAAGGAGGTCGATGATATAGTATCTTTTATGAATCTTTAGTCTGATAGTGTCCTCCTATATTTTGCCAAAAGGTGTTTTTCTGCGATAGGACTTCGTTTTTAAGTGCCGTTTAAGTGCAAAATGATCGATCATGAGCCCTCAAATCTGATAGGCTGGTGAAGAAAAATGTTTCAGAAATAAGGAAAAAATACCAATGGATTTTATGTACAAGCGATATCTGTTTACCTTCAAATTGCTTTTTATTACTAAAGTAAACATGTTTTCATTCAACTGATATATTTTTCTAGCTGTGAAAATGATTTGAGTATTTTGTGTTGAGATGAACCACATCTCAATTTTCTTATTAAACTTAATGGAAACCTTTTTTTTTCTTTTCTTTTCTTTTTTTTTTTCTTTTTCATTTAAAAGCTCTTTACTTAACCACAGGGTTTCAAGTACTAATGAAAATCATTCAGCAAGGGACCGGTGTACTTGAAAAACAGCACTTTGATTGGGTAACATAATGACTAGAAGACCCTGCAGTTTGAGAAGCCATCACTGTAAAAATGAGAAGTCTTGACAATTTTGTTATTGTTTCTGCCTAACTTTTATCTGGGTTGAATTCTTTTGCCATAAAACTGTCAAATTTCCCATTTTGCTTTTCTATCTGCAACTTGTCATGGACTCCAACAAAAGGAACAAGTTACCGACATTCTTCACCTTTGCTAAATTTATGGTATTCTCACTCCAATTCCCCAGCATTTGTGAAGTAATTCAGATGGCTGAGATCTTTCTATTATTCTCCACATTTTAAATGATTCACTATAAATCCTTATTTTCTATGGGTTTAATCAAGTAACACATTTTGTCTGAAGTTATTTTCTTTCTCAAGATGTCTTTGATAAAGGACTGAAATGCTTTTGAAGAATCCTTTGCTATTTTTCAACGGACTTATTTCTTAACATCTTATTTGTAAAAATAACACAGGGACAATTTAGATACCATAAAACTATATATAACTATATATAGCTACAATTATATGTACATATGTATGTAGTTTTCCTTTCTACAATTTTTAGGCCATATTTTCTCTTTTGTTTTAGTGTTTTTTGTTTTTGTTTTTAATAATCTCTACACTGACCATGGGGCTGAGATTTACAACCCCAAGATCAAGAGTCACATGCTCTCCTGACTGAGCCAGTCAGGTGCTGCTAGGCCGTATTTTCAATAATGCATAAAAAAAAATCCTGTTTAGGGGTGCCTGGGTGGCTCAGTTGGTTAATCGTCTGCTTTTGGCTCAGGTCATGATCTTACAGTTCCTTGAATTCGTGAGTTCGAGCCCCACATGGCTGTCTGCGGTCAGTGGAGCCCACTTCAGATCTTCTGTCCCTGTCTCACAGCTCTCTCTCTGCCCCTCTACCGCTCATTCTGCCCCCTCTCTTCTCTCCCCCCCAAAAAATCCTGTTTAGTGCTTCTAATAGATGCAAATATGTCTCTGTAAGTCTTATTTACTTAGCTGCATTTGGGGAGCTAAATAACTTTGACAAGCTTTATTGTAGGTGAAGATGAAATGTGCTTTGCTTCTCCATATGTAGCTCTTCCTATATGCAAAAACCCTTTTTTTTTGCTCAGGAGTAGTGGTCGTTTTGTTGTGGTCATTTATTTGCCCTCTAATACAGTATTCAAGGAAAGGAAGACAAAGAGAAAATCTCACTCAGTTACTTATTTGATGGAGGAAGTTAAAGTTAATGACTGATAAGATATACCAGAGCTTCCTGGACATAGATTGTTTAATAGTAATTTTTTTTATCTCGAATGTGGGACACCATTAATTTTATCAAAAATGATTTTAATCAATGATTGTATCACATTGCTTTGTTCAAAATAAGCCTTCAATAAATAATTGATGTATTGATTTATACAAACATATGTTATCTACTTTAATAGGCATTTTATTTATTGAATGTATTTTATATAATGATATGAAGGTATTAGTATTAAAATTAAATTGTGAACATTCTGTATCATAGTATCATATACATTTTTAGGTTTACATTTCAATAATGTATATATATTTTTTTCCTTCTCTTTAAAAAAAATTTTTTTAATGTTTATTTATTTTTGACAGAGAGTGAGAGACAGAGCACAAGGGGGGGAGGGGCAGAGAGAGAGGGAGACACAGAATCCGAAGCAGGCTCCAGGCTCTGGGCTGTCAGCACAGAGCCCGACACAGGGCTCGAACCCGAGAACTGTGATATCATGACCTGAGCTAAAGTTGGACGCTTACCTCACTAAGCCACCCAGGCACCCCTCTTCTCTCTTTTTTTTTAAATAAAGGTTTTATTTAAATTCCAGTTAGTTATCATACAGTGTAATATTAGGTTCAGGTGCACATTATAATGATTCAGCACTTCCATACAATACCTGGTGCTCATCACAAGTGCACCCCTTAATCACCATCACCTGTTTAACCTACACCCCCCACCTATCTCCCCTCTGGTAACCATCAGTTTGTTCTGTGTAATTAAGGGTCTAAAAATGTGTCTTTAAATAATTTCAGCTGATTTTCTTCTTTTAAAAAATTATTTTTTTACATTTATTTATTTTTGAGAGACAGAGCACAGAGACAGAGCACAAGTGGGGGAGGGGCAGAGAGAGAAGGAGACACAGAATCCAAAGCAGGCTACAGCTCTGAGCTGTCAGCACAGAGCCCGATGTGGGGCTCAAACTCACAAACCATGAGATCATGACCTGGGCCTACGGTGGACACTTAACCAATGCAGACACCCAGGCAGTCCAATGTAGTTATAATTTTTCTGAATAAGCTGTTTAAAAAATTCAGGCTCATTCAATAGTAACTCTTTAAAAATTATTATATAATTAATTCCAATGTAGTTTTATACTAAAGATTTTATTTGACTAAAATGCTTACTCAAATGTATGCATTATAAATTATTTATAATATAGTATGACATAAGTTATTATCCAAACAAATAAAAAAGCCACAGCTTTTACTGAACACTTGACATGATATAGGCTGACATTTTAAAAATAAAATTATTTCCATTGCTATTTCCTTAAAGACGCTTGAACTGCTATCCTATATCACTGAGATATAATTAAGATTTTATAGAATTTGAAATTCTTTATGGACTGGATAAAAAAAATCAGGACTCTATGGCCTGTCCTCTATAGGATAAGGGAAAAGTGCGAGGACAGATTTGACTTTAAGTTAAGACGGATTGCATGCTTGTCACATGTTTTCAAGAGTAAATCTCATTTAATTTTTTTAACAGTCCCTTGAAGTAATTATTATCTATCCCCATTTTACACAGGAGAAAACTGAAGTTCAGTGTGGTTAATTAATTTGTCCAAGGTCACACAGTTAGTAAATGGAGTCAGCTTTTGAACATAGTTTATCTGACACTATGTATTTTACATCTTAACAAATTACCTTCATTCTTTAATGGTTGGAAAGGGATCTTTAAATTATCTTTTCACAAAATATAATGTCATTTCAGTTTCACATAATAAAAATTTCACTTTTTAAGCACTAATCTAATACTGCAGCTTAGAAAGACTTGCCCATAGTTTATTATTTTACTCTTCTATGTGTGGGCATATAGGTTGTTTCCAATATTTTGCAATTTCAAACAAAGCTGGAAAGAATAACTTTTTGCACTTGCAATTCTGTTTCTTAATTTTTTAAAGAAAAAGAAGCCCAGTCTCTAGGATTTACATAATTTTTATAATGTTACATAAATATATATATATAATATTAGATAGACTATTTTCATTCTTATAGCTCTAACACAACCATAAAATCAAAACTAATTTATACATGAAATGTCATTCAAACCATAAAAGTAAATAAAATTTAAATTAGCAATAGTAATTTAATATGCTAGAGGGTAGAGTTTTTCTGAAAATAAGTCATTGTATTAATGGCTATATTGTATTAATGACTATTGTATTAATGGCTATATTGTATTAATGGCTATTAATGGATATATCATATCTGATAACTCACATCTACTACCTTTTTAATGTTTTTATTTATTTATTTTTGAGAGAGAAAGAGAGAGTGAGAAAGGGGGAGGGGCAGAGAGAGAGAGGGAGACAGAGGATCCAAAGCAGGCTCTGGTTTGCACTGTCTCTGCACTGACAGTAGAGAGCCTGATGTCGGGCTCAAACCTATGAACCATGTGATCATGACCTGAGCTGACGTTGGAAGCTTAACCAACTGAGCCACCCAGGTGCCCCTCTACTACTTTTTTTTTTTTAAGATTTAATTTTTTTTTAAGTAATCTCTATGCTCAACATGGGACTTGAACTTACAACTCCAAGATCAAGAGTCACATGCTCTACCCACAGTGTCAGCCAGGTGCCACTCACATCTACTATGTTTTGTCCACTGAGAAATTTTATTCATATAGTAGCTCTGTGATCCTTTTTGGCTTCACTTGGCATCATTTTGGTGTTAAGTTCACTTTTGTCCCTATCTTTTTGGTCTGTAACAACTAAAGCTACAAATTTTGTACTCTAATATATTTTTGTTTCACATAAAAATCAAGTCTCATTCTTATCAAATACCTTAGAAACTAAACTCTTACTCTATGAAATTCTTTCACTTGTGAATTATCATTATAAGATGAAAATTTGACTTTATAACCAATAAACCAATTCAAACTGTGGGTGCCTGGGTGGCTCAGTTGGTTAGGTGTCTGACTTTTGCTCAGGTCATGATCTCACAACTTGTGGATTTGAGCTCCACATCAGGCTCTGTGCTGAAAGCTCAGAGCCTGGAGCCTGCTTTAGATTCTGTTTCTCTCTCTCTGCCCCTCCCCAGCTTGTGCACTGTCTCTCTCTCTCTCTCTCTCTCTCTCTCTCTCTCTCTCTCTCTCAAATAGAAATAAACATAAAAAAAAACAAAACAAAACAATTCAGCATGCATACAGAATTAAAAGCAAAATGATTGTTCTCAGTTTCATATGAAGACATCTCAACTTTATGGCAGCCAGGCCTGCTTATCAACTCATTAAATGTTAGTATTGCTACTTATGCTTTCAGAAAGTTGGTGGAAATTTTCCCACCACAAATACCTAGAAATACCTGACAAAATAATAACACAATATTTTTTATAATATGCAGGGATGAACTTAAAAGAGTATAAGGGAAATCCTCAGGTGATTGAGCAAATAGGAACATGAGCATTGGAGAGATAGGTACAAACAGGAACACTGAAACAGCCTGGGAGATGTATTGGACCAGAAAGCAATGAGAAGCTTGGATTTGAACACCTCTACACACATGTGAGAGTAGGCCTTGGGCTCTTGAGATGGAGAGCTGGAGCCTGGGCCCATGCATACAACCCTGACTATACTCTAAGAGAAAGGACTGAAAACATCCACCCATTGGATGTTTTGGAGGCTGAAGGAGATAAAAAGGAAAATTCCCTTTTTATTTGGATGGGAGAAAAATTTCCTGTGAGACATTTAAATCTTGGTCTGTCCTTCATATGGATTTGGAATTAAGTTATGGTGTCCTGATGGCTTATGAAATTCTAAAATGAGAAATAACATAAAAATGCATTGTAAGCTGTGACATGTTGGGACACGTGGCTGAAGGAAAAGAAAACTACTCAGGAGAAATATTTCAGTGACCTGTAGTGCACCATATTCTCTTGGGGTTGGGATGAGGAGGGAGAGTCATGCTTATGAACAAGATTAGAAAAAAAGCTATAGAGGACAGGGATTATTATCTATTTTGTTCACTTCTACTGACCAGTAGGTAGAACTGTGCCTGGCATATAGGTGCCCAGTATATAGATGAATGAGCACACACATACACGTGCACTCAAGAAAATCAGCAAGCCAGACTGATTCAATAAATAAGATTTATCTAAGAACTTGAGATAATAGTGCAATAATCTGTAAGGAATTATAAAATAAATATGTTTATAATAATCCAAAAGATAAGAAAATGGAAGCTATTGGGAAATAATAAGACAATTATGAGGGAAGAGGTAAAATTTCAAAATAGGATTTCTAGAGATGAAAAAGTATAGTCGCTAAATTTAAGAGTTGAAAAATAAGTTAAATAATAGATTGACTGGAGAGAAAATGATCAAATTGGAAGACAGATTTGAGTAAATAAACCAAATAATCACAGAGAAACCGGAAAGTGGAAACTGTGAAGGTGAAAGTGACAGACATTGAAGTTAACAATGTTGAACATTGAAGTTCAACATTTAATTGCATACCCAGAAGGAGCAAAAGAGATGAGCTAGAGAAAATATTTGAAGGTATAATGACTAAGAATTTAGCAGAATTCATGAAGGACACAAAAAGTTTTGTATTTAGGAAGCACAATTAGTTTCAATGTGCTATATATAAATGCATGGATGTAGGACAGCTTGTATCTAACACTACATTTCCAATAGCCCTATACTTAAAAAATTGCTTTCTAATATTTGTCCTAAGAAAAATATTTTCAAACAAATTACCTAATGAAGCTCTGATTAATGAGTATTCAAATTATTATAAAAACTTCCAAATATGAAAAAATTAGGAAAAATAGTTCAATGAACTTACTATATCCATCACTCAGATTATCAGGATTTTGACCTATTTGCTTCGTCTACTTTCCCCCTTCCCTGCTTTGCCAATTTAAGGTACTTTCTACACATAACATCTATGAACTTTGGTATTCATTTCTGAAAGAAAAACTATATTCTCACAGTGTCATTCTCACAATAAACATTGAAAATAATTCTTCAGGGGGTGCCTGGGTGGCTCAGTCGGTTGAGCATCTGACTTCGGCTCAGGTCATGATCTTGCAGTTTGTGAGCTCAGGCCCTACATCCAGCTTGCTGCTATCAGCCTGTCAGTGCAAAGCCTGCTTCAGATCCTCTGTCCCCTTCTTTCTGCCTCTCTCCCACTTGCGCTCTCTCCCCGATAATATTGAAAAAATAACTCTTTGGTATCATCTAATAAACGGTTCATAATTACACTTCTCCGATTTAAAAAAATCTCTCTACACATTTTTTAAAGAATATTCAAATGAGTTTATGCTTTTAGTGGTTGTTTCTGTTAAGTCCCTTTTCATTCAAAGGCATCTCCTCATTAGCTTTCTCCGCATGCCACTGACTTGTGGTAAGTGCCCTACAGGTGATCGTATTTTGGATTTGTTTGCTTTCTTTCAATGTTATAATTGTTCCTTCTTTCCACATACTTCCTATAAATTGAAGTTAGTGCTTGGCATTTGATTTTATTCACATTCAAATTTTGGCCAGATTATTTCCTAGGTGGTCCTTTGTGTTTCCTACTGCATCACATGTGGAGGCACATCAGGTTGCCCCACTTGTTATAAAAACTGAGACTGATCAGTGGTTTCTGGTGATGACAGCCTGTTGCCTTCCATTGAAAAGTTCACCATCAAACTGTTAAGTAATGGTTTCATCCATTAATGAGTATTGCTTGAATCAATTTTTCATTTGGGTTGAAAAATGGTGATATTCTAATGTTATCATTCCTTTGGTGTTTATTAGCTGGGATACTTCTTTTTTTGTTGTTGTTATATACTCTTATTTATTTATTTATTTATTATTTTAAAATTTACATCCAAGTTAGTTAGCATATAGTGCAACAATGATTTCAGGAGTAGATTCCTTCATGCCCCTTACCCATATAGCCCATCTCCCCTCCCATAATCCCTCTAGTAACCCTCTGTTTGTTCTCCATATTTAAGAGTCTCTTATGTTTTGTCCCCTCCCTGTTTTTATATTATTTTTGCTTCCCTTCCCTTATGTTCATCTGTTTTCTGTCTTCAAGTCCTCATATGAGTGAAGTCATATGATATTTGTCTTTCTCTGACTGACTGATTTCACTTAGCATGATACCCTCTAGTTCCATCCATGTAGCTGCAAATGGCAAGATTTCATTCTTTTTGATTGCCGAGTAATACTCCACTGTATGTATATGTGTGTGTGTGTGTGTGTGTGTGTGTATGTGTGTGTGTATGTATGTATGTATGTTTATGTGTGTGTATATACTTGAGCATAAACTCCTTCAATATATACAGCACATACATAGCATAATACCCTCTAGTTCCATCCATGTAGCTGTAAATGGGAAGATGTCATTCTTTTTGATTGCCAAGTAATACTCCATTATATATATATATATATATATATATATATATATATATATATATACACACACACACACACACACACACACACACACACACACACCACATCTCCTTTAACCATTCAACCATTGATGGACATTTGGGCTCTTTCCATTCTTTGACTATTGTTGATAGTGCTGCTATAAAGATTGGGGTGCATGTGTCCCTTCAAAACAGCATGCATGTATCCCTTGGATAAATACCTAGTAGTACAATTGCTGGGTTGTAGGGTAATTCAATTTTTAATGTTTTGAGGAAGCTTCATACTGTTTCCCAGAGTGGCTGCACCAGCTTGCATTCCCACCAGCATTCCCTCTTTCTCCACATCCTCACCAACATCTGTTGTTGCCTGAGTTGTTAATGCTAGCCATTCTGATAGGTGTGAGGTGGTATCTCATTGTGGTTTTGATTTATATTTCCCTGATGATGAGTGATGATGAGCATTTTGTCATGTGTCAGTTGGCCATCTGGATGTCTTCTTTGGAGAAGTGTCTATTCATGTCTTTTGCCCATTTCTTCAATGGATTATTTGCTTTTTGGGTATTGAGTCTAAGAAGTTCTTTACAGATTTTGGATACTAACCCTTTATCTGATATGTTGTTTGCAAATATCTTTTCCCATCTGTGGGTTGCCTTTTAGTTTTGCTGATTGTTTCCTTCACTGTGCAGAAGCTTTTTATTTTGATGAGGTTCCAATAGTTCATTTTTGCTTTGGTTTCCTTTGCCTCTGGAGATGTGTTGAGTAAGAAGTTGCTGCGGCCAAGATCAAAGAGGTTTTTGCCTGCTTTCTCCTTGTGGATTTTGATGGCTTCCTGTCTTACATTGAGGTCTTTCATCCATTTTGAGTTTATTTTTGTGTATGGTGTAAGAAAGTGGTCCAGGTTCATTTTTCTGCATGTCACTGTCCAGTTTTCCCAGCACCACTTGCTGAAGAGACTGTCTTTATTCCATTGGATATCATTATCATTTCTCAAAGATTAGTTGGCCATACGTTTGTGGGTCCATTTCTGGCTTCTCTATCCTGTTCCATTGATCTGAGTGTCTGTTTTTGTGCCATTAGCTGGAATACTTCTTTTTTTTTTTTTTTAATTTTTTTTTTCAACGTTTATTTATTTTTGGGACAGAGAGAGACAGAGCATGAACGGGGGAGGGGCAGAGAGAGAGGGAGACACAGAGTCGGAAACAGGCTCCAGGCTCTGAGCCATCAGCCCAGAGCCCGACACGGGGCTTGAACTCACGGACCGCGAGATCGTGACCTGGCTGAAGTTGGACGCTTAACCGACTGCGCCACCCAGGCGCCCCTAGCTGGAATACTTCTATAGAGAAACACTTTCTCTTATATTAAATAGAACTTTCTTTCTTTCTTTCTTTCTTTCTTTCTTTCTTTCTTTCTTTCTTTCTTTCTTTCTTCCTTCCTTCCTTCCTTCCTTCCTTCCTTCCTTTCTTTCTTTCTTTCTTTCTTTCTTTCTTTCTTTCTTTCTTTCTTTCTACAAGAGAACAAATCTATACCTTTATGTATTTACTTTTCAGTTAGTTTAAATCCTTGAGGGGGACATCATCACACGGATTCTGTGGCCAATAGCTTTAGTGGGCAGGTTGCTTCGGAATTTGGCATGAACCATGCCACTGTTTCCAGGAGCACGAGGTACTTCTTCCCAGATTACTCTGATTTTACTCTGTTTGCCACCAGGAGTCACTGTGTTGTTGTTTGTTTTGTATACATAAACACATCTCTTGCTTAGATAGAATTCAGTTTCCTCTTGAGCATAAACTCCTTCAATTTTAAGAAGAGCTTAAAGTCTGGTTCCAGAGACCCTACTTATAGCCACCAAAAATGGCTTTGGACCACAACCTTACAGACATATTTGTCGTTTTAGGAGTCCTGTTCTTAGTAGGCCTCCACAGGTTTCAAGATGATGGAAAGAGCTTGAATAGAACTTTCATAAATATTTTAATACAATATAAAGGAAATATAATCTGATATTTTTTATTTCTATGAATGTATCTATGTTTATCTTCAGATTCAACATTTAGATTTACGATGGAGTGTTGGAGACTTACCTTATCATGAGTTCAACTACACATTAATATTAGAATTTCAAATATGCATTAAAAGAGAATCTAGCCTTGTCACTTGGTATAGCGTTTTCCTCTGATTCCATTTTTAGAACTGTTCTAACTTTTTGCAAATCTATCACTTTTCCCCCTCTAAGATGCAAGGTGAAAAGCAATCATCCTTAGCTTATTGCCATAACGCTTATACAAAGGGATATGGAAACCAGATTAATTGGTTAGATTAGCATCTATCATTTTTCTCTTTTGTCTCCCAGCTGTCTTCTCATAGAGGGAAATATCCAGCATTTTTGCACCACTGCCTCTAAAACAGCTCTGCTAACAGATGGTGACTTGAAGGAATACCATAGTTCATCATTAAATGTGGATGTCAAAATTTCTGAACATGTTGTGAGGAAATTGTTTAATTTTTTCCATTCTTAGGTGCTAACTCAGTTAAGAAAGTGCTGTAGGTCAGTGCTGGGAGCATCTTAGGGAATGAAGTGTGAAAAATATGCCACACCTTTGTTCAGAGACCTGATTTTATGATCCCAGCAAGTGCTGTCATTCATCCCTTGTGTGACTGAAGACACACTTTGAAGAAACTTCACTGTTATTTGGAGTCACCAATGTCCTTAAAAACAGGTGAATGGATGAGTGTTTGAAATGTTCCAATGATGTCATGGATAAATGATATTGGAGATAAGACAATGCTCTACAAAAACTTTTTAGTGCATGACGGTAAATTATCAAAAGTCAAGTGAATGACCTTTTAAAGAAATGAAATGCTTCCAGATAAATAAAAGGCTTTAAAATGAAAGTTTATGGATATTAACTGCATTGCTTACTTTTGTGGCAGTGTTCTGCTCTTCCTAATTATCTGGGCTTCAATCATACTGGCCATTTGTGGGTCCTCAAATATGTCAGGCATTTTGTCTCATGGCTTTTGTGCATACTGTTTCTTTAGCTTAAAAGAAAGATGGTTTTGTCCAAAGCATGGTTTTTTCCCACATTTTATTTAGGTCAAATGTCACTTCCTTGGAAGTGGTAAGGTATTCCCTTACCTTATTGTTCTATTCCCCTGCTTTATTGTTCTTTATAACACTCAAAATCCTTCACTTGCTTATTTGTTGAATGTCTTTTCCATGAGAATGTGAGTTCTGTGAAAATGTTTGCTGTAGGCACCGGAGTTAGGAAAGTGCCTGGAACCTGGCTAGCACATGTATGAGTTTGAATTGTCTTTTGATTCTGAGTTACAAAAAATGCAGCCAAGGGAGCCTTTAACTATAAGGACATTTACCTACACTTTATAAGACTGCTGAGTGTTGACTGTCACAAGGTTAGAGTGGACTTTTCCCTCTATATCTGCACTGCCATCTTTCATGTGTTGTTCTTTGGTCCTTAGGTTTTTTGACTGTCAGACACAAGATGGCTGCCTCAGTTCTAGGCATTATGTTTATAATCTAGGCAAAAAGAGAAGGAAAGGGGTGACACTAGCAACCTTTGTCACTTTTATCAGGCAGTGGAGATGTTTGTACAGACTCCCAGGTGACTTTTGCTTACATGTTATTGAACAGAATTGTGTCATATAGCCACTCCTAGCTGAAAAGAAGGAGTCTGGAAGGTAAATATTAAAAATGTCCAAATGCTTTAGCAGAGGTAAGCAAAGGGGAAGAGGGTCTTGGGAATGGCCTATGGGATAGCTAGCTAATAGCATCTACTACAGTAGTCAACAAAAATTCATTGAATGAATGTTAGTCAAAATGATAAGAGCAGGAGTGCAGTAAATGGCTAAATTCCTGTTCATCAATATTAACTTCTTTAAGGAACTTGGATTTTTGGACAGTTAACTAAACTTAAGGAGAGCATAAGTATAGAATCAAATACAATGAAAAAAGCAAATGAAAGAAAATGATAAAAATGATAAAAGTGGGTAGCCATCATTTATTAAGGGCAAAACTTCCTCATAAAATTTCATAATTTAAACTATTAATTAGCTCAGGGAGGTCATACAGCCTAGTGATTAAATGAATCAGTAAACCTAAGTTTGAATTTTAGCTCATCTGGGTGAGTTGCTTAATTTTTCCAAGCCTCGGTTTTTTTCATCATTAAAGTGAAGATAATGAAGTAAGTCTTCAATTAGAAAATCCATGGGAACTAGGAGAGCCTAGCACTTAGCACTTTACTGAAAAAAGCCCAAAATTTACATATAAAACTAAGTAAAAAATACATGCAATTACTCAGATTTACTTTTCACAATCTTAACTATTCTTTAGAAATAGTATTCTGTTTGGTGTGGTACTTAGCCTTTTTAACCTCTCAAATAAAATCTGGTCATATTTCCATATTTCTCGTATGCTTACTTTCAAAATGGCAAAAAACACTCGAGTAGATTATTGGACAGTCTCTTAAGGTAATTCTGCTTAAAAGAACAAATGGCTTGAATAGTTTAAATTATGAAATTTTATGAGACTAATACAAAACTGTAGTCTGTCATTAGTTTTTTGTGGTTCATTAGTTACAGTGCTTAGAAGTTGAATGCCACCTGGGTAAGGACGCATTAGATTATTTTCTGCAGGCATGTCTATCTTGATATAGTGCTGACTCTGTTATTCTTGCATCTAATGTATTCAAGTTGGCGTAGAAATGAAAGACATAATTCTCATTACATGTGCTAAGCCAGGCAGCAAGGGAAACAAGCCTGACTAAATGCTTGGATTTCACCCAATGGTGCAGCAAACTAATGTTGTTTCTGAAAATGAAAACTGTGTCTGTATTTGTCAGCTGGAAATGTCCAGGGCTTTGGAGAAAGTATGCAATAAATGGAGGACATTGTTCACTAAGTTAAACCCCTTTAACTCAAAGGCATTGAAATGAAGTTCTCTGTGAATAATAAAGGTGCTTGTGTTCATAACATAGAACACTTTGGTGATTTTATGCTGAAGGACACATTGTATGACATTTTTAGTTTAACATGATGCATTCCTTGGCAGCAGCAGCTAATAAAATTAGATTTTTTTTTTAAGTTTCAGAAACTGTTCAAATAGCTCTTGCAGGTCAATTGCATTGTCTGTAGTTTAAAAATTGGCATCTTTAAGGATTTCAGTTGTCTTTCTTTATTATAAACTTTGAACTTGACAGATTTTTTCTGTGATTAAAAAAATTAACCCACTGTATTTTGGTTAGATTCACTCTTATTTTAAGTACTAACCTGATTTTGAAGTAATCACTTCACAATTCCACATTTCTATTTCCTTCTCTGCTTAAAGCTTTCCAACCTTGTTTCTCACTATCTTGTTCTCCATTCAGTAAGCTTGTAAAATGCATGATTATTTATTAGAATATGTGATGGGTCAAATGCCTGTTATTAATAATTACCTATTATAAAGTTGTAGGTTTTATTTATGATATTACAATGAAAACTGATTTCCATAAAAATTCTTTGTATTTCCTTCAAATATGGAACAATCTCACAAATGAATATTGTGTGACAATTATTAACTGTGCATTAAGTAGCTGATGCTGGCAATAGGATTAAGACTACCTATTTCTTCAGGCAATTTTCATCTCATATTAATTTAATAAATCTTTTCTTTTAATGTACCTAAAACTCTTTTTCCTAAATAAAGTGTTCTGGGGTTTCATGCATAATTACTAACACAATGAACATTTCTATCTAGAAAATGGGAAAGACACAAATGTTCTTTGACGTGTGTGAAAAGAGTCCCAAATTTTATCTTTCATGGAATAAAGTGTTCATGGAATTATCATTACTGGTTGCCCATTCATTCTGGAAGGTTCTGAGTAAGTAAATGGAGTAAATGATTAAAGTGACTCATTACATGCCACTTTATGGAGTTTATTGAAAGTTAGGATCAACATAATTCCACTATGTCTGACTTTCAGTTGGGGCCTTTGGTGTAAAGGATTGTAGGGATTAATATGGCTTTTGTAGTAGTACGTCTACACACTTAGAATTCAATAGTATTTTGTCAATGCTTCCAAAATCTATATTTCATGGTCAGGTTTAGGAATGGTTGTTAGGACTCAGGCCAGGCACATATTTAGTCACCTTTATTCAATCAACAAACACTTATTGAGCATCTACATTCATCTATGGACTCTACTGAACCTGGCACTCTTCTACGATTTCTCCCATCTATGCTTTCTCATTGTGAATTCATGGAGTGTTTATTTGGGAACTTGTGGTAAATTGTGCCTGAGTCCCACGCTTTAGTCTCTTCTCCCTTAACTCCACTGATAAGACAGTCACAGGAAGGAACTGGTAAAAATTATTGTAGATGGTAAGAACATGAGTTTTGAGATCAAATACTTTTTGCGGGTTTGAGGATTTTGGAGTTCCATTTCAATTCTTATTTAACATTTTGAGAAATATGCGTGTGCCTAGAATCTGCTGTAATTTAAGTACTCAAGAAAAAATAAAGCTAAAAAAATCAGAATGCCAATATCCTTCACAATCTCTTTTTTTGTTTATAGCTGTTTGCAGCAGCTATGTCAAAGCTCTGCCCCACCATATCTTACCTCCTCTGGCTCATGACCTTAGAGAATGCTTCTTGACTCTGCCGAGGTGACCTAATCATCTGCTTTGGGATCCTTTGCAGCCACTTTCCTTCAGATGCAGTTGTTGCTTTCTTCAGCCCAAAATTATCCTTTCTTCCCCGAACTCACGTTCACATGGACCCATATTTCTATTTTCCTGGAAACCATGGTCTGGGACAAAGACCTGGGCCTTCTCCTTCCTCGTGGGTCCATATCAGCCCCCAAATAAGCCTACAATGATGAACATAAATTAGAAAATGTATTTATTACGTACTTTTTGTGACTAAGAAAAAAATTTGATGAGTTCAGATATTACTTCAATGATTGACATTACTCTGGTGAGGTATTTAGGCTTTACCAGATTTTTTGGTACTTACCTTACAGATTGGAAGAGCTAAAAGAAAACATTTAATCGTAAAACATCTTATCTAAAATTTTAATATCTCTCCATCAATTCTGAAAAGAGCCTTTTAGAAAATGGCCTACCTGTAGTTTGTCTATGTGTGCCAAAGTCTATTAAAATGACATCAGGAATAAGCGCAAGGAGCCAAGTTTCCAAAGGCTTGTTGTTGTGCAGTATGAGCCAAAACACAGTCTTTTAAAATGAAACAGATTTATTTAATAATAGGATAAACAGAACAATAGGAGTCTCAGCAGGAGATAAGTAGAGAATGGTGGCACTGAACTGTATGATCACTTCGCCAAATGAAGGTTGATGATCTTACTAAATCACCAGTATCAATCAGTGTGGGAGCCATTATAATCTGTCACACTCCTGGAGAGGGAAAAAACCCTGTTAAGACATCCATCTGAAAGGGATGTTGCTTACTTGCTGCATATCCTTTGGCCACAAAATATTGACTGCAATTGTCAGGGAACTACAGTGCTTTCTTGTTTACTTTTTTATAACAGCTTTATTCAGATGTAATCTACATGCTGTAAATGTTACCCATTTAAAGTTTACAATTCAACCATTTTTATTATATTTACAGAGTTGTGCACAATTTTAGAATATTTTCATTACCCCATATAGAAACTCTGTACCAATGTAGCAGTCATTCCCCATTTCCTGCCAATGTTCCAGCCCTAGAAAATTACTAAATCTACTTTCTGTCTGTATAGATTTACCTATTCTGGAAAATTCCTTATAACAGAACCATGCAATATGTGGTCTTTTGGGACTCGCTTCTTTAACATAATGTTTTCAAGGTGTTAGTAGAAGCTAAACCTGAGCAGTGGAAGGAACGCCACTGACAGAGTCCCAAGTCCTTGAGGGGGAAAGAGAGACGTGAGCAGGAGGCAAGGACCGTGATAAATAAAGTATACATTAAAAGGCCGGAAGCAAAATTCTGACCTTGTGGATTCCGAAACCTTGGGGCTGACAGATCAAGAGCTACCTCTACTCTAGGGTAACCCCTAGACTCATTATAATGCATTTGCATCACAGGCACAGATCCCCGCCCTCCCCACCCAGCATTGAGAAACCACCCACTGTACTTCACTTCTCCAAGCAGCCCTGAGAGACCCAATTATATCCAATTCCAAAACAACCTATGGCCCAGTCCCATTTCGCAGATCCTGCCAGCTCTCCCACCTGGAGAGTATACTTTCTTTTAATAAACGGCTCTGTGCTTGCTACTTTCCTTCTGGACCATCTTTATTCCAAGTGAGGATCCTCTAAATCTCATGGGGAATCCAAGGACTGAGACTCCATTCACACAACGCTGGCACTCTTTCATCCATCCCTGACAAAGGGTCATCATCGTGTAGCATAAATTTGCAGTTTATTCCTTTTTATTGCCGAATAATATTCTATTGTGTGGATATATCACATTTTACTTATTCATCATTTGATGAATGTGGATGTAAATGATGAACAGAGATATATTCTTTCTGTAGTAAATTGAAGCAAATGTTTTAAGTTGTGCTGTAGCTTGTACAGAAAGTGAAATGGTTGAGCAAAAGAGTGGAAAATTGGAACCTGAGTTGTAAAAAGTCAATGGATTTTTTTTTTTTTTGCAAAAACAAATGTCTAATACTTCATTTTAAATCTTCTGCAATGTTGATTATGTTCTACCCTTCACTCTTACCTCCAACTGTCTGTTGAAAGTCAGTCACTGGCAGCTGACTCATGTGTTGAGAGTAGGTGGAAGAAATCAGAGAGACAGGCTGTATCCCTTGTTTGGGTTGTCAGCATTGAACAGACTTATGGTAATCATAGAAAGCAGAGAAGAGAACAAGAATTCAGATGCAAGAAATGATTCAGAGGCACCTTAAAGGAAACTAAGCCTCTCAGACTTCACAGAACTCTTAGGGAGGACACTGGAAACCCCAAAGGCCACAAACAAGAGTTCTGATGGTATTCATCTCCACTTTTAGGTGCAGGGAACCCCTATCTGACATGCTTTGCTATGAAATATGACCAAAGTTTTAAAAAAACATTTATAAGTAAATGGGTCATTTAAAAAAATCGTGGTTTTGGTTTTTTTTTTTCTTTCTTTTTTGAGTAGATGATCTTGTTTGGCTTTGAGTATGCATAGGCCTGGATTTGGTTTAGGAAGAGTATGAATAAATGCAAGGAGAACAAAGATAGTATTCAAGTGTTCATATTTAAAAATAAGATTTTGCAGATTTAAAAGCTAAGCTATTATCTTCAGAAAGGATTCTCTAAATTCATTTATCTTTCTTTTTAACTTATCATAATCTAGGTCTGTGACTTATCTCTCTATATACAACTATTATCTATTATTAAAGTATATAATAGTTCTGATACGAATCAAATTTTCCTTACCAGGTATTTTGAAACTTTGTGGGGATGTACCCAAGGAAAACCTTGGCTCCACTTTGTTCTGTCATTATATTTTCCTCTTCAATTTACTAATTGTTATCCCTAGCTGTCTAGAGCCTAAAGAAACAGGTGGCTGGCAGTGCTGGTGTCCTGGGTATGAGAGGGGAATTTCATTTTTTTTTAAGGTTTTTTAATTTGTTTTTGAGAGAGAGCAAGCGAGAGCGAGTGCACGCATGTGTGAGCTAACAGGGGAAGGGCAGAAAGAGAGGGAGAGAATCCTGAGCAGGCTCAACACTGTCAGCACAGAACCTGATGTGGGGCTCAAACCCACAAACCGTGAGATAATGATCTGAGCCGAAACCAGAGTCAGACGCTTATGCTTAACTGACTGAACCACACTGGTGCTCTGAGAAGGGAGTTGCTTTCCTTTTTTTTCTTCTTTTCTTTTCTTTTCTTTTCTTTTCTTTTCTTTTCTTTTCTTTTCTCTTCTCTTCTCTTCTCTTCTCTTCTCTTTTCTTTTTTCTTTTCTTCTCTTTTCTTTTCTAAGTGTATTTATTTATTTTGAGAGAAGAGAGTACAAGCAGGGGTGGGCCATAGAGAAAGGGAGAGAGAGGAATCCCAAGCAGGCTCCACACTGACAGCACGATGCGGAGCTCAAACTCACGAACCCGTGAGATCATGACCTGAGCTGAAAACAAGAGTTAGAGTTGAGAGTAGGTGGAAGAAATCAGAGAGACTGATTGAGCCACCCAGGCACCTCTTCTTCTTCTTCTTCTTCTTCTTCTTCTTCTTCTTCTTCTTCTCCTTCTCCTTCTCCTTCTCCTTCTCCTTCTCCTTCTCCTTCTCCTTCTCCTTCTTCTTCTTCTTCTTCTCCTCCTCCTCCTCCTCCTCGTCCTTCTCCTCCTCATCCTTCTTCTTCTCCTTCTCCTCCTCCTCCTCCTCCTCCTCCTCCTCCTTCTTCTCCTCCTCCTCCCCCTCCTCCTCCTCCTCATCCTTCTTCTTCTCCCTCTTCTCCTCCTCCTCCTCCTCTTCCTCCTCCTCCTTCTTTTTAATGTTTATTTATACTTGAGAGAGAGAGTGTAAGCATGGGAGGGGCAGAGAGAGAGAGAGAGAGAGAGAGAGAGATGGAGAAAGAATCTGAAGCTGCCTTCAAGCTCTGAGCTGTCAGCACAGAGCCCTACTAGGGCTAGAACCCAGGAGCCATGAAATCATGACCTGATTGGACACTTAACCTACTGAGCCCCCCAGGCGCCGCAGCCCCCACTCCCAGAAGGGAATTTCAAATGAAATACCTCTCCATTCCAAGACTGACTCTTCGTTTCCAAAATAGCTTGACCTATTATTCTGATGATATTAATTAGACTTTTTACTTTAGATTGCATTTCTGCCTTGTATTATTTTTTATCCATCTAGGATAAGTTTTTCCACTCTACCCTGTTAGTTTTCATTAGATATCTGTTGAGTTTTGTTGCTCATTCATATTTTGGAAACAGGGAGTATATGGATTCATATAAATACCTGGTATGGAATCTCTTTTGTAAAAGATATATCTTTAATAATGGTATATAAGACTTTAGGCTGCAGTGGTGGCAATTGGTAGGCTAGCTTGGAACTGTCACAATTTTCAAAGCAGTGGAGATTTTACTGGGGCTGATATGGTAGTGATTGTATTGGTTTGTTACAGCTACCATAACAAAGCACCACAGAAGGCTGACTTAAACAACAGAAATCTATTTTTCACAGTCCTGGAGGCTAGATGTCTGAGATCAAGGTGTTGGCAAGGTTGCTTTCTTCTGAGGTCTCTCTCCTTGGCTTGTAGATGGCCTTCTTTCCCCTTTTCCTTAACATGTTTTTTTTCCTCTACGTCTGTGTCTTGATTTCCTCTTCCTATAAGGACACCAGTCCTATTGGATTAGGGATCACCCATAATCTTAACAGAATTACATCTTTAAAGACCCTACCTCCAAATACAGTCACATTCTGAAGTACTAGGGTTAGGTTTTCAACATATGGGTTTGGGAGGGACACAACTGAACCCATAACAGTGATCTTGACTGAGTTTTTCTCCCAAGACAAACTGTCATCCTTGTTTTATTCTTGGGTACCTTAACTTATTTTGGGATTCTTGCAGACTTGCTCTGCCTATGTCCCCAGCCCAAACACTGTAACTAATAATCCTTCCCAAACAAATCTTACACTGTTTTTAGTGGAAAGTTCTTGCAGCTCCAGCTGGATAAATACTACAGCCCTTCAGAATGTGTATCTGTTTCAACAAAAAGCCCCCATTACTGCCTCCTCACTTATGTAAGCTGAACTGCTTTGGTTTTGGAAGACTGGGTTTATAAATATAATTCCTTTCTCTTTCCATCTTCCAGAAATTTGTGAAAATGCCAGATTTCCATTAGAAAGCATCCTTTCTTGACTTCACAGGGCCATGGGTTTTGTCTTCTTCTTCTTCTTCTTTTTTATTTGTTTACCTTTGTAATTTCAAAGGGAATTTGGGAGGGAGAAGAGGAATACGTTTGCTTTGTATGGCACATTGAACTAGAAGTTAACTATAAAATTTTAAACTATTATGTTTTTATTTTCCATTTGTGGCTTATACATATGTTGGCATATGTGGCAATGTTACATACATTGTTTTTTTTATTAAAATTTTTTTAATATTCATTTATTTTTGAGAGAGAGAGAGAGAGACAGAATTTGAGTGGGGAAGGGACAGAAAGAGAGAGGGAGACACAGAGTCTGAAACAGACTTCAGGCTCTGAGCTGTCAGCACAGAGCCCGACGCGGGGCTCAAACTCACTAATCGTGAGATCATGACCTAAGCCGAAGTCGGATGCTTAACCGATTGAGCCACCCAGGTGCCCAACATATGTTATTTCTTAATCCTTGGGACAATCTTGAGAGTTAGCTATGACCTGGCTTCACCTCCTGGATTCCTGGAGATATTCATTGACATATTAAAGGTGATGACCATGATGGTACTCATATTATAGAGATTTTAGGGTACAAAGAGATCAGGTATGTAATTTGGATTACAAATTACATGGCTGGCTCATAGCAGATTCTCTGAAAATATTTATTTGTCCAGTATTTTTAAGCTTCAGGCAACTATGTCCACAGCATAATTATGCAATTAGGGCAAACTGCAATGTCCATTCATTTTCCTTCCTGAAGTGCTTTTGTGTATAGTTCCCTATGCTACTGGCTTATTTTCAGGTTACTAGTATGTAAAATTCCTCTCTTAAGGATTCACTTATATTAAAAATATTAATTATATTATATTTTCATATATTTATATTATATGTTAAAATATTAAAAGTTCTGAGACTGGTTCCTGCAAGACATTGTTCAATAGAGTATGTTCAAATGTTTTTTCCTTATACAAATATATCCCTTTCAGTTGACTAAATGTATTGTTTGTGGGCATTACACATAAGGGACAAAATGTCCTATTTTAGTATTTTTTAAGAAAATCATATTTAATTCATATGGTTTCAATGTTCAGGGATCTTGCAGAATTGAGAATTGTGGACTCATAGTGCAATAAAATCCTTATAATGCCCCTGTGCCATTTTTGTTTCATTTGTCTCTTTTGCTTTTTTTCTCTATTACCCTTTATTGTCTGATGTGTCTCTTGGGCTTGAATTACAAATATGAGTGTACAGTGTGGATTTGGTGCATCAGATATTTTTATGTGTCCAAGTCACTGATCTGTTGCGATATGTGACTAGTATTTCCAGACCAGTTCCTAATCCTAGGTGAGGGAGAGATCTACGTTCAGGGTCGTTGAATTTCACAAGAATGGAGAATTGGATGAAAGCTCAAAGCACATTATCTGCTAGTTTTTAAAACCCTGAGAATTTCAAGGGAAACATAATCCATATGTATCTCATCTGTTTACAACTTTCCTTATCAAAATATTATGCTGTTGAGCTCAGAGGTGCCCAGAATGTCAGTTAAGCCTTTTGAAGACTCCTCACTTAATTATGTAACTGGATATCATGTTTTGGCATGGGAAAGAGGCCATGTCCCTTCTAAGTTCTCTGTCTTTCAACATTTAGTTGTCTTTATCATCCCCAAATCAAGGGATTTAAAACAGATTTATTTTTATGTTATTATGAAAAATGAGCTAATGGTATTATAGGTATATAAATAAGAAAAGAGAGAGAGACTCTCACTGCTGTGTTGACTTGGAATCTTAAGGGGAAAGGAGAAGGCTGTAGAAAAAAATAATTTTCCTTTATTTCTAAACGAATAACTTAATTTTTCAATTTCTAGGGGCATAGCTTTTATTGAAGTTGGAGGATCTTATTTAATAAGTGGAAACAGTGCTAGAAGGACCTTAAAATTTTTATGGTAGAATCAACAAGAATTTGCCTATGTTACAATTCAAAACTGATTTGTAATAATTTGAATGCCCACCCCCACTTTATGTGCTCGGATGTTAAATGAGACATGAGCTGTAGATGAAAGATATCCTGTAGTCATTGGGATTGCTTCCAAAAGGATTCTCTCATATCCGCTGTATCTTACTGCCAATACAAGTAAAAAATAAATCAGAAGTAGAATTCCAGGAAACTAGTGGTCAGCTTTCAAAGTTTTACTATAAGTTTAGCCTACTCTTGCTACTTTTCTTATGCATAAATGATTTAAAATCTTTCAAATGGTAATGTAACATATGTGAAGGAGATAAATGGAACAAAGCTTGCTTTACATAGATGAAATTATGGTAAAAAGATATTACCTAAACTTTTAAATATAAAAATAAAATTCTCAATCATGTTGATAACTGTTTATCAGATGACTTTTGTAAAACTTTTTAACTTAGCTGTTTTATCCTGTGGAATAGTTCCTGTGTATGATTGTATTTACACTTCACAAAAATGGGTGTTATTGGTTAATGTTTTCACTTACTGTATTGTCCTACAAACTATGTGCTCAAAAACTGTACCAGAAGAGATGCGATTTCAACTAAGTGAAATATTTTTTTTAGTCTGTTGTTTTTGGTGAAATTTTAAGACTTCCAATGATACAGAATTCAATACAGAATTCATTTGTCTGACTTTCTTCTTGCATTCAGGCCTTCCCAGTTGTATATGAATTTTTATTTTGGCTCTGCTATGTGACTTTGGGCATTAAGCAACCTCTCTGAACCTGTTTCCTGACACATAAAAAAGAAGGATAAGAACTATATGCCTCACAGAGTGTTGTGAAGATTAAATATGATTTCCAGTGTATACCGCCTGGGTCATTGATGCTATTACTGGTGATGATGGCAACAAATTTCCCCATTAAGAATAACTTATTAAAAAATTTAAAAAAATTTCAGTATAGTTCACACACAGTGTTACATTGGTTTCAAGTGTACAACATAGTGATTCAGCTTCTTTATAAGTTATGCTGTGCTCTCCACAAGTGTAGTTAACCATCTGTTACCATACAATGCTATTATAATACCATTGACTATATTGCCTATGCTGTACCTTTTATTCTGTGACTTATTCATTCCATAACTGTAAACAAATATAGCTATATTTGTTTTATTGCTGGGGTACCTGGGTGGCTCAGTCAGTTAAGTGTCTGATTCTTGATTTCAGCTCAGGTCATGATCCCACGGTTCATGAGATTGAGCCCTGTGTTGGACTCTGCACTGATGGCACAGAGCCTGCTTGGGATACTCTCACCGTCTGTCTCTACCTCTCCCTGTCCATGCATGTGCCCACACACTCTCTGTCTCTTTCTTTCTCTCAAAATAAATAAATAAATAAACATAAAAAAATAAAGTTGTAAATAAAGTTTTTTTAATGTTTATTTATTTTTGGGAAAGAAAGAAAAACAGAGCATGAAAGGGGAGGGGCAAAGAGAGAGGGAGACACAGAATCCGAAGTGGGCTCCAGGCTCTGAGCTGTTGGCACAGAGCCCAACACAGGGCTCGAACTCATGAACCATAGGATCATGACCTGAGCTGAAGTCAGACCTCAACCAACTGAGCCACCCAGCCACCCCAAAGTAGTATTCATTTTATTGCTGAATATACTGTTATCTGAAAGTCCTACCATTTATTGGAGAGCCAAGTTTTGCCTTCCTTTCCAGAGATTTTTTTTTTAGTAACTGTTAATTGTTTTTACTTTGTTGGTGATGTTTAAAAAATACCTTCTATGATAAAATCAAGTTGAAATCTATCATTATGATGAATAGATTCAAATATAGATGAAAAGGTGATGCCATTTTTAAGAGTATCGTTTCCATATCTCTGGGCTGTAGCACAAAGTGTTCCCTGTCAATGTGGCATGAGTTCCACAAAGTTAGGGCCCTTTCCTCCTCTCATAACCAAAGGACGATTTCAAAGGAAGTGTTAAAGTGAGAATTTTTCTTTTTATAAAAGGAAAGGAAAAGAAAAATTGAATAAAAAATTGCTGCCAAGGGAGAAAGAGAATTGAAGAGCTGTGACAAATCTCTATGGGGTCCAGATTGTTGGCACAATGCAGAGAAGTTAGAGTGAATGGAACAATGGGAAATCAGTCATGAGCCTGAAGCTAATCACTTGGCTTCTGAACAAAATGGGGGAAGAACCAATATTTTAGAGAGGGTAGAAAGCCCAGGGAGCTGGTGCAGAAGTAAGTTCCTTTATTCAAGAACAAAAAGTCAAAGAGAATTAATAGATGATTTACTGGAACCTGTCTGGCATCTGAGAATGACTTACATGTTATAAAGAGGCTTCCTTTTCCAGATGGGTGAAACACTGAAGCAATAAAAAATATTGCTTTTAAGAAAATATTTGATAATATATTTTCAGCCTTTTGAACATATTATTTAATTTCCTTCACAATTATAAACACAGGGCTCTCTCTAAATCCAGTGAGTATCTCACGGAAGCTAAAGATGTGTTGTTTTCAGTACACCTAAATTGTATTAATTATAGTAGAGCTGGGTGTGTATTTTTTTATTTTCCATTTCCTATGCTGTGGGAGAGGAGATGTGGTAAAATCTTTAAATTATTGCACAATAGTAAATAAACATAACTGTTGTTTAAAAGGCTGCACTGCTATTAGCTAACTTGAAAGGTGTGCATATCTGCTATAAAGCTGAGTTCTATGAGTGGAAGGTGTTTTGAAGGGGTCACAGTATAATATAGGGAAGTACAGGTTGAATGAAAGTTGAAGAATACCTAATGTACTAATGTCCCTAATGTACTATAAAGCCCCTTTCCTACAAAATTATTGAGTGAATTCCTTGCTGGATTTCAAAATCAGCATTGTTCAGCTGCCAATAAAGCCAGACTTTCATTATGCTAACATCTAAATAAAATAATTGGCAGGGGGTTGCACCTGGTGGCTCAGTTGGTTAAGCGTCCCACTTTGGCTCAGGTCACCATGAGGTCTGTGAATTTGAGCCTCACATTGGGCTCTCTGCCATCAGCACAGAGCCCGCTTCGGATCCTCTGTCCCCCTTGCTTTCTGCCACTGTCCCATTTGCGCTCACTCTACCTTTCAAAAAATAAATAAACACTGAAAAAATTAAAAAAACATAATTGGGAAAGGGTAGGTAAAGATGAGATTTAAGTATCTCACTAGGAAAGTGTAGGGAAAGTCAGTGCTTAAAATATCAGATTTAAAAGTGGTCTTTTTTGTTGCTCAAGACAGAGTGCCCAAATTTAGTACCCCAGTTTTTGTCATCGTCTTTATAGACTACTTTTCTCCTATTTATGGGCCAAAACAGAGGGCATGCTGGAGCAAGAAGAAAGAAAAAAGAGAAACCCAGTCAGTTCATGGCTACCTTATGCTATGCCAGACATAATCATAACTTAAGACTTAGTTGACCATTCAAAAAGTTTGCCATTCAATATTTTTGTTACCAAAAATATTTAACCACTAATTCCAAATAGGCACAACTCAGTGTAAATAGATCAGGGACCTGGGATCCTGGATGGTGCCTGGCATCTGGTCTTTATGCTATATCTAACTCACTGCATAAATTGAAGTATATCACATAATGTAATTGGACCTCAGTTTCCCCATTTGCAAAGTAAGTTGAATGAGGCATTCTTTATGATCTCTTTGAATTCTCAAATTCTCTGATTCTGTTTTTCATATTCAAAATGTTAGAAAGTGATTGTGATAGGCACGCCTGGGTGGCTTAGTCAGTTAAGTGTCCAATTTCTGATCTCAGCTCAGGTCATAATCTCATGGTTTGTGAGATAGAGCCCCTCATCGAGCTCTGTGCTGACAGTGCAGAGGCTGCTTGAGATTCTCTCTCTCCTCTCTCTGCACCACGGACCCTCCCCCCCCCAACTGCTCATGCTCTTTCTCTCTCTCTCAAAATAAATAAATAAACTTAAAAAACATTATTTTTTAAAAGAAAGTGGTTGTGATAAATAAGGTACAAGTAAGACACTGTGGAATGTCAGAAGAAATTGCTTCTAATTTTGAGCTTCAGGGAATTCCTTGTAGATACTAATTTCATATGTGGAGATGAAGGAACATACCTTCAAGTCAGAAGGAACGGCAATGATATGAAGCAGAAAATGGTAAGGCTATTCCTGAGGACAAGTGGTTAAACTTCTCATGAGCCTTGTTCCTTTTCTTTTCAAGAGAGGCAACTTTTATTAAAAAAACACAAGCACAAAACAAAAGACCTCTCTAGCAAAAAAGTCTTAGGTAAATCAGAATCAAAGATCAAAGTAAAAAGAAATTTTATTTCTGATATCTAAAAAAATATGATCTCATTGAGTAAAACTTGTGCAGCACAAAAATTATAAATATGGAAGTAAAACTCACATGTAATTCCAACATGCAGAGATAATTACTATTAATATTTTCATATCTTGGTGTACTTCCTTCTAATCTTTATTTTATGCATAAATATACATATATTTGTATAATTTTGCTCCTATTGTACACACTATTTCATTACCTATTTTAGGTCTTAATATATCATACAGGATGGTTCCTACCTGGCTCCTTTTTGGGAAAATATAATTCTGGGCTCCTTGGTCTGCTTTGTCAGGAATCAGCTTTGTCCTTAATGATACTCTAATCAGGTCTCAGGAGAAAGTGCATGTTAAGGTTTGGTCATAATAGGAATATTTCTTAGGACAGGTATTTTTTTCCCTGGAGAATCTATTCATTTGGCATTATGTTCTAGATTGCTGGAGGGCAAGGGTGAGACTCTGGTACTGCCAGGGCACAGTATTAAACTTGACATGGAGTAAGCGCTCATGTTTGCTGAACTGCACTTTCAGTGTAAATGATGCTTCCAGAGGAAGGACGAATGCAGAACGTCTTCTAGGGAAAACTTTTGTGCATTTGGCAATTCCCGATCAAAGGCACCATTTCCCTACTTGCTGGTATCTTCCTATGTATAGCATACATAGTATATATATAGTATAATATATATATAAAATATACTATCTAAACTACATATACATATATATAGTATATAGTACCTACAGCTAAATATATATACCTATATATATATGTGTGTGTGTGTGTGTGTGCGTGTGCGTGTATATATATGGTATCTACTGTGTATATATACACACACATATACTGTAAAATATAGGAAATATATACAATAAAAAATCTATATCTATATCTATGTAGTATATATATAGGAAAAACAACTTAGAGAAAAATGTTAAGTAAATAATAGGACACAAGAATGATGAGGATATGGCAAAAACTGTGAAGGTTGAACCTGAATGACAAATGTTTAGGAACACAACTCTACCAGATTTTCTGGACCAAGCAAAGAGTGTGAGTTCCTTTTGTACTTTCTTCTTCCTTTCACGTGGGAAGAGGTACTCAGTATCTGTATGCGGATTATCCCAGATTGAAAATTTTCTTTGCATTCCAGGTTACTCCCATGTTACCATTCAGCAGATCTGAAGGGCTTGTTTTCAATCTCTTCTGAGGACTCAACCAGTTACAGTCAACATCTTTTCAAGCACCATTTGCTGTTCCCTTGTTTTTATTTGTTAATTATGATACTGTAATTGCATTTGCCTTTTCATCAAGAATTGACAAGTGTTCTATGGGAAAGCTGTGCTGATCTAGTAGTTTAAACTATTTAGCAACATATTACAGAATCATAGGTTCTACTTTGTGCCCTGCATTTAATAAGCTATTAGATTGGAGTTAGACAGCTCTTCTATTGATAAAATGAAATAGATGATCTCTCTAAGGTTTCTTATAGCTCTAAAAAATTTTTTGTGTTCCTGGATGTCTGATTTCTTTGTTTCAATATACTATGAGGTTAAAGTTGTCCTCCTTTCTACTCTATGGTCAGCCATACCAAGCTACTTAGAGTTTTCACAAGTCACTGTGATTTGTGTGATTTCATTTTGCTCCATTTACCCTGATCTGTGAATATTAAATTGAAATCCCATAATTTCTATCTAGAGCACTGGTTTTAGATGTGAGACAATTAACAAGAATGCACAATCACCCTGCTCATTCTGTGCTATGGAAGGCTCATTCTTAAACTTTGATACAAATAGCAATCAGGGTTATAATTAACCCTGAAGTTTGTTTTTTTTTAAATTTTTTTTAACGTTTATTTATTTTTGAGACAGAGAGAGACAGAGCATGAACAGGGGAGGGTCAGTGAGGGAGGGGGACACAGAATCTGAAACAGACTCCAGGCTCTGAGCTGTCAGCACAGAGCCTGACGCGGGGCTCGAACTCACGGACAGTGAGATCGTGACCTGAGCCGAAGTCGGACGCTTAACCAACTGAGCCACCCAGGGGCCCCAGAAGTTTTTTGTTTTTTTTTTTAATGTTCATTTATTTTTGAGAGAGAGACAGAGTGTGAGCAGAGGAGAGGCAGAGAGAGGGGGAGGCACAGAATCTGAAGCAGGCTCCAGGCTCTGAGCTGTCAGCACAGAGCCAGATGCAGAGCTCAAGCCCATGAGCTGTGAGATTATGACCTAAGCCGAAGTCGGATGCTTAACTGACTGAACCACACAGGCACCCCCAACCTTAAAAATTATAATTCCCTAGGAAGGATCTTCCAATTTCTACACTACTAAATCCAAAATGCTGACATGAAACTTTTGGTGTTATTCAATATGATTTTTATGTGCACAGAAGATTTTTCCCCAGTTTATTTTTGGTTTAAAAAATACATGATACCTAGTTTTTTTGTTAGGCTTTTAAGTTTAGCTTACATATCCTATCAATTGGTTTGTACATTTAGAAAATGTGAATCACATGTAAAGATTCTTGATTAATACTTTGTCTAATTTATATATATTCAAACATTATACAGTGCTTTTGTAATTTGATATACTTTATTTTCTTCATATATGTTTTTTTGATTTAATACTCCCCAAACACTGTTTTTTATAACTCTAATAATTCAAACGTGGAAATATGGTGAACCTAGAAGTTCAATGCTTTGTATAAACTTAGTAATATATTAACTTAAAATCAGTAGTCTAGGGGCACCTGGGTGGCACAGTAGGTTAAGCGTCCGACTTTGGCTCAGGTCATGATCTCGCAGTTTATGGTTTCAAGCCCCGCATTGGCCTCTGTGCTGACAGCTCAGAGCCTGGAGCCTGCTTTGGATTCTGTGTCTCCCTCTTTCTCTCCGCCATCCTCCAGTAGCACTCTCTCTCTTCCTTTCAAAAATGAATAAACATTAAAGTCATTAGTCTAAACCAATCATTATATATTTTAAATTAGAATCATAAGACTGTCACTCTATTAGGCCTAAGTCTTTTAAACATTAAAAATACAGAAAATGTTTTCATCCTTAGGATGAATCCTTGGTGTAAGAAAAAAACGTGATTGGTTGGGAGAGACTCCAGGCTAATAATACCTCTCCTCCCTTTTTAAACTGAGGCTATGTAAAACAAAACAAAACAAAACAACAAAACAAAACAAAAAAACAAAAAAAACCTTTAAAAAAAAAAGATGTGTCTGGGTGGCTCAGTCAGTTGAGTGTCTGACTTCGGCTCAGGTCATGATCTCGCAATTTGTGAATTCGAGCCCCGTGTCAGGCTCTGTGCTGACAGCGCAGAGCTTGGAGCCTGCTTCGGATTCTATGTCTCCTTCTCTCTCTGCCCCTCCCCCACTTGTGCTCTGTCTCTCTCTGTCTCCCAAAAATAAATAAATGTAAAAAAAAAACCCCCAAAAAACAAAAAAAAAGAAACCTTTAAAGTGAGGCTATGTAGAAGCACATTGTCTAACTGAATTACTGGTCCTACACCAGGGCAATCCAGCAATTACTTTCCCCATTGTTTCTTTAGAATAAACTAATTAGAAAAAAATATCAGGATGTACAAATAATGAGAATGTTCTATGTTTCCCAGACTCTTCTTGATGCTTAGTAAATGACAAATAAGATTGTAAAGGTTTATTTTGCTCTAACAATAATTAGCTGATTTATACACTAAGATGTTGTTTTGGGGTATTGATGAAGGCATTGGTGGTGGCATTGGGTCTTCCTCTCTTACTATCCTACATATTTGGAAGGTGGTTGATATGATTTGTATTTAGTCTGAGGTTGTGGAAGGAACTGGCTGACTTGAGGCAGAAACATCCAGCCTTGATTATATAAGCATCAGGCTACCCAGCCAGACTCTGTAATGCAACCATCTAGTCCATCAGAACACAACTCTTTGTCTAGATTGATTTTCCTTCCTTCTTACAGTTTTCTATTCTTTATTTTATTATTTTAAGCCCTTGCATTCTTTGATTTTGTTGTTGTTGTTGAAGAAATCAACTTGAAAAATTTGTCTTTTCTAATTTGGGACTAATTCACCCCCATTCCATCCCACCCCCTACCCTTCAGAGAAAATATTTTCTGTGTTTTACTTAGTAGTTTTGATGTCTTTGAATTCACATTGCATAAGCATAGGAAAAATAGGATGTCTATGTAAAACCTCAATTACAGTGTATAAATTTACAACTTTCCTCTTAATTGGATAACATTTTGTTCTAATAAAAGGTAAGGCTTCATTTCAAGGGCACTCTCTGGGTGATGCAGATTCTTGGATTCCTCTCTGTTTTGTTGAAATTCATTATGTGCCTGAATGACTAAAGGGAGAATGGATGTTTTTATATTCCTCAATGGGTGTCAGTTGTAATCAAGTTCAAGTAGCAAACAAAGCTCAAAGTGAATGAACACAAGGGTGTCATCTCTCAGTGGCATCTTCATTTTTGAGCTATTGTGCCATTCACAATAAAAGCAACAGACAGACACTGTTGTAAGCAAACACTGAATATCTTAGTTTAGTTCATTCATATTATTGTGGATGTTTCATTAACATAGGAGTGACCTGGAAAGGAGCCAGTTTCTCTGTTCTGTATCTAAAAATGGATCACTGTACTGCTGAGAATACTGTGAAAGCATTGTAGAAAATCATTTACTTTGGAAAGGTACAGTCTAAAAGGCTGAAAATCCTCACTCTAGGTATTAGACAGAAAATGATTGAGGACTTGTTTGCAAAGCCTCTTTGACTAAAGGACTAGTTTTCTTTCCCTGGTCTCTTTAACTAAATGATATTCCGCTCATTTTTTGGTGGGTATGTTCTTATTATGATATTAATAAGAATCAAAAGTAAACATGATCTTTATACCATTTTTTTTCCAGAAAAGACTCTTAGTTGTAAGAAAAGTAACCTGTTCAAATAGCTCAAGTGAAAAGGGAAATAGTGTTCACTGGAAAATATTAAGGCCTTATGGAATCTGAGAAGAGTAAGTAAAGTGGAGATTCTAAATCTGAGGTCAAGAACTGAGCTTCCTTGCTCTGTATCTCTTTCTCTGTGGGTTTTGTCTCCATTCGTCTATCTCTGAGTCAGCTTCCTGAGCTTATTCATCTTGCACAGGGACCTATCTGGCCACCTCACATTGACTTTACTAGATCTTTTATCTCAGATGTCTATATCTGATGGGCTCAGATATCCAGTGCCTCAATTCCAAAATCCTTACAGGCAAATCTGATTGATTATTAGTAATATACTGGCTGGACGTAGTTTAGGGTCGCATTCCTGACTAATGTTCTACAATTGTGGAGTAGGGTCATGTAGCCTAGCGGGTGGTAGGCTGTAACGAAGTAGCTGTGGATGGAATAGGCTGTGAGAAGCATGTCTATTATAGGCTCCATGGTGTGTCTAGATCAACGGCCTTAAAACTTTTTCCACCATGGTCCATAAGAAGAAATAATATTTTTTCATTCCATCCCAGCATTCATCAATGTGGTAAATTTTTTTTTCTTCCAAAGTTTGGGATAGTCTTTTTTGGAGCTTGGAATGTCATTCACCTTAATCAGAGGCAGACGGTGCAAAAATGAGCAGCAACAGTGGCAGACACCCAGCAGGCTCCAGCAGGGCTACGTTAGGAAGCCTGCTCGCCTGCAAGCAATACACAGGTACACGCACACATGCACGCATGTGTGTTAATTCTTGAAGCAATACTTCCTCTTATTACACGTGATACACTCTAGCATTCCCTTTTCTATTTCTGTCTATCCCAGCTCATTCCGTTAAATAAAGGCATGCTGCTCTGTCTCACTAAATTGATTTGATGCTCCACTAATGAGTTGCAACTTTAGTTTCAAAAGCACTGGTCTGTACTTTTCTTTATATTGTTTTCCTTTGTAGCACTTATTATAATTATAATTGGCTTCCCTGTTAAATTTTGTAGTTTCCTTTGTAGGAGATATCAGAATTAAATTGCCTTGTTTGTTAAATTGTAATCCACATTAAAGCAGAGACTGTGTCTGTCTTGTTTACTACTGCATTCCCAGCACCTAACAGGGTTCCTGGCACATAGTAGATGCTCAATTGAGTAAATATTGATGAATGAATAAGTGAAGACCCAAACAGATGGCACCCTTAATGGGCTCACCTGGTTCTTTGCAAGGAGATTCAGATACATATAAAACTGGCTAATCTGATATAGCCCTGCTGATAGAAAAAGCAGATGGAAAAGCCCAGCAAGAAACTCAGTGGAGCAAGGAGGGCAGGCCAAAGAGCAAGGTTCCATAGAGTCACCGACAGCTGCCTGAAATTCTTCCACCAGGGAAAATTTACTATGATAGGGGAAGAACCGGTGTCAGGTCTGAGCTCAGATATCCTGGTTTTTCATCTAACATGTATTCCACCATTTATGCCTTGTTGGTTAAATTTTCAAAATTTCATTTTTGGTATTTTCATTTTTATCTTTATAGCTCATCATAGGGAGAGACAGAGAAAGAACCACACAATATTTGGATATAAGATACCATGGTACCTGCTTTCCAATGAGACAAAGACATCTGGTTGGGAGATTAATAGCACAGAGAGCTCTACTCCCTCTCTTCTTACTAACCTCCTCCTGGCAAATCACTGACTCCCATCACATCAAGATTCATTTAACTCACTTCTGCAATTTATGGCTCCTACTGGTCTCTAGCAGTTGTTTCAAGAGCTATTTCTTATAAATGGCTATTTTTAATGGTGTCACATGCTTTCTTTTCCTGTTTGCCAAGAATCTGAATCTACAGGACAATTTAACAAATTACAATTACAGTGGTTTCATCTATAGGCCTATTGAATGATCCGGTACATAGCTGTATTTATATAAAAAGCAATTCATAGGGGCACCTGGGTGACTCAGTCGGTTAAGCGTCTAACTCAGCTCAGGTCATGATCTCATGGGTCATGGTTTTGAGACCCTCATCAGGCTCTGTGCTCACAGCTCAGAGCCTGGAGCCTGCTTCAGATTCTGTGTCTCCCTTTCTCTGTGCCCCTCCCCCACTCATGCTCTGTCTCTCAAAAATAAATAAATGTCAGAAAAATTTTTAAAAAAAGGGAATTCATAGACTGATAAGCTTCCTATCATAGCTCTCTGGCATCCACAAAACAGGGCTGAGAGGACTATTATTTTAACACTCAGACAGTTCCATATGCTCCAATATATTAATTTACAAGGTGAGAATACTACACTTTTCAAAACAGTCAACCTAATATTGAGTTAACACTACAAAGTACCATTTAATTCATTATACATATGATCTGATGTATAAATTTAGCATCCATACATATTTACAATTTTTGAGATGGAGAATTTATATCTTAGCTCAGTTGTTTGTTAACCCTTTTTAGTATGCTATATGCATTTGCAGGGCATAGTAGAGGGAGGAAGGAGTTTCCTTCTGCCATATTCACCCATTCCAGCTTTAATCAAATTGATATGTAAACACATGCAGCAGATATGAATTTTGTTCACAGTACTTGAATGAATGCAGTTCAAAGCTTTTGGGGAACAGTCCTTTGCTCCTCAGTTCAATCCCATTTGGATCCTTAAAGAGAGTGGCTCTACACATTTTGTGCCTACCTGAGTGGGGGGTGGTTTTGGCTGGGGCTGGAATGCTCGGCCTCTAGTGTTCAATCTCCCCAGAACCATCATGAAGCAATTTTCACCTGAGGTCCTACCAACTCTCCCGGCACTCTTTGGGAGTAAGGTTCTTTTCTGCTCCATAGATAATCCACAAAACTGCCAATCTATCCTAAGACCTATTGGGGAAAAAAACCACCCCACATTATTATTTATTATTCAGAATGCAGTAAAACCTTGGTTTGTAAGCATAATTTGTTCTGGAAACATGCTTGTAATCCAAAACACTTGCATATCAAAGTGAATTTCTCTGTAAGAAATAACAAAAACTCAGGTGATTTGTTTCACAAACTGAAAATATTCTTATATAAATGATTACAATATTGTAATATAATACAAAATATACAGAAAATACAAAATATACAGAAAATACAAAATATAAACAAAAATAAACAAATTAACCTGCACTGACCTTTGAAAACCTTCTTGGCTGGTGTCAGGGAGACAGACCAGACAGAGGATGACTTTCATTATCACTAACAGAATCACTGCTATCTATTGGCTCAGTGGAATCTTTTTCTTTTCATGCAACTTTAACAAGGAACCTATCCAGTGACTAGAATGAAGCAAAGCATTCCTAAGCTTACTCTTGAATGGAGAAGCAAAGGACTATTCATAGGTGCTTTGAAGTGACAAAATATACACTAGTGCCAGTTGTGGGCACCTTCCAACCTTCTGAAAAATCACTGATTTCTGCCAAACATCACAGCCTGAGACTGAGCATCTGAGCATGGGAGATGATCACCCACAATCCTGCAGCAAGAGAGAGAGAGAGAGAGAGAAAAGAACCATTGACTCAGTTGTGATCATGTGACGTTTGATGTCATGTACTACTCGTATCATAAGACATTGCTCATTTATCAAGTTAAAATTTATTAGAAACATTTGCTCATCTTGGGGGAACACTTGCAGAACCATTTACTCACAATCCAAGGTTTTACTGTATATTAGAAGTAAAGAAGTAATGACTATATAATGACTATTTCTATACATATGCATACACACATGTACACTTTATTATGTTCTTTCTCTCCCTGTATATAATCTATTACTCGACAAAAACTTTGCCATTGAAGGTCTGTTTAGCTAAATGAGTTCTTTTAATTCATGAAAAAAATTCAAGATACATGTTTCTAGGAATTATTTGTTGATTATATCAAGCATAGTTATAGGAGTCTTGTAAAAGTTAATCTAATACTTCAAAAAATATTGTGATAATATTGCAGTTTATTTTAAAAACACCTAAATTTTAGAGATAATATGCTAAAATGTTTATAGAGGAAATAATCTGATGTATGGGTTTTGCTTGAAAAACGATTGGGAGTAGGGGGTAACGAATGGGGTTATAGATGAAACAAACCTGTCCATGTTGCTAGTAATCTCTTTCTATATGTGTTTGAAAATTTCCTAATAAAAAGTAAAAAGCATATATATTTGAAGAACATATACTTCTACCCTCCACCCCACACATAGGGGAAATTGTTGGAAATGAAATGCAGGTTTCAGGGTCATGGAATGCTGCCAATACATGTTATGCAGTGTAAACATGGGGGCCCTTGTGCCCTAAGTTGTCAAATCTTCCAATCACTCAGTGGCACTAAAGTGCATGCATTTATTTTCAGGAGTGTGTAGCCCATGTTTCTATTTATTTCTTCATCATTAAATCTCAATTGCAATAGCACAGGGTGCCACAAGCTGAGAATCAGGTGAAACTTCCTATGAAAATAAATGCAGAGATTCCCAGTTGTGTCTATCTTAATAAAAGCAAAAGGAACACCTAATTACCTATTTTCTTTTAGGAAATAAAGTCATCAACAAGGTTATAGCCCGGCTATCCCACCTGCCTACCGATTACTTTGGGTACAAAGCAATTTTTTTTCTCCAGCTAACTCCACAAGAATTTGCCTATACTGCCCTTTTGGATGTTGTTTTTATCACACTAAGCTTTAACCCGTGGAACCTATTCTTTCAGAGATCCCCTAGACTGACCATGTATACAAAACTGCAAATATTTCTGACATACAGCTAAATATGTGTACATATTGTTTGGTCATAAAAGTTTTGTAATTGAAGACATGTTTACTAAAATGTATTTCATTTACAAAGGTTTAAACTTTAGTTAATTGAACAAGAGGTTTGTTTTACATTTGACATTATTAGAAACGCAGTTTTCCATGTAGACTTTTTCACCTAAAATGTCACAGGGACTGAGAATTGTAAAAAGGAAACTTTCCAGGGGCGCCTGGGTGGCGCAGTCCGTTAAGCGTCCGACTTCAGCCAGATCACGATCTCGTGGTCCGTGAGTTCGAGCCCCGCGTCGGGCTCTGGGCTGATGGCTCAGAGCCTGGAGCCTGTTTCCGATTCTGTGTCTCCCTCTCTCTCTGCCCCTCCCCCGTTCATGCTCTGTCTCTCTCTGTCCCAAAAATAAATAAACGTTGAAAAAAAAAAAAAAATTTAAAAAAAAAAAAATAAATAAAAAAAAAAAGGAAACTTTCCATATTCTTTCACATCTGAGTTTTCCACATGCATTCTCTTTGTTTTGTTTTTGTTTTTCCTTAAAACGTTTTTTTAAATGTTTACTTATTTATTTTGAGAGACAGTGAGCGTGAGCAGAGTTGGTGCAGAGAGAGGGGGAAGGAGAGACTGCCAACCAGGTTCTACTCTGTCAGCACAGAGCCTGACCTGGGACTCAAACCCACAAACCATGAGATCATGACCTGAGCCGAAACCGAGTCTGACGTTTAACTGACTGAACCACCCAGCAGCCCCTCACATGCATTCTCTTTGTCTGAAACCCTGTCTTCATCTCTCCTTTGCCAGGGAGTGAATTCCTGTCCATCCTGTGAGGGCTGACTCATCCCAAGTCACCACTTTTTCATGTCTTTCCCAGCTGCTAAATGACCTTTGCACTCTGGATGTCTCCACTATTATTTTTACCTCACTGTGTTGTAATAACAGTTTTTGCATTTTTCTTCTCTACTAGACTATAAACTCCTGGAAGACAGATATTTAATAACATTTATTAAATTGCTGCATTGAATTGGGTGTTTAACAAGCTGGTAAAATAATGGGGAGATTTCAAATAATAAACACAAAGAAGTAAGAAAATGTCAGGGTTGAGGGAAATGCTAAGTGAAAAATGACCTTCCCTCACAGTAACCACTAAATATAACTTGCTTTTTTGGGAGAGGGGGAAAAGATGAAATAACCTTGAAAAGAATCATTGACAAGAATATTCTCCATGGTCACATCCAGTTGGAAAACTGCATCATAGTTTATATTCAGTACAAAACTCAGACTTCTTCAAAAGATAAGTTGATTTTCTTCTTTGCAACAAGAAACAAGTTACTTTGGTACTTCATACTAGAATAGAAAAATGATTCATGTTCACAACATGAAAATATGCTAGGAAAGAAGAAGATTTTACAGATAAACTACAATCCTCCACTAAAGCCAAAGCCTTACAAGATGCTCTGACCGGTGAAGGGTAATATGCTCCCTGTACTGAATGCAGTGTGTGCGGTTGATCAGTTCCAGTGGCATCATAAACAACAAAACCCAAGTTCAAATCATTCACATGAACTAGTAATTGAATTTTTCAAGACGTGATTTAATGTAGGAAAGAGAACAAGGATAAAATGTTTCAAATATAACAGCTATTGAACAAGTTAGAAAAATTAGTAGAGTGAATATTAGTTCTGGCTAGCTTTCAAGAATCTCAAGATAGCAAAATTCCTCACTTGCTTAATTTAACAGTGAGAGAGAAATGGATAATACCATCCTTGGAAAGAGGACTAGTCAGCAAGGAGGGCATGAGACAACTTATATTTTAAACTGATAATATGAATGACATTGCTGAAAGCTGTAGGTATAGATCTTTTTTTTTTTCAAGAGTGCTAAATTAAAACTTTAGAGAAAATAATGATGAAGCCCAGCTCATAGGTAGAGGCCTAAACAGGTCTCCAATCTGGAGACTCTCCTTTTATGATAAAGTGTCTTTAATTTCATGTGTTATTCAGCATCAGACTACTGAAAGGATTTATAAATTTGTTGACTTGTGAACTTCTTTTACCAAAGTATGTACTGAGGATTCTAGGAGACTAGAAAGTCTGTTTTTGTGAACGACCTTTGGATTTTCCAATGTTGAAGTTCAGTATTTGTTGTGGGATCTGGAGTAGAAGCTATTGGGAGTTTTACTGTTTTATTTCAATATGCCGGTAGCAAAGCAGAGAAACACTTGGTAAGACGAGATGCAATCGAACTCCATTAGTTCTACAATATCAAGTGCTTTTTAGTGGACCCTGAAGGCTTTGAATGGGGGTGTGCTAACATTTCCATGTGTGCTGAATGAAGGTTTTTCTGACCTTTGGAGTTAGCTCTGAAATCTTACCTACTTTCCTTGGAGCTTAGAATTTGAATCTGTTTTCAGATATAGCCAGCAGATGGAGCAATTTACTTTATTTACACTCTTCATCTGGTACAAAAAGGCATCAAAGACTCCTTTATAAATATACACGTGTATATATACGTATATATGCAAATTTAACTGTGTGTGCACATTTAACGGCATGTTAAAACTGTTCGTATGTTTGGAACCAACATATTAAGCATAATTTATTTCACTTTAGAATAGCAACATTTATCTGTTGGGGTTTTAATCCAGACTTGCGTTTTATTAGGTTTGTACATGTCTGTGAAAGGACGAGATGAGAGGAGAACAGTAGTTGTAGCAAGAAGCACATCACTTTTTTTTTCATCAGTTCCCTTCTGCAATTCAAAACCACATATCCTGCAAGATGGGAGTGAAGCTGGTTTTGAAGTCACCATGGAATTCAGCAACACTTAGCCATAATTTTGACAGTCCTGTAATAACAAACTTGAAAATTCTGATTTGGATAACAGAGCTCTCATGTTGAAATTTATGGAATCATTTCAGGTATTAGACTATCCATCTTACAGCTTGTCAATAGAGGATGATTTCCTGTAGGAGATAACTAATAACTTTATAAAATTTGGGGATGTAATAGAATGATATTGTCCCCTGGAGTTCACACTTACCAACCAAAGGGTAATAACTTTTATTACAAGCATGAAATAGTCTATAAATGTTTCATTAAATCCTTAAAAATGTGCAGTTATTAATTCTCTCTCTTCTCTGTGATTTCTGGCCACCACACTGAGATGGACATAGTGTTTCTGGGAACCTGGAGACAACGTGATTTTTGGCAACTTACCACCTGTACTATTTCCTAGTGGAATTATTTGAATACATGTGGAATTTAGTAAGAGTTTTCTCAGAAGATTTCACTATTATTTTAAATGCTAGGCCCTGCTTCTAAGGCCTTGATCTTTCCCTCTTCCAACCTCTTCCTACTGATTTGCCCTGCTTTAGGCCCCAGGCAAAGTGGGGAGGGAAGACATTGCATCTTCTGGCCATCTCAGTCGATTCAAAAGCATTTACGGAGCACCGATCTGTGCAGGGCACTGGTGTGGTGTTGAGCTGATTGAGTTAAAAAAGACATAGACAATGTCCTTGAGGCAGAGAAGCTGCCAATCGCTGACTCCAGGGAGAAGTATTTTTATTTCTTCAATATGGGCAAAGTTGCTATGGAGGAGGTTATGTGTATGTCTGAACAGGTAGGGGATGGCCAAGTGATTCCTGTCTTTGTAGAAAACAGACAAAAATCTCACTTTACCAGATTGCAAGGAAAGAAACACAGTGTAAATTTATGAGAAATTAGAATTATAGAATACTTAAAAACATAATACAGTTTTGACTTTCAGGTTAACATTGTAACTAACAAAATATTGCAAAATCGAAGTTCCTTTGGGGCTCAATTTAGTGGATAGAGAATAGAATTTGAAAAGGTAATAAAACAGATTCTCAGACAAAAGGTGCTCAGGTTTTGCGAGCATCTTTTTTCTTCTTGAACCGTGAAAAAGGACCTTGGCCTTTTGCTCTTCACTTCTCTTTAGCATCATGACTGCATAATATGTCATCTGTATAGCATTTGTACATTAGCAGTGAGCATGAGGATATTTTGGGTTTGACCCATTTACTTGAAGGAAATGTTCTATTCTAGGTTCTTTGGTTGCAAGGAAAAGGAACCCAGTCAAATGGTTCAAGAAAAAGTTATTTAAAAAGACAAGACTCCCATGGATATAAAATACAGGAACAACAGCCAGGTCTTACAACCAGTATCAGAGTGCTATTTTCTTCTTCCATTTCCTATATAAATGACTTTTAATAAGTGGCCCAAGGTGAACTTGAAAAGATAGGGTAAGGTCGGTCAAAGCCAGGCCTTGAGGACATGGTGAGGGATAATCCTGTGGTCATATGTGACAAAACCCTCCACTGAACTGAGCTGATTGGATTCGCTCTCAAAAATTTGACCCAAGACACCAGTTAGTTTGTGATTGGCTTTTGAAATACTAGTAATAATATATAATACTTGTCAGGAGCTTAGTGTATATAAGCTATTGTTCTAAGCATTTTTTGTGTTCTAAGTCACTCATCCTCACAACTACATGATATGGGTCAGTGCCATTCCCATTTTACAGATGAAGAAATTGAGGTACTGAAAAGTAAAATAATTTGCACAAGTTGATAAAGGTTGTAGTAAAGCTGGTGTTTTAACCCAGATGATCTAATCCCAGAACCTATACTCCTAACCACTGCATAACTCTGCCTTCAAAATGTTAGTGCTTTTGGTAAGTGCCAACCAAAGAGTTGGTTCTACGGTAAGCCAAAACTACATGTGAGTCAAAGTTCTAGGGGGAAGGGAGCACAGAAATAACGAGTGAGCAGAAAGAACAAGGATGTGGAGAAGAACATGGTGCAGCTGTTCATGTCAATATCCCCTCTTTAGACTGAACAAGGCCTAGTATACAGCAGATACTTACCAAGTATGTGAATAGGGAACGAATGTTTTCAGCTGGGTCTGTGGGTATGACATACACCCTGAGAAGTTTATATGTGCAGGGAAGGAATCTCCAAATGATTTATTTCTCTCTCTCTCTCTCTCTCTCTCTCTTTTCATTTTGTTTTTTGAGATAGAGAGGGTGCATGTGAGTGGGGGATGGGCAGAGAGACAGAGATTCCCAAGCAGGCTCCATGCAGTGCAGAGCCCAACGCGGGGCTTGATCTCACAAACCATGAAATCCCGACTTAAGCCAAAAATCAATAATCAGATGCTAACCGACTGAGTCACCCAGGTGTCCCTATCTCTTTTTTTTAAAAATTAATTAAGTTATACATATACTGCATGAATACATTGTCCATTTTTAAAAAGTAAAGCTTTACAGGGAGGGATAAAGTTCTTTTTTGCCCACGTCATTTCTATTTCCCACAAAATGTCCAGATTTTATTGATACATTTACATACATATATAGAATATATTGGAAATATAAAGTGTTGTTTTGTTATAATAATATTTATATAAGTATTATGGTGTTTAATATTTTCTTTCCTCAGTTAATGTATCTTAAAGATCTAGCTATATTGTTATAATAAACATTTAGACAATTTCTAAACTTCTTGCTATTATAAATTATGTTGCAATACAGATGTGTGTGTGCCTGTGTGTGCATGAGTGTGTGCATATGTTCTTTTACACATGCATTTCTCTTGTGTACTAAGAAGTGGAAATGGCCGAGTCATTGTCTACACACATTTATTATTTTAATAGACAGTGGGCATTGGACAATGGACATTGCTTTCCATATCCCCGACATTATTTATTGTCGAACCCTAAAATTTTGCTGAGATACCAATGAGATACCACCTCACACCTGTCAAAATGGCTAATACTAACAACTCTGGAAACAACAGATGTTGACAAGGATGCAGAGAAAGGGGAACACTTTTGCGTTGCTTGTGGGAATGCAAACTGGTGTAGCCACTCTGGGAAATAGAATGAAGGTTCCATAAAAAATTAAAAAATAGAGCTACCCTCCAACCCAGCAATTGTACTACTAGGTATTTATCCAAAGGGTACAAAAATGCTGATTCAAAGGGGCACATGCATCCCCTTTGAATGTTTGTAGCATGTTTATGTTTGCATGTTGCATGTTATGTTTGCATGTTTATAGCAGCACTATCAACCATAGCCAAATTACGGAAAGAGTCCAAATGTCCATTGACTGATGAATGCATAAAGATGTGGTGTATATATATACAATGGAATATTACTCGGCAATAAAAAGAATGAAATTTTGTCATTTACAACAAAGCAGATGAAACTAGAATCTATTATGTTAAGTGAAATAAGTCCGAGAAAGACAAATATCGTATGATTTCACTCAATTGTGGAGTTTAAGAAGCAAAAGAGATGAACATAGGGGAAGGGAAGGAAAAATAAGGTAAAAACAGAGAAGAAGGCAAACCATTAGAGACTCTTAACTACAGAGAACAAACTGAGGGTTGCTGGTTGTGTGTTGGGTGAGGATATGGTCTAAATGGGCAGTGGGCATTAAGGAGGGCACTTGCTGGGATGAGCACTGGGTGTTATATGTAAGTGATGAATCACTAAATTCTACTCCTGAAACCATTATTACACTATATGTTAACTAACTTGGATTTAAATATAATAAAAAAATAAAAATAAATTTTTGTGTGATGTAAATAGTTGAACCTCAATATTGTTTTAATTTCTAGTTGTGTTTGATGTTCTTCATCTTCTTAAATATCTACTGATCATTGATATTTTCTCTAGTCATAAGTTTTGACCACTTTGGTTTGTTTCTTTTTAAATTGGTGTGTATATATATATATATATATGAAGAACTTCTATAAGAAGTTCTATATATAGTCTCACAATGATATTCTGAAGTATTTTTGATACATATGCAATTTTATTACTTCTGAAACTTCTAAGATAGAAAGGAATTGAAGTATCTGAGATATTACGTAACCCAATGACTTTAAAGTAATATGGACATGGTGGGGTGGTAGTGGGTTTACTTAAACCACCTAGGAAGCTCTTTCAAATTATACCCTCTTTGTTTTCTGGAAGAACTCTGGTATGGCAACCATGTTATAATAGCAATAGGAGTGGGGAGTTGGGGTGAGTAAGCACCTGGGTGTTTTGATAAACTACTTTTCCCACATGATTCTGGTGCATAACCCCCATAACTCCCCAAATACATAACTAATTGAAGATAAAACCATCATTCCATGCAAAAACTCTCTCTAGTTTTAGTCCAATCTTTTCCTAATCACACCAAGCTATTTTGTTTTGCCCCAACAGTTCATTTTAATGGAGTTTTCATGATACTTATTATGTCCAGATGAAAATGATCTTCTTCAATTTACTTAAACTGTGTTCTGGGAGCTCCCTTGCATTCTTCTGTTTCACTTAAAAACAAATAAACAAATTAATGAACAAACAACTACACAAACAAAAAAAAAATTTAAGCAGAGATGACCAATTGTTCACTAAAATGCACTTTATCCTTTCATATACTGGGTTTATTGCTGGTTTTCAGCTTCCTAGTGAGGTATTACATTTTTAGACCATTTTGTATCTAGCTGTGGCCATGTAGCCAGTTCCGACCAATAAGAGTGAAAGGGATGTATATCATTTTTAAGTGGGGGTGGGTTATTTTTCATTTTTCAATTCACCTTCTCCAGTTCAGAGAACCATAAGGCCTATGCCTAGATGATGGTAGAGCCTAGAGACAAAGATACTAATCTTTGCATCACCTCACAGAGGAAAGCCAGCTGACAAAAAACAATCAAATACCCAAGGACCCCAACCATTACTTAAGGTGAAACCATGTTCTATTGTGTTTAGCCACTAATATTCTGGGCATATTTCTTATGGTGTCTAGGATTACTCTAGTTAATACTCTCCTCACAGAACTAAATACCAATCACCAATCAAGCAACTCTTCTTCGTGGCTAACCAGAGAAGATGTGGTCCTTTGTCGCAAGAACTAGCCAATCACTGAGAAGGTGTGTGGTATAAAAACTCTGCTCAGATAGAGATGAGCCTGACAAATAAAATTCTACCTTACTGACTGTTTGAATGTGAGATATATACAGAGTTGTCATTTGGCTGTGGGGACAGAAACAAAAAGAGAGACCTGAGGTAAGTTTATATATTTATTTTGAGGGAGAGAGAGAGTGTGGGAAGGGCAGAGAGAGAGAGAGAGAGAGACAAAGAATCCCAAGCAGGCTCCGCACTGTCAGAGAAGATCCTGATGTGGGGCTTGAGCTTACCAACTGTGAGATCATGACCTGAGCCAAAATCAAGGGTTGGTCGCTTAATCAACTGAGCGAGCAGTGGGATATTTAGGCCTGGGAATGTGTTGGAGCATTTTATGAGACGCATTCCATCCTCTGAGAGACTCAGTCAAACTCTGTGCAGGATTTCTGTGTGGTTCCCATTTCCTCTGCTTCCATTTGTTTCTCTACAACAAATCTATTTTTCTTGAGGTAGTCTGAGTGAGTTTCTGCCAACCAAGCTTGCAGGCAGAAGAGCCTGACATATTTTTCCTTCTAAGTTTTCATTAATTAGTATGTATTAGATTTGCAATATAATTAAACATAAAAAATATTAATTAAAAAGTAGGCATTGCCATTGTGAGAGATTTTGGAAATATTTTATGATTATAAAATTAGGTTCAGTTTACTATTTTTTGGTCTTTAATTCTTTCAACAAACACATTAAATATTTCCTGTTTGCTGGATTGCTACAGAACAGAATAAAGAGTGGGAATCAAGACTGGATTTGAGTCATTCCATTTTTAAGTTCAATTATTCTCCCAGTATACTTCTTATTCATTATGCCTGCACTTGATTTGGAATCATCCATGTGCATGCTTACATCTGTCTTAGGTTGAGTCCTCCAGAAGCAATTTCAAGATGCTCTCCCAGGATGCTCTCCTGGATTCCCCTGGTACATATTAGCCATGTACTGCAGCACTTTCAGCGAACAATCTCTTTCTTCCTTTAGCAGGGCCATGCTAAGTTTTGACTCTATTATTGGTCTTGATTAGGGAGGAGAAATGGGCCAGATCTTGAGGAGGACATATACTGTTTTGTGAGGCGTCTCCCTCAGTTGAGGCCTCAGCATGATCTTCAGGAGAATGTAGTAGAGTCTATTATCCTCTAACAAGAGGGAATGGGTTTCTTATGTAGGCCCTGAGGGTTCTAGGGGAGTCTAAGAGTAATGTTCTTGATTGTACCCACCTGGATATCCCTACTTTTAGACTCCTTGGAAGGTCCCATTCCTTCCTGATGATGTAGAAGGCTTGCTGGGGCTGTGATTTCAGCCTTATCTGACATTCCCTACTCTTACAACTGGGTTCTGGCCCTGGTCTTCTGCATGGTCAGTCCTGTGCCTATAGAAGAGAAGGACCTCCATGAACACTGCCCTGGGAGCCTTCTGACTTTCACAGTTTTGCCTTAAGTTACTAATGGGTGGAACTGAACCTGTCATTTTCTCTCTTCAATGCATCAATACTACTCGACAATAACCAAATAACACCCCCAGTCCCTGTAATTACTATTTTCTCCACATTTCACAAATGCCAAAGATACCACAGAAGGCATTGTATTCCTCTGTTATGTAGTCCATTCCAGGTCACCACAGGTGAGATCCTTGGTCATTGCCAAGCTGCAGCATGCCGGAAGCCTTCAGTATTCACTTAACCCAGAGACAGAGTCCTTGCTGCCATCTAGCAAGGGAGTGATCCAACTTCAGAATCACATCCCAGCACTGCTGGCTCCTCCTTCTCTGCCCAACCATTAATTTGTGGTGTGCTAGGAGTGGATAGGTGGTGAGGAATTAGAGCCAGCTTGGTCTTGAAAGGAAGGTAAGAAGTAGAGAGATGGATAGATGGGAAAAAGGGAGCAGGGCCTGAAAGAGAACTGATTAAATTTATGGGAGAGAAAACAGCCAGGGCAGAAAAAAGGGAGAAGACACAAGACCCTGAGCTGGTGAGAGTAGATGGAATGCCGATTCATTGAAGTGCTTCTTCTTTTGAGATGCGAAAGGGGAAAAGAAAGAAATACATATAGATGAGATTGTCAGTGGGAATAATATAGAGAACTGAGCCCTCACTATGTATTTGGCACGGTTCTAAATGCATGGACAGAATTTGGTTTTAATTTAATAACATCAAAGATGATTTTTTAAAACTTTCCACCAGGTCTTTGGCATCATTGAATACAGTAAAATGGGAGAAAACAACTCAAGTGTTAACAATATGCCATTTCTTGCTATTAAGCCCCATTTCCTTCTGTACTTTTCTGAAAAGAGTTGGGATTTATATTTTTATATCTTATGACAATATCCAAAAAAACCACTCATTTTATAAAGTTCCTGTTGTTTCGATCCTTTCTTTCCATCTTTATCCCTTTACTTTTAATTTAATGGGCAGACCTGAAATTAAAAGTCATCTTGTCTGTGGCACATTGAATATAGAACGTGAATGAAAAGCTGGGAATGTTTGTTTTTCACAAGACATCTTGATTTGATAGCCTAGTAGGCAGCGATTTATTGCAGTAGTTTCAGCAGAGATCTTAAAAATGGTGAGCTTTGCCCTGAGCAAAAGGGCAAAGTTAACAAGAAGCTATATAGTGTCTCACCACTGCAAATAACGGTGGAAGGGTACAAGAGATAATGTCATGGGGCTTGTGCAGATTGAGGGGTCTTTGGAGTATTCTGTTGTGATAGAGATCAAGCAGTATCTTGTCATTCCCTATATCTCTATGTAATTCCTTTTAACCAAAGCCTATGAGAAGATCTCTAATATGTATACTACTGCTTTGTTTGATGAATGAATAATCTCATGCTTATTGCAACTGAGTTATTGCAAGTATGAACGTTTTTCACTAAAAAAGGCAAAGCTTCTGAGTCAACTGCAAGGGTTTTGCTCTCAATCTTACCTAGCAATATTATTCAGTTGTTTCTGATTTTGAGATGATGGAGACTTATAAGTTTTCACCGTACAAGATGTTTTTCTTTACAAATAGCAGTGGTAGCCAATTTTAGCACATTGAGAAGAGATCAATTAGGTAGGAACACTTGACCTCAGGATAATTGCATTTCTTATTTCAAGCAGCCTTAACTGATAATTTAATAAAATAGAACCAGTGGGATGTACATTTGCTCATTAACATTATTAACAATTTTCAAAATCAGTCCATACTTTGTACTAAAAATTTATCATGTACCATAGTTTAATGTATAGCTGGTCAATTTTGAACTCTGTCTGAGGAGGTTCAGTTACTGAATACTTTCTTTTTTTTTTTTTTTTAATTTTTTTTTTCAACGTTTATTTATTTTTGGGACAGAGAGAGACAGAGCATGAACGGGGGAGGGGCAGAGAGAGAGGGAGACACAGAATCGGAAACAGGCTCCAGGCTCTGAGCCATCAGCCCAGAGCCTGACGCGGGGCTCGAACTCACGGACCGCGAGATCGTGACCTGGCTGAAGTCGGACGCTTAACCGACTGCGCCACCCAAGCGCCCCTGAATACTTTCTTATAAAGTTTAGTCTGCAGTATTGACTCTGGGAATAGCATTAGAATAAGGTTTCAGTTTATTTCCTTTCGTTCAGTCGATAGATGAAAAAACTTCTGTAAACAATTATATAAGGGAAATAATTAAACATGGTTTGAATTTGTGTTCCCAAATCTATTAATTAACAGGACTAGGGAATGGGTCTTATGTTAAGGAAACTTGCAAATCTGCTGCTAGGCATTTTCTTTAAACCAGTGAGGATCACCCACTAAAAGACCAAAGACCATAAAAGGATTTAGGTAACAAAAAAGTTTATATCAAACACTTTTAGCCAATCATTTGGAATCAATCAACTTGGATGCTACTTAACTATGCTCACTTAGAATTATCATTATGCTGTGTTCTTTTAATTTAATGATTTGATGTTAGTGTACTTAAGGTAGCTTTTAATAAGATCAATTATTAGAGAATGTACTAGTCAATACCTTGTTGGCTACAAATGGCAAAAGCTGAGTTAAGAGTTTAAGTGAATTTAGGAATATGGCAGCAAGTGGAAGCATTGTTGTGAATATCTTCATAGTCCCAGATAAAAATAGAGGATCTAGATAGCAAAACTAATAGCCTATTTAAAAAAAATGTTTTTAATGTTTATTTTTGAGAAAGAGAGAGCATGCAAGCAGGAGGGACAGAGAGAGCGGGAGGCACAGAATCTGAAGCAGGCTCCAGGCTCTGAGCTGTCAGCACAGAGCCCCATGTGGAGCTCGAACTCAGAGACCAGGAGATCATGACCTGAGTCGAAGTTGGATGCTTCACCCACTAAGCCACCCAGACGCCCCAAAACTAATAACCTACTGACAATGTTTACCACAAAACTTGATGACAAGCTATCCCCACAAACATGAAAGATGGTAAATGAGAACAAATCATGTGACTCACAACCTGCACAGTGTCTCAACATCCCTGTGGCAGAGAACAGAAAGAAGCAATCCAGCATCTAGCAGCCAAGCGTAGAACCCAAACCCTGTAGGAATTCACTATAAATTGCAGCAGGCCAATTTGAAACAGCAGGTAAATCTGAGAGGGGTTTTGTCCAAACCAATATTGGGTGAGTACAGGGGAACCATGGCAAGTAGGAAGGATCTGGAACAGTCTAGCCCTTAGATTCACACTTGAAACTGACCTGCACAGATTCTCCGCCACAATAGGGCCCCACTCTGAGGAAAAACTCCTTGGAATAGAATCAAAACAAGTCAACCAGGATAGAGACACTTGAGACAGAAGACAGAAGGTCTAGGAAAAAGTGCAGGAGAGGAAGAGAGACAGGAAGTGTGAGAAAGCAAGCCACCATGTTACCAAGCATCATAAAGAAACATCAGAAGAAGAACCTCTGGGATGTTAGAAAAGCTATCGTGAAACTTTCATCTTTCTAAAGGCTCAGGAAAACATGAGTGACCAAAAAGTATCAAGGCCAAATTTCATACAAAGTTATTAGAAGAAAAAAAGAATAAGGAGCAGAAAAATATTTCTGTAAAAACAAAAGAATAATACACCCACAGAATAAAGTAAAACAGTAACCATTTATTTCAAAACATGATATCAAGAAAATAACACATGAAAGAGTAAGAGTCAGAATTTGAAAAATTCAGAAATGAGGTGATGTGGTCATAGAGCTTATGTAAGAATTAGAAATAAAAGGGGCACCTGGATCAGTCAGTTAAGCATCCAACTTCAGCTCAGTTCATGATCTCACAGTTCATGGGGTTGAGCCCTGTGTCGGGCTCTGGGCCGACAGCACAGAGCCTGGAGCCTGCTTCAGTTTCTGTGTTTGTCTCCCTCTCTCTGCCCCTCTCCCACTTGTGCTCTCCCTCTCTCTCAAAAATAAATAAGCATAACAAAATTAGAAATAAAAAGAAAACCCTTTTACTGTTTTGTTTTTAGCAATGAAGACTAAACTAGAAGCAACACAAAAACAATTAAACATAATAGATAGTGCCTTAAGGGAAAGGGGGTATAAAGAAGAAAATTTTAAAAATATGAAAGGAATAAAAAAAAAAAGACAAAGTGACAGATATTGAAAATGGAGAAAGAAGATCTGACATACAGATAAAAGGAGTTCCTGAAAAAAATCCAGAGCAAAGGAACAGAATGATTACTAAGAAGTATAAGTCTAGAAAACTCTCATGAGATTAAAAAAAAAAATTGATTATCTACTTAAAAAATAAAATTGAGACTTCAGATTGAAAGAGTGGCCCATGTACCTGAAAATATTGACCCCAAATGACCAATACCAAGACATATTATAGTAAAATCACTGGACCTTAAATCAGCCCCTTTTAAAACAAAACAACATCTTGGTGTTTGGAGGCAAAAACAGCCAACGGCTAATAAAGGAAATGATTAGATTGTTATCACATTTTCAACAGTGATACCACATGCCGGAGAAAGTGGAGTAACATATTTTAGATACTTAAAGGAAAAAAAAAAAGTGAGCTAAGGATTTTATATCCAAGGAAATTATTAAGTATAAAATGTACCAACTATTACTAACATGTAAAAGCTCTGAGTTCTTTCTTTCCCCTGAGCCCTTCTTGAAGAATCTACTGCAGATTTGTACTTCAGAGACCAACAGGAATAAAGAGGCATTGACATTGACGTAAGAGTTGGTGGTGAAGATGGCACAGGTGGTTTACTTGTAGAGTTAATACTATATGAGAGTTAAAAGGAGAGAGTATGGTTTGTACTGGGGGGGTGCTTTCAGAGAATACATAATATACCTGGAAAGATGAATGGACGAATGTGGAGAGCACCCACAAAAGTTTTTAACAGTCTTTGCAACTATTGGGGGTATTTGTATTGGTATTTTGAGACCATTATGTATGCAACTTGGGATAAAGTAAAATGAGTTACTATGGGGTATTGTAATTCTAGTATGCCCAGTGCCCTGAGAACCAGGATACTCAGTGGAAAAGAAGGCATACAGATGTAATATAGAAAAGATTAAGTGAAAACAAAAATAAAACAAAACTCCATTATCCCAAATTTGAATTGAAAGTGTCAGTGTGAATTCATGAATATGGAGAGAGAGCAAGACCTGATTAGGTCCAAAAACAATGACCAGTTTAGGAGCTATGATATTCCTAATGCCAAAGATGAGGTCTGGAAACAACATTTCCCATTAAAAGAAACCAGAGAGAAATGGCTGCTTCCAAGATGAGATGTGAGTTCAATAGCTTCTTCTGTCATAATAAGAAGACAGAAGCAAAGTTTCAGGATTGGAGTATATTTTATACATCTACATATGTATGAAATGTATATATACATATAGACAAAATTCTCTTTGTCTTGATTCCTGACAGGAAAGTGCATTTTGATTTGTATTTTTAAAAACTTGGTCTTAATTTAGATATTGAGGTAAAGCTATGAGCAGATGAAGAGCAGGAACAGAAATTCCAATTTATAAAGATATTTCAAGAATTAGTTTCACAAATCCTATTCTGCCCATATCAACTGTGATGTATTCCAAAAGTTAGTTGGTAACATGTAAATGCCAACTTGATAAGCAACTATATCTATATTTATATATCTATATCTGTATTTGTAGGAATGTATTTAAAAATGTGTACCAAGGGCTTACCCTTTTATCCCTAGACACCTATATTCTATATGCATATGGAATATTCAGTGAATTTAAATCTTCAATGACAGTTAATTTATTTTGTCTTCTGTGTTCACGGCATTTAAGTAAATCTTGGGGGGAAATCTCCTGCAGGATCACAGCAGGATCTCAATATGAACATACTGATTTGGGTGACATATAAGTTAAAATTCTCTTACTTGCACCTGGCAGAAACATCATTCAGTATAAAATAAAAGGATGCCTTTTTGGGGAAAGATTCTTAGGTACAGCCAGAAAGGAAAGAATGATCAAGGAAGGACTAGGATTCAACAAATCTTTAAGAAGAACATGTTTTGAACTGTTGGAACCTTTCATCTCCCATCTGTACCACTCAAGTTTATCTGCATCAGTATTTTGCTCTCAGCAAATCGAATTCTTTTCATTGTTCTGCTCACTGGGCTACTGACAGCTTTCAAAATCAGCATATTAAAGTTTCAGGCACTACAAAGAGGTAAACTCAATCTCTTGGAAAGAGACTCACTGGCTCTCCTTGGATCAGCTGTGAACTGAACCAGTTAACAGTGGCAGTTCATATAGAAACCACAAGGATAGAATGTGAGTTTGTGTTGGGGAGAATGGACACTTCCCTAGCAGACAGTGTTTGGAATGATACTCTCAGAAGAACAGGATGGTGCTAGAAAATAAAACAAACAAACAAACAAACAGTTGTCCACTATAGAAATGAAAAATAAATACCAACATTTAACCTCAGTATTGCTGGAAACACCACTGTGACTCTACATATGATTTTTATCTGATTTATTAAGGTATATTTTACATAAAGTACAATTCAACATTTTAAGTGTACAGTTTGATGGGTTTTAACAAATGGATATACTTGTGTAACAACCACCATGATAATGATGTAGAATAATTTCAGCACCCCCCAAAATTCCCTAGTGCCCCTATGCAGTCAATCTCCTCTAAATTGTTGAATGTGTTGGCCTAAGTTGTTTATAATATCACTTTATTATTCTTTTAATGCATACAATATCTCTGGTGATGCTCTCTTTTTCATTCCTGATATTGAAAGTTCTCTTTTTTTCTTGGTAAGTCTGACTAGAGATTTATCAATTTTGGTATTTTCTAAGAATCAGCTTCAAATTATAACTTTAAGAATAAATTAATTAAAACCTTTAAATTAAAAAAATTAAAAAACCTTTAAAATCAAAAAAATTAAAAACATTAGGCTTTTGCAATTATAATTGTGATAGAGATATTTGCTAATATATTTGTAAAATACAAAAACAAAGTTTCATAGCTTCATCCTGTGTACCTGGCAAGGTTAATTTTTGGAAATTTTCCTGCTTTTGCTTATATAATCATCCACAGAAGTGAAACATTTCTTCTTCTTGTCCAAGATGTTGTGTCTCTTCCTCTTTAAAACTCAAGCCAGGCTTAATTGAATTCCTTGTATGTGCCACAAGTAATTCAACTTTCTTTTCAAACCACCAACAAAATCGTTGACTCATTTCATTAATTTGAAATTCTTCTCACAGTGGTTGGTGCATGTATGTGTTTGTGTGTGTGCACATATGTACATATGTCTATGTACAAAACAAGGGTTTTCCCCACTAGATAGCCCCAGATATATTGTCCTGGAGAATATAAGGGATTCTCATAAGAGTTCTTTCTTATAAGTAGTAATATCAAGGTATTACTTAGGTCTTTTGGATGAAGGGAAGACGTATTTAGAGATTACCACTTTTAGTAAAGAGGCCCTTGGCAGTCCAATGGAAATATTTTAAAAGAAAGCAGAAAGGAGTGAAAGGAATAAATATGATTTTGTATGATAATGTAAACCAATAACTCCATTGTGAAAGGAGAGTTTTAAATGGAGAAAACTCCTTTTTCTCCTCTTTATAGGAATATTCTGCTTTTTTTTTTTTTTTTTTTAATTTTTTTTTTCAACGTTTTTTATTTTTTTTTTTATTTTTGGGACAGAGAGAGACAGAGCATGAACAGGGGAGGGGCAGAGAGAGAGGGAGACACAGAATCGGAAACAGGCTCCAGGCTCCGAGCCATCAGCCCAGAGCCCGACGCGGGGCTCGAACTCACGGACCGCGAGATCGTGACCTGGCTGAAGTCGGACGCTTAACCGACTGCGCCACCCAGGCGCCCCCCAGGAATATTCTGCTTTTAATAATTAATACTTCCCTGTGAAATATGTGTTTATATGTGTTGTGGTGTGTGTGTGTGTGTGTGTGTGTGTGTGTGTGTGTGTGTGTGTGTATCTATGTGTAACTTGCATCGAGACAGAACTGTATAGAGAACCAAACCTGGAGTGCCCATACTGATCCAGGACTGTTTTGGGAGTCTTGGATAGTCCAACATCACCATAAATTGTCCTGTTGGAGCACCAGGAATGTCTACTGGATTCATTGGAAAAAAAAAAGAACATCTTGAGAGAGAAGAACAAATCATGGAATAGTTTGCTTCCAGTGGGTATTAGGTAGAAGTTTTCTGAAAATAGACAAGGTTGTGCTACTCTCTCAGCCAGTAGCATAGACCACATGACAAGGGAGCAAGATGGAGAACTGGGGATTGATGAATGTGACATTTTGCTTATCTTTTCCTTGTACTATGGAAGAAGTGATGTTCAGCATTCATTTTAAATGGTTTTAACATTAATTAACCAACTCAAGCCCCATGTTGGGCTCTGCACCAGGTGTGAAGCCTACTTAAAAAAGATAAATAAAAAATAAAAGCTACAAACTCTGTCTTTAAGAATTTTGTAATCCAATAGAAGGGATAAAACACTAAGGCACATAGTTCAATAAAAGCATGAGTATGCGTGTATGTGCATGTGCGTGTGTGAAGAGTGAAGCTTCCCACCCCCGTTCTTCATATACTGTATGACCAGAGAGCATAATGTTCTTATAGCCTTCATGGGTTGTCTACCCTAAAGATAGTCCTCTAAATCATACACCCCATGTGACAATAACTATGTCATGAACCACTGCTCACTTTCCTGACACCTCGAAATTCCTGAACACAGCATTCTTAGAAGCTGCTACCCTATCTGCATGGCCCCTTACCGTGGCTAAATGGAGGTAGACCTTGACATCCAATTAAACCCATTCATTTATTCTCCACAAATTTGCTATACACAATTGTATAAATGAATCCCTTCTATTGGATTATAAAATTCTTAAAGACAGAGTTTGTAGCTTTTATTTTTTATTTATTTAAGTAGGCTTCACACCTAGTGCAGAGCCCAACACAGGGCTTGAACTCGTGACTCTGAGATCAGGACTTGAGCTGAGATCAAGAATTGGATGCTTAACCAACTGAGCCACCCAGGCACCCTGTAGCTTTTATGTGTAATACAAATACTGCATACAGTCTATATAACCTGAGGTATTTTAATAAATACCTGATTATCGAGTAACTGTTCTTTATAGTATTTGAAGGAGCTGCTTAGTTCCTATTACTGCAGGATTTCCTCCCTTCCTTCCTTCTTCACCCCTCCCTCCCTGCCTTCCTTCTTTCCTTCCTACCCCCTCCATCCTCTCTTCTCTCTCTCCCTCTCCCCACCTTCTTTCTGGCTTTTCTACTTAGAAGAGTTATATGTTGATTTAAATTATGTTTTATAGAACTCGCTTTGTATTTCTTTTTTGAGTTTTTATGTCCTAGTAAAGGATAGCATTTTAAAAGTCTTTTCTGGGAGGTTGTAGTTATGTTATTTTCGAGTTCATCCCTTGATTCAAGTAAATAGAATTGCCTTTATTTTTTTTAATGTTTATTTATTTACTTTTGAGAGATAGATAGAGAGAGAGAGAGAACGAGCACAAGTGAGGGAAGGACAGAGAGAGGGAGACACAGAATCTGAAGCAGGCTCCAGGCTCTAAGCGCTCAGCACGGAGCCTGACACGGGGCTTGAAACTCATGAACCGTGATATCATGACCTGAGCTGAAGTCAGACACTTATCTGACTGAGCCACCCAGGCGCCCCTAGAATTGCCTTTAAATAGGCTATTATTTGATATCTGTCAAAGGCATTGAAGAGTCTTAAAATTATAGCTCAGCGAACTCTCTTGCCTGATATTACACCAATGTTAATTCATAGAAAGTCAGGAGGTTTCCATGTGTAAATTTGATTTTAAATGAAGTTTTACTGAACCCACCTCACTCCAAATTTCTTGGCTTGTGAGATACCACATGAATCTCTTTCCCTTAGAAGAAAATGAAAAGAGTGCTCTGAACGAAAATAAATTTATTTTATTCTTCGGACTCTTACTTGCTGCCCTGTGTATTAAGGGCCATGAACTATTGTATTCATTACTTGTATGGTTTGATATTTTTGTGAAGTAAAATCTTTTCAAGACAAAATTTACAAATATTTTAACATTTAAATTCAAATATTAAAAATTTTAGTGTAATAACATTTTAATCACTACTTTCCTTTACAAAAATATATTTATATGGTTGGTGCAGACACAAGGAAGTGTGGGAAAGATGCTTACCTCAGTGCTGGCTCAGCAACAGTGGTGGGTAAGGAGAAGGTAACAGCATAATATTAAGTTCAGGGCTATGAAAGTTAATGAAATACTGACCCCTGTTAAAAGGAATTTCACTCCTGAGGGTTATTGCACAGCACCTGCAGGTTGGGGAGCTATTACTTGGGTCATGGGTGTGTGTGTGTGTGTGTGTGTGTGTGTGTGTGTGTGTGTTTAAGTTTACTTGTTCATTTTGAAAGGGGGTGTTGAAGGGGTAGAGAGAGAGAGGGAGAGAATCCCAAACAGGCTCTGCACTGTCAGCGCAGAGCCCGACATGGGGCTTAAACTCAGGAACTGTGAAATCATGACCTGAGCCCAGATCAAGTGTCAGAGGCTTAACCGACTGAGCCAGCCAGGCACGCTTGCTCTTCCCTTCTTACAGATCTCAGGGACTTGATTTCCTTTCATTTTAACATTTAGAAATATGTATCTTTAAAATTATGAAAGAAATTCATGTTTAATGCTAAATAAATGTAGAGTAACTTGAAGAGTATTGAGAAGAAACTGGAAAAAAAAATTTACCACAGCTCCACTGACCAAATTAAAAAAAACCCTCTGCTGACCCTTTTTTTAAAGTCTTTTTAATAAACTGAGAAGCTGCAATTATGGTAACTTCATTAGGGCACAAATAATAAATTAGTAGTATATCAGCTTTTGCCTTAGGCTCCATGTTCTTGGGATCCCATGTAAGGACACATAGCTAATATCAGCAGAAAAATAATTTTATTAAAGCTATTAGGTCATTCACAAAGTATCTTGGAGAGACAGAGAATCAGACTTGGATGCTACAGTTGCAAACAATGCTCATACCATACTCCTGGCCCTTGTTTTAGAGACTGTGGGGCTGCCGCCAGGCATAGACATTGCAAAGTTTGTCACTGAACCTGTGTCAGTGTTATTTCTGCAGCTGTGTGTGGCCACTCTCACCTTACTGGAACAGGGCCTATGAGATGCCTGTGTCTTCACATTGCATTTGAATTAAAGACTTGCAGTAGTGATTCTGAGTATTCATAGACCAATTTTATGCCTGTACCCTGACTGCAAGGGAAACTGAGAAAATGAGTTTCTGGCATGGACTCAGAATATGGCAAATTCTCCAAACGTAGCAAGACCTTTAGAAAGTACCAGTGAACTCAAAGCATGAACAATGTCCACAAGTTTCCTCCTGGCTGTGCAAGATCCATATACCCTCTTTTCTATTTTCTAAACTTTCAAACAAGACCAACAACAGCAATGACCAAATGCTTCAACCTAACTTAATGCAACAAACTCTTGAATGGATAAAACCTGATGCACCCTCTCTCTAAAGGCAAGACAACATAAAATCTCATTGGTCTTTGCATCCAGTTTCATATCCAGTGTCTCTAGCTTATAGCATTTCTACTCTAGTTGCATCGTGATACTGTCTTGGTGGTCTACAACATGGACTAAATTATTAAGTAAAATGCAACAATATGCCTTAGATAAAAGGGCAGGACAAAAATGGAAGAGAAAAAAAAGGAAAAATTAAAACTTTAAATATCACAAAGCATGAGAAGAAATTTTGAATGTATATATACCATAGTCCTCATTCTGCAAAAGAATTTGAGGCAATGATATTTTGATATCCTACTTCCCCACACATTTGATTTTTTAATTAACCACCTATAGTAACAATACCCATTTTGTTTTTGAATATCACCATTAAAGTGGGAGACCAAGCCCTTCTAATCTTCAGAATCTAAAGATGATTCTGAATCAGTTTTAGCATTTTACATCCTGGGGATGCACAGGGAATTTTGCCTCTGAATGTTCTCTGATCTATTCCAGAAATAGGTGTCTAATCTTTTTAATTGCAGCCCTGATGTAGGACTATCTTCAACAGCTAAAAAATAACTTTTACTGTTGCATCATGTGTGGTTCTTTGAAGACAGAGCAGCAACAATATGGGGTCCACATAGAAGTTAAAACTAAACCTGCTGTGGTGCTACTAATACAAAAAACTCCATGGAACGTGATCATCAGAAAACAGATATACTTGCCTGCAGGCCTCAGGATATGTACTGGGACTATTTTAATTTATCCTTAGTGATATCGGGCAAATTTCCTTTGAAAGGAGGTTATGATAACAATGCCAAGTTAAGATAGTTTAAAATGTGGAAAGCATGCTCATAAAGAAGTTAACTAAGGCATCGTTAATATTAGTCTGTTTTACCCATCCTTCCCTCTAACAAAAATTCTTTTTATTTATTTATTTATTTATTTATTTAAAAAAAAAAATTTTTTTTTTTCAACGTTTATTTATTTTTGGGACAGAGACAGAGCATGAACGGGGGAGGGGCAGAGAGAGAGGGAGACACAGAATCGGAAACAGGCTCCAGGCTCTGAGCCATCAGCCCAGAGCCCGACGCGGGGCTCGAACTCACGGACCGCAAGATCGTGACCTGGCTAAAGTCGGACGCTTAACTGACTGCGCCACCCAGGCGCCCCTCTTTTTATTTATTTTAAAAAATGTTTATTTTGAGAGACAGAGGGAAAGAGGGAGAGAGCGAGAGAGCATGCACACACACACAGGAGAGGGGCAGAGAGAGAAGGAGAGAGAAAATTCCAAGCAGGCTCCTCACTGTCAGCTCAGAGCCCCTCTGAACCATGGGATCAAGACGTGAGCCTAAATCAAGTCAGATGCTTAAATGACTGAGCCACCCAGGTGCCCCCCCAAAATTCTTTTTGAAATAAAGGGTTCAAAGTCCACATAAAACTTAATTTTTTCCTTTTTAAAAAATGTTTATTTTGAGAGAAAAAGAGAGAGAGAGAACGAGAGCACATGAGTGAGGGAGGGGCAGAGAGAGATGGGCGGAGAGAGAATCCCAAGCAGGCTTTGCACTCTCAGTCCAGAGCCCAATGTGGGGCTCAATCTCATGGCCCTGGAATCATGAGCTGAGCTGGTAATCAAGTCTGACACTTGACTGACTAGGCCACCAAGGTGCCCTCACGTGAAATTTAATTAAAAAAAATTTTTTTTTCAACGTTTATTTATTTTTGGGACAGAAAGAGACAGAGCATGAATGGGGGAGGGGCAGAGAGAGAGGGAGACACAGAATCGGAAACAGGCTCCAGGCTCTGAGCCATCAGCCCAGAGCCTGAAGTGGGGCTCGAACTCACGGACCGCAAGATCGTGACCTGGCTGAAGTCGGACGCTTAACCGACTGCGCCACCCAGGCGCCCCTGAAATTTAATTTTTAAAATAAAGCCTCTTCCCGCCCCCCCTCCTCCCCCTCCCGCCGTGCTCTCTGCCCCAGCCTCCAATAGCTATATGCCTTTGGGTGAGGTATTTGACAGCTGTAAGTGCCAGTTTCTTTCTTCCTTCCTCCCTTCTTTCATTCCTTCCTTCTTAATTTTTTTTAGTGTTTATTTATTTTTGAGAGAGAGAGAGAGACAGAGCGTTAGCAGGAGAGGGGCAGAAAGAGACAGAGACACAGAATCCCAGGCAGGCTTCAGACTCTGAGCTGTCAGCACAGAGCCAGATTTGGGACTCAAACTCACGTACTGAGAAATCATGACCCGAGCCGAAGTCGAATGCTTAATCAACTGAGCCACCCAGGTGTCCCCCCAGTTCCTTTATTTATAAGATGGGGTTATCATGTCTTGTTTGTTGGTGGGTTGCAAACATCATACGAGGCAATCGTGTATGTATAATGCCAGGAAGAGTGCCAGCAGCTTACATGACAGATACTTGGACAGGATAGTTGCTGGTTCCTCATTTTCTTGTGTGTAGGTCCTAAATTGTCTATCTCCCAAGGCTGTTGTGAGGGCAGTAAAGAGATACTACAGAGTATGTATATAGTATTTGGCCTTCAGTAAATGGTAGTTATTAGTGTTTTTGTACCCCAGATAGTCTTTAGGGAAAAAAATGCTACCTCCTTTCTTGTCTAAACATGAGAGGTTAATTGTTTATTGTATATCAATGCTGCACAATTGACATTATCCAAGTTAATTGGAAAATGGCATAATTACCTGAGGAGGGGAAGGGCAAAATGGAGGTGCCGCCAGATGCAAAGAGTTAATATATTAACTTTGGAGAAAGAGTGATGGAATGTGAAAGAGCCAGGCTGGAGAGAGTTAGGGAGGAATCAGACTGTGGAGGCTGATTGGGCCCTGCTATTCTTTGAAGGATCAGTAGAACCACAGTCCCACTCAAGTAGGCCCTGATGATGAGTAGCTGTCTTTGTGAGAATAACTATTGAAGCCTTAGCAAGATAACTGGGTTAATTTAGTCTACAGGGATTCTAACTTGTTCCATGCTCTCTTATTTTTCCTGGGAAAGTAACAGAGGATGGCAGGATAACTTTCTCAGCTGACTCAGATGCCTCGTTTGTTAGAAGCTGATACTTCTGATAAGGAAATTATCCATGTGCTTTTGGGAGGGGGTGAAGTATTGAGTCTCTGTCCTCTACTGGGTTGTTACTAAAAAGAGAACATATTCCAGTCAAGCAACAACAGGTGGGTTCCCAAACATCATCCCCTCCTTCACCACATCCCTTCTTCCTGCTTGAGCATTTGCCCCGTCTGGGCCTTCTTTGTAGGAGGGATCACTCATTGTATGAGTCAGGGCTCTTTTGAGGATAAATGATAGAAACTCAGTTTGAATTAAGTGAGCTCAGAGGTGAATTTGTTGGTTCACAAAATTGGAAGGACAGGAGTATAACTGAGGATGATCAGAACCAGAAGCTATAGCACTAATTTTCTCTCAGCGTATGTCTGTTTCTCTATAGTTGTTGATTTCATTCTCTTCCACTGCAAAGAGGTAAAAGTGAGAAAAAGTTTCTCCTTTCATTTCCATGGACTTGGGATGTCTTGGGATGGACTTTGATTTCTGCCACAGACTTAGGCTACAACTGAATATTATCTGGCCATGGGGATGAAGTTAGTTCTGATTCGGATTGTGTGACTCAGGGTGGGAAGACATATTGCCCAAAAGTAGGGACTAGGTGACTGGTGATCATTTCCTAGAAATGGCCTCTGGGAGTTTACTGTGAGTTGGGTAATCTGCATCCACAGTCTGTAATTTATTACCATCTTGTAGCTAATCCTTTTTTTCTAATTTCTCATTCCCTGTACATCCTGCTAGAGATGAGCCTTACTTAGAAGGCTCCCTTTGTATACTTATTGGAATAAACAGTTGAGTACATATTGTGTGTCTGGCTTTGGAAGGGATTTTGGAGATACAAAATTGTTTCAACATGATCTCTATCCTCAAAGGACACACGCACATGCATTCATAAATGAGGAAGTGCAGGCATTATAAAACCATTACTGCAAGACTGTGATTAATATTTTTAAACTTAACTGTGTAATTAAACTACTGTAATTGTAGCTTTAATTTATTGGAACTTTCCTTTCAGTGTTTCTCTATCTAGTACTCTATAGATCAAATTAGACTCAACCGAGCTTTAGAACTGTGGAAGCTGAATGTCTGAATTCTCTGCTTCCGCCATAGCCTCAAGAAGCTATATGTACAAGTAACAATCTGTGGGCTAGTTGCCCTGGTAACATGTATGCATTTTGCCAGACCCTCAGAAAGATGTGATCTCTAATTAACCTTAAAATTAACAGGCTAACAGCAAAGATTTCATAACAACTCAGAAGAAGAGGCAGCAAATATTCTGGAAAATGTAAATCTGAGGTGACACTTGTAAACCTGCTGAGATGGTAAAATATTATGGGATTTCAAAAGGCTAAGAGACTACAAAGCACCAACATCAGAACAGTAATTGAGTGTATTTTTTCCTCAGTCCAATTCCTCACATCTAAATGCTTTGAAGGAAATTAGAAAAAAAAAAAGGTTTAAAAATGTATTTAGCCCAACATCTTTTAGAATAGATGTTAGGTATCACATTAAAAATGGAATCTACTTAGGGCTCCTGGGTGGCTCAGTCAGTTGAGCATCTGACTCCTGATTTTGACTCAGGTCATGATCCCAGGGTTGTGTGAATGAGCCTTACATCTGGCTCCACACTGAGCCTGAAGCCTGCTTGAGATTCTCTCTTTTTCCTTCTGTGCCTCTCCCCAACTCGTGCTCTCTCTTTCTCTCTAAAATAAAAAAAAAAAAAAATGGAATTTGCTCTTAAGGAATTATTAATTGCATATTTTGACCTGTCTCATTTCCTGTCTTGGTGATTCATTCTTTATTCTCTAGTGAATAAATAAGAAGAGAATACTTTTTCATGCATGAATCATCATTTTGTGTTGCAAAATTGGGTGGAAGAAGCCATATTTTTTCTCCCCAGGTTGGGACTTAATTGACATATAATGTGGTATAATTTTAAGGCATACAGTGTAATGATATATTTTGTATATTTTGCAAAATGATAACCACAATAAGGTTAGTTAACACATCCATCACCTCACATAGTTACAAATTTTTGTGTGGTGAGAGCTTTTAAAATCTACTCTCTTAGCAACTTTCAAATGTACAATATAGTACTATATTCACCATGTTCTGTATTACATCCCGAGAGCTCATTTTATAACCGAAATTTTATACCCCTTGACTACCTTCACCCATTTCCTCTACTCTCCCCTGCACCACCCATCCCAGCAACCACCAATCTGCTTTCTGTTTCTATCAGATTGGTATCTCTTGAAGATCCTGTTTTGGCTACATGACCAGAAGTGGAATGGTTGGGTCATATGGTAGTTTTATTTTGAATTTTTACAGGAGCCTCCATATTGTTTTCCATAGCTGCTGTACCAATTTACATTCTCACTACAGTGTGCAAGGGTTCCCTTTTCTCTAAATCCTTGCCAGCATTTATCATCTCTTGTCTTTTTGATGATAGCCATTCTAACAGGTAAGAGGTGATATCTATTGTGGTTTTGATTTGCATTTCTCTAATGATTAGTGATATTGACCACCTTTTGGTGCACTTATTGGTCATTTGAATACCTTTTTGTTTTTTTTTTGAAAAATGTCCATTCAAGTGCTTTGCTCACTTTTAAATTGGATTATTTGTTTCTTTGCTATTGAGTTGTATGAGTACATTATACATTTTGATATTAACCCCTTATCAGAAATGTGGTTTGCAAATATTTTCTCTCTCTGTAGGTTGCCTTTTTTATTTTGTTGATCATTTCTTCTGCTGTGTGGAAGCTTTGTAGTTTGTTGTAGTCCCACTCATTTATTTTTGCTTTTGTTGCTTGTGCTTTGGGTGCCAGATTCATGAAATTATTACCAAGACCAATGTTAAAGAGCTTTTCCCCTATGTTTTTTTCTAGCAGTTTTACAGTTTCAGGTACTACATTTAATCCATTTTGAATCAATCTTTGTGAGTGGTGAATTATATTTCATTCTTTTACATATGAATATTGAGTTTTCTCAGACCCTTTTACTGAAGAGACTATCTTTTCTCCATTGACTATTTTTGGCTTCCTTGTTAAATATTAGTTGACCGATATGCATGGGTTTGTTTCTAGCCTTTTGATTCTGTTTCATTGTCTATTTGATTGGTTTTATGCCAGTACTAAACTGTTGTGATTACTATAGCTTTGTAATATAGTTTGAAATCAGGAAATGTGATGCTTCCAGCTTTGTTATTTTTTCTCAGGATTGCTTAGGCTATTTGGAGTTTTGTACGGTTCCATATGAATTTCAGAATTGTTTTTTATATTTTTATGAAAAATGCCATTGGAATTTTGATCAAGATTTCATTGAATCTGTATATCACTTTTGGTAGTATGGACATTTTAACAATACAAATTCTTTTAATTCATGAAAACAGGGAATCATACCATTTGTTTGGGTCTATTTCATCAATCTTAAAAATTTTTTTTTAATGTTTATTTTTTGAGAGAGAGACACACACATACACAGAGTGCTCGCTGTGAGTGGGGGAGGGCAACAAGAGAGGGAGACACAGAATCTGAAGCAGGCTCCAGGCTCTGAGCTGTTCACACAGAGCCTGCCATGGGGCTCGAACTTATGAACCATGAGATCATGACCTGAGCCAAAGTCAGATGCTTAACTGACTGAGCCACCCAGGTGCCCCATCTTTCATCAATCTTACAGTTTTCAGTGTACAGATATTTCACCTCCTTGGTTAAATTTATTTCTAAATATTTTATTGTTTTTTACTACAAACACATATTGTAAGTGGGATTGTTTTCCTTATGATTATTATCTTTTGGGGGGGATAATTTGCTGTTAGTATATAGGAACACACTGACTTTTGTATGTTGATTTTGCATCCTGCAACTTTATTGCATTTATTGAACAGTTCTAACAGTTTTTTTTAATGGTGTCTTTGGAATTTCTAAATGTAAGATGATATCATCTGCAGAGAAAATTTTATTTAATTTTTTGTGATTCAGATGTCATTCTTTCTTCTTCTTTTTGCTCTTCTGATTGCTCTTCTTTTGCTCTTCTAATTGCTCTGACTAGAATTTCCAGTACTCTATTGAATAGGAGTACTGAAAGTGGGCCCCTTATCTTGTTCCTGATCTTAGAGGAAAAAGTTTCAACTTTTCACCATTGAGTGTGATGTTAGTTGTGGGCTTGTCATATGTGGCTTTATCAGGTTGAGATACATTCCTTTTATATTTGATTTGTTGAGAGGTTTAAAAAAAATTTTTTTTAATGTTTATTTTGAGAGGGAGAGAGAGAGAGAGAGAGGCAGCAAGCAGGGGAGGGGCAGAGACAGAGGGAGAGAGAGAGAATCCCAAGCAGGTTCCTGCTGTCAGTGAAGAGACTGACATGGGGCTCGATTTCACTAACTGAGAGATCATGATTTGAGCAGAGTTAAGAGTCAGACTGACTGAGCCACCAAAGAGTTTTTTTTTTTTTAATCATAAATGGATGTTGAATTTTGTCAAAATTTTGCCAAAATGTGTTGCTATGTATCTGTACATTTAAGTAGGTGGTCTCCTCTTCCGGACTTTATATTTGCTTTGGCAGGAATGGTCCTTCACCATTTAGCCCTGCTTGGGGTTCTGATGGATCAGCAAGGAGTGTTCTTGGGCTAGTAGGGCTTCCTATCCGGGTCTCTATTTGGGCAAGGCCACACTGCCCATGCTTAGAGGTCAGGCAGTACCACTGGTTGGGCTCAGCCTTCAGGTAGGGTTGCTGCACGGGCTCCCTAATTGGATAGGCTACTGGCTGTGCTCTGTGGTAAGTTGGGGCCACTAGATGGGCTGGCTCTGCAATCACCTCTAGTCTGGCAGGGCTAGCAGCTGGCTTTATTCATTGGCATCACTGTCACTGGTGAGATTTCTCAAGTGGGCAGGAGTATAGGGCTCTACAATCCTTCTTGCTCAGCAGTCTCAGGTTGTGATCCTCAACTAGATGGTGCCAGGGGATGGACTCTGAGTTCAGGCGGTCAGGGCCTGCTTCCAGGTTGTTCAAGGTGGTCAGGCCCTGCTCTGGGATCAGGTGGGGATGCGTACTGTACCCTGAAGCTGGGGAGGGCTGCAGGCTGGGCTTCATAAACAGGGAGACTTCTGACTGTGCTGGCTTGCTGGGCAGGGTCGTTGGCCAGGCTCTTTGGTCTGGAGAGCCTTCCAGCTCGATTCCGCAGTTCGGTGGGTTTAGGGACTGAAGTCAGGTAGGGTTGTTGTCTGGCTCCTTTGTCTGGTGGTCCTGCAGATATGCTTCATGATTGGACGTGGTCACTGGCCAAGCTTCCTGCCTGGAAAAGGGTGTAGGCTGCATCGAGCAATTGCTCCAGGCTTAGGCTGGGCTCAGCTGCTGGCTGGGGCCATAAAATAACCACAGATTAAGCTCCAGGCAGCCAGGGATTCTCTGGTTAGGTAGGCTTCCTTGTCTCACCTCACGGGGCTGAACCCTATACTGAGCAGTTAGGCTGGCTGCAGATTTGATTTCCTGCCTCTCCGGGGTCACAAAGCGGGCTCTACCTCTAGTAATGCCTACTGGCTGGTGACTTGAATCAGGCCAACTGCCCACCAGCCCCCCGGCCAGGCAGGTCCACTGGCTTGGCTCTGCGGATGCAAACATCCGCTGCCTGGGTTCTGTGGCCGAGGCTGCTAGCGCAGCTCTAGGACGCTACACAGGTGCCTGTGTTTTCTGGCCAGGCTTCCTGGTAGGGTGGGACTGGAGGCTCTATGCAGCGGTAGGTGGAGCTTCAAATTTGGTGGTGTGCTCAGGCGAGGGCTGGAACGGGCTCCACGCAGGCCCTGCTTAGTGGCTGGTGACCTGCACCAGGCCGAACTGCCCGCCAAGCTCCCTGTGCAAACTAGTCCACCGCCACCGCTCTGCACACGGGCTGAACCACTGGCTGGGATCTGCGCTTGGTCGCCGCTGGGAGGAGCAACGCAGTAGGCCCAGGTCTGAACGCCCGATGCTGTTAAGTCTTATCCCCTCTACTTTTCTGTTTGATCCTCAGTGGGCCGGCCCCACACATTTCCCCCAGGATTCTTGTGAGGTGACACCCAACTGGAAGTCCTGGGAAATGCCCCACAACTCTGGAGGGGCTGCATGTCTGTGCTGGGCTTTGTCTTTCCTGCTGGAGAAACCGCAGGCCCAGGATAGCCCTCTCGGTTCAGCTCGGAGCCAGCGTGGGGCGAGGCCCGCAGAGGGCAGCCGTTCCTCTTAGCGTTCCAACGCGGGCCTTCTCTGTCTCTGCGGTCCAGGCCCTTCAGCCTCCGCTCTGGGTGCTAGGATTTTCACGGTGGTGCCTGATCTGTGGATAGTTGCCAAGTGGTCCTCTCCTACGGGGGACCGAAGTCAGAGCGACCTGTGCCGCCATGTCGATGACGTCACTCTGGACGGACCATCTTCATACTCTAGTGTGCATTGGACACGTTTTGTGCAGCAGAAACAGGGGCATAATGCTCAATTAAAGGGGCCAGCGGTCCCAATGGAGTCCCATTGCATAGAATTGTTGTGAACAGATTTAACTACTGCGTAGTTTTGTGACCAAATGTAAGCGTGACAACTAGGCATTGAAACTCTCCAGGACAGAAGTGAGGAAACTACTCCAGGTAAGGAGACCCAGGGAGCGTTGCAGAATGGACTAAGGAACAGATTCTGTGAAGAAATGGATTAGTATACATAAATATTTACGAGGATGACAAAGACTCTTACAGGGAATCAAACATTTGAGGTTGAAATTAGCTGGCATGGCATCTCCATGACTTCTTATCTGTTAACTGGGCTTCCCTCTTCCTTTGGTTGTTTCTGGGTAGCTCAGCATAAACACCCAGGAAGTAAAATCTCTGAAGGGTTAGTTCCTATGAAGAGACAAGATTAAAGTAGATTCTTTATGCTCTCAAGTCAGTTGGCCTTTTAATACGTTGCCAGTACAAAAAATTTATTCAGCCTTCAACAAATTTTTCAAGGCTTCCTCATTTCCCCTTCTTCCAACATAACTTCTGTTTCATGGTGAATGAAATCTTGCTTTCAGCAATTTCAAAGTAACTTCACCTTATCCACATGATTTTAGGGATCAGAGAAGAGGCCAGATTAAATATTAACCTTTAACTGTGTTGTTCATGCTGACACTCAGGCAAATCTGACTTTTCTGGGCTGATGTTTGGCAGGGGGTCCTATTTTTTGCAGCTGTAGGCTAGAAATTATGGAATTTATGCAAAGTTAAGGTCTGCTTTGTGTGAAATTAAATGATAAAATGAACACTGGAAACTTGGCAAGGTATTCTTTTTTATTAACCAAGTGAAGAAAACTCCTTTTATTATAACCTCGCAAGCTTTTCTGTTCTTTGGTTTTTTTTTTTTTTTTCTTCTACCTTTCTGTCACTCTGTCTTTTTTTTTGCTTTTTCATTTTAGTAGTGATAGGGAGAGGGGAGCAGGTGCTCCTAACTGTAAATCCTACCTCCCTGACGGGGTGGTTAGGTTCTGGAAGATTTTCTGACATCTTTGTGGATTGTCTCTTAGCTATAGGACATTTTTTTCCCTTTGTGATATATGGGTTGTGAAGTCATTGTGTCGACTATATTCAACACCCGGGGGTTATTGTGGGTTGTAGAAGAGCGTGTTATGACCACTGGGTACAATAGAGTAGTACTGACTCAGATTATACTGACAGGTAGAATTGCATATTATGTTTGAGCGATTCGAGTTAAGATTATTTTTTAATTTTTCTACTGTAATTCACATATGCCTCCCTTTTAAAAAATAATGTTTTATTCTTCCTAGCTGGATCTGAAATTGCCTTTTTGTACAGAGCTCAAAGTTTATAGCATATTATTGTCATTTATCCTGAGCTAGTCGTAGTGTTATTTTTACTTTAATCACTGGGCAGAGCTGGGGATCAGAGTTTTGGCACAATTTCTTGTTTCACCATATCATTTGGCCCTCTTGATAGGTTTTTATAGAAGTTAATTTTTTCTTTTTTAAGTAATGTTAAATGTTTATTTTTTTAGAAAAAAGATCTACCTACCTTTTTCATAGAAGAAGAATGAGACTATAAAAAATTAACTTTAATAAGCTGGTGGACTGACAATTCTAAACTTCTCATAGGACCATATAATCATTTTTGCTGGCTTTTTTTTCACTTTGAAAGACAGACATTATTGCATTTCTGTTTTCTTAGAGTTTGGGTACTGTCACAATATTCTCCAGGCTTTCAGAAGTTTGCTAATGGTTTAATTCAATTGTTTAATTACCCTAAAATTTAAGTTAGAATTGAAAAAAGCAATTTTATAATCTTTAACTACATACATTCCAATTTTATAACAATAGATTCTTGGTTCACGTTTTGGCTGCTTTTATGTTCAGAGAAATACATGACCTCTTAGTGAAAATCAGAGTTAATCAAATGTTTCACATTTAAAGAATTTTATCCTACTTCCTATTTAAAGTTTCTTTTCCTATAAGGTACACTATCATTCTGAAGTGTTTTTTATGTCTAACATTCCAAGATTCTCCAATCCCCAGAGACGCTTCCTGCTGAAATCTGTTGTGCTGCAAAGGGGCCTATGAGAAACACAGTCTTTAATTCCTTATCTGTACTCCTGTCTCCTCTCCTGCCTTCCTTTTCACCTTTTCCTTTTCTCCTTGACCCTGAATTCTTGTCTTAGTTGGCAGAACTGCTAGAATTCCTGCTGATAAGTCTCAGCGAGAGATTCCGTTTTCTGCAGAGGGCAGGAAATGTTGCTGCTCCTCCTTGATTGATAAGAGGTGCAGAGTCCTGCAGAGCAGCTGCAGTAAGCAAATCCCTGCTTCCGCAGAAGTGGGTGTTTTTAAGACATTGATCTCCACCTGAGAGTTTGCCTTCCTTGTGAGGTGTCAGGAAGGATGACTGGGTGTACTGACATGGTCACTGGCCAATCTGTGGTTGTATCCACTGTGTAGTGATCATGCCACGCTGGAAGGGGAACACGAGGTGCTGAGATTACGGCACTCAATCATGATTAATGTTGATAATAAGCACAGCTACATTGCCACAGTGGCCTTTATATTGAGTTGTTTTTGTTATGACTATTATTGTTCAAGAATTGCATTTTCCAATTAATGGAAGTACTTTAGGTACATTATCCATAATAATCATTTTTAATGATAACAACGAATATGGAAATTAGGCCAGAGCATAAAATTAAGGATATTTGAATAATTATAGTGCAATCAAGTCAAAATTACTGACGTCTTTATTTGATGCTGGATTATGTGGAAAACAGCACAAGAACATACGTGCTTTGGAAGTTGAAAGTACATCAGATTTTGACAGCACATCTGCATAAATTACCAAGTAGTTTGGATGAATATTTTTCCCCCATAAATCTTCAAGTAAAAAATAATAGTTGTAAGGATGAGTTTTGAACTAAACTGGAGGGAGTAAACCAACATTGCAAATAACTTCTGAAACATGTTTGTTCTTTGAAAGCATAGTTGTGTAATCTATGTTTGACACAGTGCCTAGGCAGTAGTGAAACATTGTTCTTAATGTTAAAAGATGTGCCTTTTAACCAGTAGAATTGACTAGAGGGAAATGTAATGAATTAAGTCAATGACTAAGCATATAAAATGTATTTAGGGTGTGCCTGGCTGGATCAGTTTGTAGAGCATGTGACTCTTGATCTCTGGGTTGTGAGTTTGAGCCCTGGGTTGGGGGTAGAGTTTACTTAAAAAAAAAAAAAAGTATTTGGTTGAAGGGGTTGTTAGATAAAACAAACGTAATTTTACATGTCAGAAATATTTCTTTATGCCATGTTAGCATTGGAATGCAATAACTCAGTGGATTTAGAAGCATATGCATTGGTCAGTAATATACATGATCACACAGATGAAATAAGGAGGAGTAGGTTTTGTATGAATATTTGACTTTCTTGAGACTACAAACATGAAGTGAGTCAAGGACATGTTTGGAATAAGACCAAGTAGGATAGAAGTCTAGGCTAAAGATGATCTGCACAGGCTTGCTCCTAGATTCTGTAGTATAGTGACCTTCTTTTCCTGTTACTATATTAAAAAATTATTGGAGATAACTGTGGTTGTTCAAATAATTCCCTTTTCTCCAAAGATATCCACACTTTAATCCCCAGATCCTGTTTAATGTGTTACATTATAGGTTATAAAGGACTTTGCAAATGTAATTAAGGTTATGGATCTTAAAATAAGGAGATTATATTGGATTATCCAGGTAAACCCAGTGTAATAACATGAGTCCTTTAAAGCAAAAAAGAAGGTAGAATAGTCAGTCAGAGAGATGTGGCAGAAGAGGAAAGCAGAGGAGAGGCTGTAGAAGGTGAAGTCAGAGAGATTTCAAGCATGGGAAGGGTTTGATATACTGTGCCTGGCTCTGAGATGCAAGGGCCCCTGTACAAAGATGGAAGGAGGCCCCAAGAGTTAAGAATAGGCCCTAGCTGAGAGCCAGCAAAGAAATGGATACTTGAGTCCTAAAATAGCAAGGAACTGGATTCTGCCATCGACCTGAATGAACCTGGAAGAGAATTCTTCCTAGACCTTCCTGATAAGAGCCTAGGTTGCCAACATTTTGATTTTGGTCTTGTGAAACCTAGAACAGAGAAACCAGTTGAGCCAATTTGGACTTCTTACCTACGGAACTGTGAGATAATAAAATTGTATTGTTTTAACGTTTTAAACTTGTGATTGTTAGAGTAGTGATAGAAATTAATACAGTAACATACAGTAAAATACTCAGATTTTAAATTTACATCTTGATGAATTTTTCTCCATCTGTAGTCCCATGTAGCCATCAAATCAAGACAGAATATTTCCAGATCCTTAAAAAGCTCCCTCATGCTCCTTCCCTGTCTATACCCTCTTACTTGCCCAAAGTAATCACTACTCTGACTTTGTTACCATAGGTTACTTTTGCCTGTTTTTGAACTTCTTCTAAAGGAATTGCATATATACTGCTCCTTAGCTCACACTATACACAAATTGGATGATAGAACTAAATCTATCACTTCACTAAAAGTGAAGCTTCTAGAAGAAAATATAAAAGAATATATTCATGACCTAGAGGCAGACAAACACTTCTTAAACAGGATATAAACAACCTAATTCATAAAAGGAATAGTTGATAAATCTGATTTCATCATATCAAGAACTTCTGTTTACCGAAAGACACTATTAAGATAGTAAAACGGCAAGTCTGAGACTGAGAGAATATATTTGTAATGCATATATCAATATAAGACTTGTATCCAGAATATGTAAATAACTCCTAGAAATCTATAAGATAAGCAATTAAAAAAACAACAAGCAGTTCAATACAAAGTGGGGAAAGACTTGAATGAGCATTTTACAAAAATAGATGTACAAAAGGCCAGTAAACCTACAGACAGGTGCTGACATCACCAGTCACCAGTGAGATGACACAGCACAAGAAGACGCTACTGCACAGGTAGCAGAACGCCTAAAATTATGAAGGCAGTGCTTTTAACAAGAATGCAAAGCAACCGAAGCTCTCATGTATTATTGGTGGGAGTTAAACTGGTGCTACCCGTTTGGACGAATGTTCGGGCCATGTCTACCAAATGTAATCACGTTAATATTTTAGTGGGTCAGACTTCACTAGAGGAGTCAAAGTAACCAGGAGTGGTGCTGTGAGAGATTTTGTGAACTCTCTGAGGAAAAAGACTGGAGAGGTGACGGGAGCTGTATAAAAAAGCACGTGAGGTAAATAAAGGGATGTATTGCATCTGTGTGTTTGAGAGGAAGTTGGACACTGTGTAAGCTTATTTCTTCTACCAGCAGGGCTACAAGTATAATCAGACACTTGTGAATAAATCAAATGTTTCTGAAGCTGTGTGGCCTCACCTACCTGGCTTTTCTCCTTTGCCACAAAACAGGATCCAGAATTGTGAGATGGTCAGTGCGTGCTCTTGTGGGCTTAGACTGTCACCCATTGAGGCAGCTCCTGCTCATTTGCTCTTCTGACCCTGCTGCTGTTGCTGGAATGGGTGGGGTCTGCATTGTCATGGGGTTTGCTAATCAGTGATGTTTTGCAATAAAAATATGTGAAAGAATACCAGAGCAGCTTCCCATTCCTCTTAAATACTCTCTAAAATTATCAGTGTGTTTTAAATAAGTACACAATAAAAATGTTAGTCTGTCCAGAGTTAACATTTTCCTTCCAAAACCAAGTTTTGGGTGTTTTAATTTTCAAGAAGACATTTCCAAAGCTAGAGTTATTTGCATAACAGGATTTCTCTTTTTTTGTGTCCTCTGTTAAGAGGCAATTAATACTTTTCTTTCTTAGGGCTGTTCTTCATCGGGTGTTCACAAAAGAAGTCCATTTTGATGACTAAGTGGGTCCCAGAGAGATGAGGACAGCATCTTTAGCCGCTACTGGCACATACTCTCCTCTTTGTCTTGATGCTATTGATAGATTGCCCTAATTCCTTCTTGTTCATCATCACTTACTTTTGTCTTGTTATAGAAACCACTTTCTGGCATTTTAATATTGAAGACCTTTTGTTTTCCCCCATGTCCATTTCTTCTATGATATAGATGAATACAGACTCTAATCCTTTTCTGTTGTTCTTTATTGGCCAGAGGAAAGTAAACAACTTGATTGTTCTCAGAACCTGTCTCATGCCTCATTAGGTCCAGGGGGTAAGCAGACGGCAGCAGCATTACATGGCTCTGCTGAAACATCTGATTTATTTTTATGAGCAAGTTATAGTCTTTAAGACATGAGCACCAAAGTCACAAGTGGTGCCATATACATCATAAAAATGAAAGATGTTTTCTTACATGTCATGAAATAACCCATGCATGTAATTCCTTTGAGGGGAAAAAATAAATAGTTGCTTTGAACAAATTGATTTTTTTAACCATGTTATACAGTTGACTTTCTAAAACCAATGATTTGGTTGCCTTGGCAAAAATTAAAAAGCACAAAAAATGTTAGCGTCTGTATCTCAGAAGAGTGCAAAAATTCAGATTTCCCTGGCTTAAAGTATGAATTTTTGATCCAGTTTTCATAGAAAAGCTTCTCCATTTGGAAGATTGTACCTGTTCTCCCTTCTGTGCAACAAAGTTCTTTTGTTTAGAAATACGTATCCTTAAGCGATTTCACTGATGATGAATGAGCACAACCAAACCTTTGTTAGCAGAAGGTCTGGGTGGTTGAGTTTAGTCTTTGTAGACCTGAGAATAAGTTCAGGACGCCTTTTGGATTTATTAGACAATCATAATAACCTTGCACTTCCCAATATTTTATCATTTACAGATTACTTTTTCTTAATAAACTTGGCAGATCGTTTTCAGTCCCTATTTTTCAGGTAAGAAGATCCTCATCAGAAGTTAATTTATATGGCTATTAAGTGACAGAAAATCACCTTAAAATTCAGTATTCCTATAATGGGGTCCTAGAGTCTAAGTCTTAATTCTAATACTGATTTTAGTTACTTATAGTTGCTTTTACAGAAGGCTGTGAGAAGAATTGTTCCTTGATGGGTTGGCATACTTAGAGCATTTAACTCAGAGCTGGGCATCAAAGGCTGTGAGTTCTAGTTTGGGCTCTTTTAATTCAGAAAGCATGCTACCTTCAACAGGTTTCTTACTCAGCAATCAGCAAAATATTTCTCAGGGGCATACAGAATGCAAAGTATGATATTAGGCACCGTGGCACCAACAAACAGAAAAAATTCTTTTTCTCTAAAACACTTACAGTCAGCTTCTGGAAATAAGGTTTATCACAAAGTTTCAATTCACACTCAAGATTAGAGTTTTATAAGGCAGGTCAGTCATAGCGTCTTTAAAGCTGAGATCTGTTTTAGTCCTTCCCTCTTTGTTTTTTTTTTTTTTTTTTTTTAGGTTAGAACCCAAAGTTTGACGAAGAAAAGTGACTTGTAATGGGAGCCCATAGATAGATGAATAGCAGAGTTGAGCTTAGACTGGAATGCTTTGGTGCGTAGTTGAGTGTTTTCCTGTTTTACCATTCTGAACTGTCCCAGGAGTTGGGCAGACTGTTAATGCAATCTATTCTTTGAAGGCAAAGTCACTGTATTCTGAGAAAAAGCTATGGAGGAGGACACATCTGAGTTGGCCTTGAAAGCTGTACAGGATTTAGGTAAGGGGTGTGGGAAGGGCTTTCAAAAGGGACCAAATAGGATGGATTAGTACTTTGGGGATTTGACAATAAGGATGAGGTAGGTACTTTTTCCAGTTGGAAAGTATTGGGAAGGGAAGCTTGGAAATCTAACTAAAGAGTGAAGCCATGGTGACATTTTAGTGATGTTTGTTTTATAGTGGAGAGCAGGATTGATTATAGTATGTGAGAAACTAATATAAGTGAGGGGAACCTCACTGAGTGTGGAGCCTGCTTAAGATTCTCTTTCCCTCTGCCCTTTCCTGCTTTCTCTCTCTCTCTCTCTCTCTCTCTCGATCAAGTTGGAGGTTTTTGAAGCAGTTCAGATATTAATGATGAGAGCCCAATAGACATGGTAGTTATGGAAATGAAAAGAAAGGTATAGACGTGAGAACTCTTTATTTTTAAAAATTATTTATTTTAAGAGAGAGAGAGAGAGAGAATAAGTAGGGGAGGGACAGAGAGACGGGGAGAGACAGAATCCCAAGCAGGCTCCACATCAGTGCAGAGCCCTATACAGGGCTCGAACTCACAAACCGTGAGAGCATGACCTGAGCCGAAGTTAAGAGTTGACACTTATCCAATTGAGCCACCCAGGCATCCCCCCTCCTTTTTTTTTTAAGTTTATTTTCTTTATTTTTGAGAGAGAGAGAAAGAGAGAGAGAGTGCATGAGTGGATGAGTGGGGGAGGGGCAGAGAGGGAGAGAATCTCAAGCAGTCTCCATGCTGCCAGCACCACGGGGGGCTCCATGTGGGGCTTGATCTTACAAACCATGATATCACGAACTGTGAGATCATGACCTGAGCTGAAGTCAAGAGTCCCACACTTAACCGACTGAGCCACCCAAGTGCCCTCATGTGAGAACTCTTGAAGGAAAGACTGAAAGAAGATGACAGCTGGGATCGGGAGGTAGCAGAGAAGATGCAGGCAAAGGAGAATGAAGTTTGGAGCCTTAATGGGGAAAACAAATGGGAAAGGAACTATTATGAGCAGAAAAAGAGAAGTCAGAAGGAGAAGACAGTTTTGAGGGGAAAGTGATTGTTTTGTTGGTCTTTAGGTGAGAGGGTAACATTGAGACAGGAAACTTTACAAGGTAGACAGACACCTTATATTCAGTAAAGAGATCGTGAGCTAAAGACACAGATTCAACAATTAGCTGCATAGAAAAGTGTTAGCTGAGATCTGGAAGTGGGATTAAACTGAGGACTGGAGTGGAGTGGGAGAGTTTTGAGAAATCCCTGCCTCTAGGGGGAAGGAGCAGGGGGAAAAGTGTGGATAGTCTAGGCCCTGAGGGCTATGGGCTAGCCTGGAAGCAGGGCAATCAGAAAAGTATAAGGCAAGAATTCAGTTTTAAAAAGAAGGAGGTGGCTAATTTTAAAAGTGTTGTATTTTTAAAGTTTTCTGTTGAAAGAGGAAGAAGTGTAATAATCCTTTTAGAATGGGCCCAGGAAATCTCTTAAAACTTGTGTCCCAATTTTGTAGGGGTGTGTGGGTAGGAGACATTTCTAGAACTTGGTCTGGTGGTTTTCTGTATTTCCTAAAAAGTAAAGAAACAAACCCAAGAAAACAAACAAAACTCAGCCAAATAAACAACCTTAAATAGAGGTACAAACAGATAACTTTTTACTGACGGAAGTATCAATTTTTCTTTGATTTGTTTCATCTTCATTTTTTTTATGGTGTTAAATTTTCAGTTACTATTTTTTCCCAAGTGATTGACATTTAATTGATTAATTTGAATTCCAGCATAGCTAAAAAAACAGGGTTATATTGATTTCAGGTGTACAATATGGTGAATCAACAATTGTATGCATTACTCAGTGCTTGTCATGATACTTTCTTTAATTCCCATTAATCTCCCCACCCACCTTCCCTCTGATAACTGTTTGTTCTCTATATTCACTGTTTTTTTTTTAAAGTTTATTTATTTATTTTGAGACAGAGATGGAGTGACTAGGGAAGGGCCAGAGAGAGCAGGAGAGAGAGAATCCCAAGCAGGCTTCATATTGTCAGCGCAGAGCCTGATGTGGGGCTCAATCCCATGAACCATGAGCTCATGACCTGAGCCGAAGTCCAGGGGCTTAACTGACTGAGCAACCCAGACACCCCTTCATTGTTATTTTTCGAAACAGAATTCCTAGTAAGAATGTAAAGGAATTAGATGAATGTTCTTTAATTTCTCTAGGAAGTATCATCCCAAATTAAAAACAAATAGATTTTGACAAGTAGACAAAGAGATTTATTTTCAGAGAGGACTGACTTAGTAATTCTAACTTAGATTATTTGAAGCATACACAGTATCTTCATTTCCTAAACTGGTTTGGAAAAAAGAGTCTTTAAAATAAGCATAGAGTGTTTTTTTTTTTCTTTTTTAAATTGGTAAGAATAGAGACAGGTGTGAAGTAGGTTATAGCTTTAGATAAGTGGAGAATTTAAGGTTAGTAGAGTTACTGTCAACTCTTGAAATTCAAAGTTAACATAATTTTTCATTTTCTTTTTTTAATGTCTGTAATTAGAACATATTTGGAATTAATTTCTACAACTTTGATTGCCTTCAAGCTTCCTACTGCTTTTTACATATCTTTATATTGTGAAATGATAGAAAATATTTTATACATAGATTATATTAGACATCATCATGTAAATCAACAGAAATGAAGTTTATTTTCTACATTTGTAAATAACTTCTTAAATTTTATGGACTGCTTGTCAAGACTGAAAAGAATATAGATCTGTCAAGACTTTTAAAGATAACATCTAAGAACTGTTTGTTACTTAAATTTTTTTAAAGTTTATTTATGTTTAAGAGAGTGAATGGAGTGGGGGAGAGAATCCCAAGCTGGTCTTATGCTGACAACAGAGTCCAATGCAGGGCTTGAACTCACGAATGGTGAGATCATGACCTGACCTGAAGTTGGATGCTTAACAGACTGAGCCACCCAGGCACCCCTCTAAGAACTTTTTGAAGCCCAGATACATTTATCAAATATTTTGTTCCATTTTTAAAAAATTATATTAGAGTTCTTTTTTTACAATATTGATTCTTATTTTTGGTGATGAGGTTGAATAAATGTTTTTAAGTACTTAACTTTTTTTGGAATTAGTTTGTAAGTAGATAAACTGATCTGTAGACTTGAAGTCCGGACCCCTACATCTAATGATAACTTTTGTCTTTTATATTACCATAGTTTTCTCCTAGGATTTCTTAATTTTTGTATCTCAGAGCCTGTGACATCTATTTTTTTTATTAAATGAAAATGGAAAAAGCCAACAGTGGAGATGTTTAGAAAGAATTTTGCCAGGAATGTTTATTTGGCATATATTTAACACCTGCACAGTAAGCATATAGCAGGATTGAAACACAACAATATCTCCCTAAACATGAGATCCTAATATACAAATCTGAGACCAGATGAAGTTACTTTGTAGCTCCTTCCAGCAACTAAAAGATTTGGGATTTAATTGTATGTGAATTATGAGCAATAATTTTAGGGATAATTAGATAAAAGGTAACTGGCAGTTAGGGCTGTTAAAAAGAGATGTAAAGCTAATGACAGAAAAGGAACAGACATTTTTATAACAGCTGAGAAAGTCACTAAAAGATATATAGTAGAAATACTGGGCTTTAGAAAATTCCCCCATAGCCTCTAGGAGGAAGGGAGGCTACTTGGTTGAGGCTTCAGTGAGCTAACCTTCTGAGGCTTGGGAGCCTGGAGAGACCAGAATGCTGGCGGTGGAGGTCTGGGCGTCTGTTTTGAGTCATAGAATTGAAAGGACCATGATCATTTAGATGTAGTCACAGACAAAGAACAAAGATTCTTCAAAGTATTTATGTTATCTGCAACAAAGCTAAGTTAATTTATAAGCATGTCATTAATACTGGAGAAAAGAGATGGGGAAAAGAAGATTTTGAAAACTTACAGCATGCAAGGGTACAATACCTATCCTTGCTAATTCAGATGTGTAAAATACATGGTGAACATCATGGTTATGCTGTTTTTGTAATTTTGTTTTACAAATATAATTTTTTTTTTTTTTTTTTTTTTTAGCTTCTTAATGATTTAGCTATGCTATTGTTTTCCTAACCCTGTTCTTTTCCTGTGACTTTAGTTTCTTGTTTGTAAATTATGACACAGAAATTTTTCTGGACATGAACATCTGTGGTTTGGGGAAAACTATTATGTTTCAAGAAAAACAGGTACAAGTTTGTATAAAAGGATTTTGAATAGTAAAGCTGGACATGCCTAACGCAATTTTGGCTGATTTCTTCTGGTAGCTATAAAATAATGCAATTTAAAATGGGCATGTCTAACCTAATGAACTTTCCAAAGTTAAAATTTCTACCTATTAGATATTGAGATGATCTATTTCCTCCCAAGATCCAAGTCTTATCATCTTAAAAACTGAAATTCTCTGCTAAGAGCCTAGAGTAACCTCCTCTTAGTCCTGGAATATAATGGTGACGATCAATACACCTTTATGTAACCCTGGGTCCCAGGATTCACCAGGACTTGAATATAACTGATCTCATCTGAATAGTCAAATTACTAACCAGGTTTCCATAGCTCTGAGTCAAGTCAGTGCTCAAATAGCATTGAGGAATCCCTCAGGGTTAGTATACTCACATACAAGTATGCTGACATTTTTCTACTTTGGTCTCCTCATCTGGATGCTTTGGTACAACTGTTGCTCTTAATGCTTTTTGTGTAATTGTCATTAACTCTGCCAAGGCTGCAAATTTCCATGTGGTCAACACCACCGATCCTGTCTTCCCTTACAGGTACTTAAGTTTCGACTTAGATGCTGCATTTGCAGGGATGCCCTCTTGTCCCTCCTTTATCTGTGCCTTCATAGCTCTCTGTACTTCTTCTTTGTAGACTTGTACACTTGTAATTATTTAAGTGATTTCCGTATTTCTTCAATTTTAAGACATACCCTGACCCAGTATTTTTAACATTTAACAATTTGTGATGTGTCTTATAATGGAAAAGAATTATTTTATGTGATAATTTTCTCTTGATTATGGAAAAAATATTGAAATAATAGTGTCCCTTATGATTGAGGACAACTTGAAATTTGCTTGGAATCCTTTTGGAATGTGATTGGGCATGAATTATTAATTACTTATTCTTTTAGATCCAGTCTTATTTGGCATTAGCAATCTTGGAAATTTCTCCATTAAATTGTGGATGATTTTGCTCATGAAAAGTACTGCACAATTGTTAAGATACAAACTTTGGAGTCAGACCTGACTCTTACCCTCTTATCCTAGTCATGCCAGTTAAAATAATATGGTATATGTAATTGGTATGTAGTATAATGTGGCGTTTAATTGATTATGTATGTAATTAGGTATATAACTGATTTTTTAAGTTATAAGCGACATTAAAACTTTTAAAATGTTAAAAATGGAACTGGTAATTAATTACAACATTATGGGTAAATGCTTGAATAGAGGCAGCTATGAAATGATGCAGTACATAAAGGGGTGTGACTAGCGCCCTGGAGGAGAATAAGAAAGCTTTACAGAATGGGTAGCTTGGAGTTTGACTTAAATGGATAATTATTTAATAAATTCACACCCAATCAGATTCTAAGCAAATTGCAAAATATATACAATGCACCAAAGTAAGTAATAAAAAGATAAATCTGGTATGAGTAGAAAATAAAGTTTGAATAATAAGATGGAGCCAGAAGGGAGACTGAATGAAAAACTACATGATATAAAGTCCTACACAGTTGCCCATTCTATTTTGTATTTTATCATCTATCTATCTATCTATCTATCTATCTATCTATCTCTATCATCTATCATTTCTTTCTCTTTCTAAAGAGGAGATTCAAGGAATGGGGAATGGTAAGATAATCTCTTTTCAAAAATGAGTTTTTATAAAAATATTTTAATGTTTATTTTTGAGAGAGAAAGAGAGAGAGGGAGAGAGAGAGAGAGAGAGCATGAGCAGGGGAGGGGCAGAGGGAGACAGAGGATCTGAAGCAGGTTCTGTACTGTCAGCAGAGAGCCTGATGCAGGGCCAGAACTCATGAACTGTAAGATCATGACCTAAGCCAAAGTCAGATGCTTAACTGACTGGGCCACCCAGGTGCCCCTGATTTTTTAAAACTGAAGTATAATTAACATATAATCTTACATTAGTTTCAGGTGTACAACACATTGATTTGACAATTCTATACATTCCTCAGTGCTTACGACAATTAACTGTAGTCACCTTCTGTCACTATATAATGTCATTATAATATTATTGACTATTGTACGCAGAATGGATTGAGAGTAGAGGTGGGGAGCCAGGCTGGGTATAGAGAAGCATTGGAAACCGATTAGGAAGCCCTTGGGATAAGTCAGTTATGTGTAATGAAGGTCTGAACTGGGGCAGTGGCAGTGGTGGTACAGTGAGGGGGCAGATTCTCCTTGCATGAAATCGAGACTGATTGCACTTCTGAGTTTTTGTCCTTTTTGTGTTTTGTTTTTTTGTTTTTTTCTTTTTGTTTTTTTTCCCTTCAGTGGCCATACTTGTGTTGTTGTTCAGTAGATACTGCTAGCAGGACCACAGATCTAATATTCTGGTAATTTATGCATTATATTTTGGGCTGTAGCCTCAATGACAGTTACCACACTTCAGTCAAGTTAAGTATGGTGTGTTGTGTTCATCTGGTGGCACTGCTTAAGAGAGGTAAAATTTCTCAAGGTAATATCAACTTGGATTTCTACCATAAGATCATGGATCTGCTTTTGATCCCCTTAAACTGAATGAATAGTTTTGCTTAATCTCTGAAATTATGAGAGATGGGCATAGCTCCCGTTTGTAACTTCTGAGAGGCTATGACTTGGTGATCCTGAAATGTGCGGTTATAATTTAACATTAATAATTTGTTCAGACGTAAGTAGACATCTAAAGAGACAAGAAAATGTAGATACTGTCAGGAGTGTATAACACGTAACAAAGTGACTTAAGGAGATTTGCAAAAGTCCATTAACGCATCTCAAGGTGGGACAGTCCTAAAAGGAGTTGGGTTAAAAATCCAACAAAGTTCCTTGGAGGGTGATTTTTCTCATTATCCCACACTTTCCATCAGCATTTTGCCTTTGTTTCACCTTATGTTGACCCTTCCCTTTATAAACATGAGTGTGCCTATACTGAATTTAAACTGTGAAAAAGTTACACGAGGTTTAGAGTGTTAATGACTTGTTAAGCCATTATTTTGAAACAGCAAAAAGAAAAAGAACATTATGAAAGAAAAATAGAATTGTGCAGTAACTTCATGACAATATGCCTCTGTTTAATGATTTGTAAAAGAAGTAGGAAGCGTTTTCAGTGAAAACTGCTAATTATTTTGGTTTCCTATAATGAAAACCTGTGATGTTGTTTAACTGTCTCTGTTCATTAGTTTACTCTGTGACACTGGTACATTTGTTTGCTTTTATGTATTCACTTCTTCGCATCAAATAAGAGTGATATCATGATCAAGTTTAAAGTTTATGGAAATTACGGCAATAGTCTCTTGACCATGGGATTGATGACTTTTAAGTTGTGCTATTCAGGATGAGAAGGAATATTCCAGTCATCCTTTTGGTCTGTTATTTCATTTATCATTGTGTATCTTGGAAGACAGTTCTTTTTTTCTGTTTTGTCAGAAACATCCACAAATCAAATAATTATTGACATATACTTGGTGACTTATGTCTAAAATAAATTTAAAGGTTGCTGAAGAAATTAACCTTGGTAACAATTGTTTTTGCCATGCTAATGGCTCTTAAGGAATGATTTAATTGGCCATGTCTCTGGCAGGCAGCTCGATGACATTGTTGTTCAAACCAGAAAAGGGACAAGGTTCTAAGGTCAAACACTGGAAATAGCATGTTTCATCACACTCAAATTCAACAAGTTCAAGAATTTTTGGAGCCCAGAGTTTTCTTAAGTTTGATCATAATAGGGATTGCGAATTTATGGACCCTGTTTTTTCTCTTTTCCTGCTGGCTGTCTGCTTTGCTTTTGCTTGCTGCTGAATTATTGCTTCTCCTTTTCTTCCCGCAAGCCCTTTAGTATGTGGTGGAGGAGACTTTATAGCGGGGATCATAAACACTTCCTACCCGAGTCCCTGCTGCAGATTTAGGTGTGCTGATTGATCTCCTTCCTATCTAGAGTCCAAGGCCTCTGTACCCATGCAACATGTTCTGTCTGCCCTCATTGACTGTCTTCTCACCCCTTACCCAAGTGAAAGTACTATGTGATTCAGCAGACAGTGCACAGTGTCACCAAGGGCAGACCCAGATCTGCCTTAGAAGATATACCACCCAGGTAATTCTGCTATCCCAGGTGTGTGACCTTGTTTCTTCACAGACTCTTTGGCATTTACTCTGGAATTTATGGGCAAAGACCTCCTGCTCATCAGGTCCTTTCAGAAATGGCAATAAAATATTAGCAATCAGGGAAGAATAAATCCACACAGTAAATGAACGATTCCTCAGAAACGGACTAAGTAAAATAGAGATGGGACAGTGAATACCTATTTTGTGCTGGGTTCTGTGCTTTCTCATAAAAGTCTTATTCAAGAAATTGCTTTAGTTCTTGGTCTCTTCACTTTGCTATGCTCTCTGGAGGCTGCTTACCTCTCAAATTTGCTAGACAGCTTGCTGTTTTACACATTTGGCATCATCCCAGTTTAGACTGTCTCCAGGAAGCCCTAAGAATTTTCTATGTAGAATGGCAATGTAATTGGTAAGGAAAGAAAGGGAATGACGGCACGTCATGATTTCACTAATGCTAATGCACAGAAAAAAAACTTTAAGTAGGAATTATGTTTCTTGGATAAACCCATTTCTCTCTCTTCTTAGCAAGGCATTTCTATTCCTTTTTCTCATTACATTTTATTTTGCACAGTTACTATGGGTGGCTAATGTGATATCTTCTAATTCTGAAACATATAAAATTGTACTCCAACAAGGGAAGAAAACTTCCAAAGTGGCACTTGCAAGATATTTTATAAAAAAATTCTCTGTTTAGTTGACACTATGTCTCACTGACTTACTCTTGAACCGTCTCCCAAACCTGCATTTCTCTGTGTTAGCCGCATTCTTGGGCACACACGCTATGGATAGTAAGAAACATAGTCCCTGCAGCTCTGATTGCATGGTTCTTAAGTTAATGATCTTACAGGAACCTCGAATGCCTTTACAGAAAGGTTTCACAGAAGTTCCAGGGGCCTTTTTGATTGTCCTGGCTTGGGGCATATGTTCCTTCCTAGGACTGGGTCAGTCTCACCTGAATCATTGAACCAAAGATTACTATGGGGAAAGTGATTCCCCAAAGGAAAAGCATACTGGGCAGACAGAAAAAGGTCCACTTCAATACATATGATAAAAATGTAGATAAATGGATGAAGTTATTAAGAACAAAATGAAACAAGAAAAACTTAAACCTGACTTAGCAGCTGATATGAGGGTGATCTTGCTGTAGGTTGTTTTCTGTCACACTGTAATGAAAAGTTTCTTGGGGGCTCACAGTTTTCTAAGACCCCAAATGGGAGCATTTTTTTTATATGTTATGGAATGTATAAATAGCATTTCAACTTATATTTACTGAGGTTTTTTTTTTTTTTTTCTCTACGGCCATGGTCTTCAGTATGGAAAAGTAATAGATTAAGGCTTTCCAATTTAGATAACACAGAATTATTAATTGCCTTTGATTTCTGTAGGCGAGAAGAGCAGATTGATACAAAATGAAAGAATGTGTCTTCACAACTTCCAACAGTGAATGAGCATAGCCAGCCTTATTCAGCACAATAAAGACAGATAATTAATAGCTACTTAATAGTTATTTGCATTTGTAAATGTTTAAATGAGTGCTTTAAAAAGTTCTACCAGATTGTACCATCCTTGTGGAGTCGAGCAACTCTTGTTACACGCATGAACATCACTCACACTCATACAGCTCAGGGTGAGTGCTTCCTAATCTAATAAGGAAAGGAATAGAAGAGAAACAGTTTTGTTATTTAGTGCTGTGGGAAGGAAATGATTGGGACAGGAGGATGAGGTCCCATAGTGAGTGGGCTGCTCTGAGAGGGGGTTGAGAGTAGGAGAAAGGCAGTTGATCTTGTACACCTCTCAACTGGGTCTCTCTCAGGAATCACAGCATACATTTTGAAAAGTGCCAAAATTAAAATCAATGATGGGATTTGAAGCACTCTATGGCATTACTCATAACTCATTCTGTGAGATAAATACTCATCTGTGTTTTTCATTTACGTGCATGTAGGGATGATACTAAAAATATTTGACGGTTGATGGTATAGGTACCCAAGTAGCAGTAACCAGTCAGAGGAGACTCCATCTATGAACATCTGGAACACCTTACAGGTATGCTTCAACTGGATATCAAATATGCAAAGCTATGGGGGTGCCTGGGCGGCTCAGTCGGTTGAGCGTCCGACTTCGGCTCAGGTAATGATGTCATGGTTTGTGAATTCGAGCCCTACGTCGGGCTCTGTGCTGTCAGTTCAGAGCCTGGAACCTGCTTCCGATTGTGTGTCTCCCTATCTCTGCCTCTCTGCCGTTCATGCTCTGTCTCTCTCAAAAACTAAATAAACATAAAAAAAATAAAAAATATGCAAAGCTGTGAAGAATTCCTGTTAATGAGTATTTTTATCTGTTAAGATGCATATTGTAGCTCTGTTTCAGTCTGTTTCATTGATATCAAAATCATCTCTGGTAAAAAGTTTTATTGGGAATTTTATAGTTTCTGGCTATTGAAAGCACAACATATATAATTTGTATGTGTTTGTATTTATATTAATATAATTAAATATTCTACCTAAAGACTCTATCTTCTCCGAACACTAATTATCTAAACAATTAACATTGAGTCCACAAATATTTTTAGGCTCCTACTGTGGGCCAAGCTACAGTTGGTCCCTGGGTGTACAACAAGAAGGATAAGGTCACTGTCCCCATGGACCTTACAGCATCATTGGAGAGATGGATAACAGACAGTTCCAAAGCAGAGTAATACATTTTGGCTTGAGGATGTTCAGGGAGCTAGGAAGGCATTGTGTTGCGTGGCTTTTGGCATTCAGTCCACAGGTGGAATCAAGGAAGACTTCACAGTTACCAAATTGTGACTGAAGGATGCATCGAGAAGTGGGAAGCATGGAGGAAAAGGGCAATGGGAAGAGAGGTTCAAACATTTATAACATTTCAGAAATAGATCGAAGGACCTGTAATAACCTGAAAATGGTTTGCTATGTTAGGAGCCCTATCTAGTAACTCCTGATATGAAAAATGAGAAAATTATCATATTTAAACTTCTTCCTACTTACTATCCCCACCCTGTAGTATTTATTAGTTGTTTCTGCACTCTTGAAGTGCATAACTTTATAGTCTGTTTTTAAAAAAAAATTTTTTTTTAATGTTTTATTTATTTTTGAGACAGAGAGAGACACAGCATGAATGGGGGAGGGTCAGAAAGAGAGGGAGACACAGAATCTAAAGCAGGCTCCAGGCTGTCAGCCCAGAGCCCGATGTGGGGCTCAAACCCATGGACCACGAGATCATGACCTGAGCCGAAGTTGGACGCTTAACCGACGGAGCCACCCAGGCGCCCCTATAGTCTGTTTTGTAAACAAAATTCCATCAGTTTGGCCTCAGTTCATACATCATAAGTGAGAGTGTGCAGGGGCACCTGGGTGGCTCAGTTGGTCAAGCACCCAACTCTTGATTTCAGCTCAGATAATGATCTCCTGGTTGTGAGGTCAAGCCCTGTGTGGGGCTACATGCTGTGCATGGAGCCTGCTTACGATTCTCTTTCTCCCTCTCCCTGTGCCCCTTGCCCGCTTGCGTGTGCTGTCTCCCTTTCTTTCTCTCAAAAAAAAAAAAAAAAAAAAAAAGTGAGAGTGTTCAGTAGTACATAAAGGTCAAAAAAATTTTTTTCCCCACACATCTCCAGTTAAAAAAATTTTTTTAAAAATGTTTTCATTTATTTTTGAGAGAGAGACAGAGTGTGAGCAGGGGCGGGGCAGAGAGAGAGCAGGAGACACAGAATCTGAGTAGGCTCCAGGCTCCGAGCTGTTAGCACAGAGCCCTTAGTGGGTCTCAGAGTCGTGAACCACGGGATCATGACCTGAGCTGAAGTCAGTCGCTTAAATGACTGAGTTCCCCCACTCATCTCCAGGTTTATGCCTCTTTGCCTTTGCTCATGCTGTCTCTTTAACCCGGATTTTTCCTTTTTCTTCTCATTCACCTGGAGTATTCACACACCTCTCAGGATTTGGCTCAAATATTCTACCTCTTATCAAAATTTCATGACTCCTTCAAAGAAAGCTGACTACTATATCCAGGATACAGTTTTCTCATATCAGGTATAATGCTTTGTACCTCATGTAGTGTGTACATTATTTGAGGGCAGGGACACTATCATCCCATTATTGACACCTTGAATAATATCTATCACAGCATGTATGTTAGAGGTTTGTGGTACCTCTCACCTCTCCTTTTTCCTTCTTTCTTTTTGAATTTTGGTGTGTATATAAAAGGCTTACTACACACATGTGAACAGTATTGCTTTTATTACTTTCTTCCAATATCTCAAACAAACTGGATTGGAGAGCAAGGCTTGGATCAGGAATTTTATGAGGGACTTCCTGCTCCCTAACCATTGAATTGGAAATAAGTTTTGGGTATAACTTCCCTTTATCATTCAGTCATAGACAAATAGGCAGTCAACCACAGGGCAGGACACTGGTAGTGGAAAAAATGATAGGAAGTGAGGGGCTACTTCTTGCCTTCAGGCCCTGCTCCTAGTAAAACATGAATGTCAGGGATGTCAATCAATGTCAATGAATGTCAGTTCTGACCAGTCCTATCAGCCATCCCTTCTTCAGTGCTAAAACGATCATTTGCAAACAAAATTTCTCAACATATGTAATTATATATATGCTCAGTAATGGAAAATCTGCAAGTTCCATTGAAGCAAAGCCTGGAATATTCTACACTGGGTGGATGATTGGATTTGATGATTTAAAAGTGCCTTCTAGCCCAGAAAATCTATGTTCCTTGTATCTTTGACATTCATTTCACCTGAAATTATTCAATGTCTTTGGAATTTGGTGGGTCTGGAGCAGGGAGTTTTCTAGTTCATGAAGGGCACTGAACTTACGGGGAAATATTGTTGTTCTTCAGTTTGTTTTCTTTCACTTAATATGTGGTCTAGATGCAGGATAGGAGACAACTGGTGCAAATTTTAGCCAAACACTGTAGGCAGCAATGTATATGCATGAACACTGAAGAAGCTTTTGCTTAGTGAGAAGCTGTGAACCCTTTGGTTTATTGACTATGGTCTGATGACTAGCAAGCTGTAGGATTGAGGATTTAGTGAATTTTTTAAATTAGATATGATTTTTATAAACTGTTACTATCAGATAATGCTGATTGTGATTTTGGAGAATAATCTAAAATAGACAAATACAACTTGATCTTTTGTCTGAAAAACACAAAACTAGGTATTAATTATTAAAATATAGCATGTTTACTGAATATTGGGGATAAATGATCTCATTGATTGATGTGTACTTAGCAAATACTTTCCAGATGTAGTAAGACATGAATATGGTAGGAAAGAGTGCTGAGTCCTGCTTTGAAGACCTATATCAATCACATTTGTTCTTGCTTATTTATTTATTTATTTCTAACTGTTCTATTTAGGCTAGATTGATGGATGCTGAGGGAATCATGGAATGGTGGTAGAGGGGCAAGGGAAAGTGCCAATACAACCTTCGGTGTTTGCTTTTGTTTTTACTGAGAATTATTTTCAGTCTTTACATTTCAAAGTTCATTTAAATTTTATTTATTATAGTAACAGTTGATATTTTTTTGATAAAAAGCTAATTCGCTTTTTCATGGAAGCAATTCTAGATTTGTTGGTCATATTACCGTAAATAGAATGATACAGAACACAGTGAAAATGCTGAACCCATATGCATTGTGGCTTAAACCTGTAATAAGAGTATTTTATAGGAAATATGTAAAATATTACGTATCTTTTAACATTAAATTAACAAAAGTTATTTTGTTTCAGAAGGATTTCTTTTTTTAAGTTTATTTATCTATTTTGAGAGAGAGAGAGAGAGAGAGAGAGAGAGCATGAGTGTGAGTGGAGGGGGCCAAGAGAGAGGGAGAAAGAACCCCGAGCAGGTTCCATGCTGTCAGGATGGAGCCCAACTTGGGGCTTGATCCCATGAACTGTGAGATCATGATCTGAACCAAAACCAAGAGTTGGATGCTTACCTGACTGAACCACCCAGGCACCCGTCAGAGGAATTTCTGGTCAGGACATTGAGATTTAGCAATTTTGAGGTAATAGAATTAAACAGATCAACATATTCACTGTTGAAGAATTATACAACCTTGTAAAGTTTCAAGCTCTTACTTCCTATTTTTAAAAAAAGTTCATATAAGAAATATTTTTCAGAAGAATGGAAAAGTCTTTGGCTCATTATGTTTTGTTGTATATTGTCCCTCATGGCCTTATCTAATTTTTTTTCTGAATGACTCCATTGAAACTGTTTCAGCAAACTTGCTAGATAAGAACTTTTCATAGATTGATGATACCTATAAAGAAAAGTTCCTTAGTGGACATATCTATGCTGTGTTCTTTTATTTGTTTAATTAAAAAGTATCTTCCTATTATAAAGTATAACGCTCACAGGGACAAATGCAAAAAACATCAAAGTATAGTATAATGAATTGTTACAAAGCTGTATCATGTCCTAGGTCAAAAATTAGGACAACAGCTTTCAAGAAGCCACTCTGCCCAGATACTCCCTCTGTTTTAGCTAGAGGTTATCACTGTACTGACTTCTGTGATCAGCTTGCCCTCGCTTGTCTTTATTGTTTAACCACCTATGCCTGCATTCCTAGAGAATATAGTTTTTGAAATTTATGCAAATGGAGCTACACTGCATGTAATATTTTTGTACTTGTTCTTTTGTTCAATATCATGTTTAAAATGTATTGATCTATTACTCCATTTGAGAAGTTTTGTCTTCCATGTGAAATCATTTTAAGGATTGATGGGAATTTATTATTATGTGTCATTAGCAGATATTTGTCTAATCTCTTTTCAAGTTTTGTTCCTCTAGTTGATTGTTTTAATGTGCAATTACAGATAAGTCTCATTCACTTGTCATGATCCTATTTCCTATGTAGAGGATTTTTGATTACTATTTTCTCTAGCTCTTGGATCATCATAGAAATTTATAGAATGCAAAGATTTTGAACAGAAGGGAAAGGAATAGATGTTGCCCTTTGAAATGATTGAATAAACTTACTAGAGAAGCATATGGTATGAAGTATGGCATGAAAGGAGCTGACTGATAACAACAAGGTTTCAGAGAATAGGGTGTCTGTTTAGTTTCAAGAGGAGAATCAACAAAGGAAGAAAAACAGTTGGCATCTTCATGTTTAGTAACCTTTTGGCTTTATTGCTTGGAAAATTCAGCATTCTGCCAAAACAGTTGCAAATTTATGACAGCACCAGAGAAATAAGTAATTTTGATTGAAGGATTTTTTTTACCTAGAATTCTTTCACACAAGGAATGTGACTATGTTTGGCGCCAAACTATATATGTTATGGAAAAAGAAAAGTAAGAGCGAGTTTTCATTTTGTCTCGTTAATGAGGACAATTCTGTTGCTGACAACAACTTGAGTCCACAAATCCACAAATATTTCACCCTACGTATTTTGAGATGCTTCCTGTGGAGTCCTAGCATAAAGATTTGGTGGACACTTCATTGAATCAAGTCAGTGAAAGAAGCAATATTGGAAATTCAGTTGGAAAAGAAGGACAAAAAAAAAATATGAAATTCTATTAAAATAAAGTTATTATAAATTAAATTCCAGCTTTCTCTCTTTATTCTCTGCTTTTATAAGTGGAACTACCACCTACCCAGTCCCTCAAGTCAGAAAAAAGGAGTCATTCTAGACTCATCTTTGGTTTATATACTGCCAATTATCAAAATTTATTGCTTTTTTTCTCTTTATTAAATATTTATTTTAGTTTTTATTTTTGTGTGTGAGAGAGAGAGACAGAGCGTGAGTGGGGAAGGGGCAGAGAGAGAGGGAGACACAGAATCAGAAACAGGCTCCAGACTGTGAGCTATCAGCACAGAGCCCTACGTGGGGCTTGAACTCACATACCACGAGATCATGACCTGGGCGAAAGTTGGATGCTTAACTGACTAACCACCCAGGCACCCCTCTCTTTCTCTCTCTCTCTCCCTTTTAAAATATTTATTTGTTTATTTATGTATTTGTGTATGTATTTATTTATAGAGAAAAAGAGAGAGATCACATGCAAGTGGGGGAGGGGCAGAGTGGGAGAGAGAGAATCCCAAGCAGGCTCTGAGTTGTAAGCACAGAGCTCAACATAGGACATGATCTCATGCACTGGGCTTGATCTCATGAACCATGAGATCATGACCTGAGCTGAGGTCAAGAGCCAGATACATAACCAACTGAGCCCCCCAGGCACCCCATGTTGCTTCTTTCTCTTAAACATTAGCTTACCGCCTTCATGGTCTCCATTGCTATTACGTCATTTTGGGGAAGCATTTCTCATCTAGTTGATTGCAAAATTTTTTGTTTGTTTTTTTACCTCCTTTTCAAAGATCCTTTACCCTGGGTATTTCTGGGTATTTTTGGAGGGAAAATTCTTTTTTTAATTGAATTATAATTGACATAAAATACTATATTAGTTACATATATAAAAGATAGTGATTTAATATTTTTATACATTTCAAAATGATCACTGTGATAGATCTAGTTATCATCTGTCACTATATAGTTTTTACAGTATTATTGGCAACGTTCCCATATTCTGTATATTACACCCCTGGTTTCATAACTGGAAGTTTGTACCTCTTAATTCCTTTTACCTATTTTGCATATTGCCAATCCTCCTCCCCCTCTGGCAACCTCTGGTTTGTTCTCTGTATCTGTGAGTATATTTCTGTTTTGTTTTGTTTGTTTTGTTTTTTAAGTTCCATATATAAGTGAAATATATGGTATTTGTCTTTCTCTGACTTATTTCACTTAGCATCATACCCTCTAGGTCCATCCATGTTGTCGCAAATGACCAGATTTCATTCTTTTTTATGACTGAATAGTATTTTATATAATACATATAAGTATATGTACATATATATGTGTCATTGTCACCAAAAAATTAGGATGAGATTGCAAAATTGGCATCCTCCAGCACTTCAGTCCCAGATAAAGTCCCTGCAAGGTGCCTACCTCTTTGGCATCTGCTTTAAAACCAGTAGGTGTGTCTCCCTTATTAAGGTCTAGGTGTTTTTCAATATGTTGCTTTTGTGTTGGATCTCAGGGTTAGTTTGCTCATGAGTCATTTAAGAGTGGGATCTCTGGTCTCTACAGTTCTCTATGGTTCTGTGATTCTCTTGTTTTTATTCCGCATAGATTTTCAAAACCAGATGTTTTTGGGCTTGTTTTTCTCGTGCCAGCCCTTGCGGTTGTGTTCCTTGGTGTGGGGCACAATCCCTTCATTCCTGGAGGGAGTGTTGCATATTTGTGAGATCCCTCTCACTTGTGGGGTCACTGTGGCTGGGGTGGGTCCTGACAAGGCTGTATCTCTAACCCTGTTACCTTTTTTCATGCTTCTCTTTGTCTTTTGTTGTGCAGGTTCTGCTTATCTAGTTCTCAGGTCCTTTTCATAGGAAAATTCTTTCATATGTGGCTGTAAATTTGTTGTGTCTACAGGACGAGGTGAATTCTGGTTCTTCCTACGTTGCCATCCTGAACCCTGTCTTGAAGGGAAAATTCCGAAACTAATCTTAGTTTGACACTTCTTTGTTTAAAATCAGGGTTTCCTGTTTAAATTCCCTCTTAACCTTCAGGATGAAGTCCAGTTTTGATCTCCTTGGCTGTGTAAACAAGACTCATCCCTTGTCACTTTCTCGCATACACCTAAGTGTCAGCCATATCAAAGGACATGTACCAACGTCTTTCTTGCTTTAGTGCTATTGTACATCCTCATTAATTTAAACATTCTATCCCTCTCTTTCACTTGGGTAACTCTCACTCATCACTTAAGATTGAAATCAAGTGACTTTAGGTAACCTTCTGTTAGCCATTCAGTTTGTTTGAGGAGTACCCCCTTAGCATTCCCCTCCTCCTCCTCCTCCTCCTCCTCCCTCTTCTCCTCCCCCTTCTCTTCCCTCTCCCCCTCCTCCTTCTCCTTCTTCTTCTCCTTCTTTAATAAATGGTTTTCACCCTTTTTTAAAGGGTGTTTATTTTTTATTTTTTATAATTTTTTTAATGTTTATTCATTTTTGAGAGAGACAGAGACAGAGCTTGAGAGGGGGAGGGGCAGAGAGAGAGGGAGACACAGAATCCGAAGCAGGCTCCAGGCTCTGAGCTGTCAACACAGAGCCTGCCGCAGGGCTCGAACCCACAGACCGTGAGATCATGACCTGAGCTGAAGTCGGACGCCCAACCGACTGAGCCACCCAGGTGCCCCTAAAGGGTGTTTATTTTGAAAATGTTTGAAAATGTTTATTTCTGAGACAGAGCGAGTGAGTTGGGGAGGGGCGGAGAGAGAGGGAGAGAGAGGATCTGAAGCAGGCTCTGCGCTGTTAGCAGAGAGCCTGATGCAGGCTTGAGCCCACAAACTGTGAGATCATGACCTGAGCCAAAGTCAGATGCTTAACCTGAGCCATCCAGGCGCCTCTGCATTCCACATTTGTTATACTTATGTCAATTATGGCACTTTCTATAATGTTGTTGTGTGTTCCTCCTGTTGTTTGTGAGCTTCTAGATGTCATCCTGTATACTCAGTGTTAGGATTCTATATGGGATACAGCAGATACTCAATGTATACATGCAGGAGTCTGGTGAATGCATGGAAGCAGAAATATCCCCAAGCATGAGGAAAAGACCTTCCTAGCTAGAGAGCTGTGTGTGTTTTGAGTGTTTTTGGAGAATAGCTCTACCTCTTATTATCCCAATTCACAGAGACTTTACTGATTATTTTATTTTTTTCTTTCTCTAACCATTGGCTTTCAGTTTCTGGTTCTGCTTAATTTACTAAGTGGATCCCTTACTCAGGCAGTTGCAGTTGAAATTCTTAAAGCATTTAGAAATGACCCATGTTTTATACATAACATGCCCAAGCATTTTAATGTGTTCACATGTTATCTTTATTGCAGAAAATATTTTCACATTATCATATAAATCACTACCACTTACATTGTAATTTCCTCATCCTTTAAATCAATATCTAGAGCCGTATAACATTTTAATATCTTTTTTCGTATTTTTCAATGCTGGAATATTATAAAGAATGAAACTTGTGCTTTCACTTATAAGATCCAGAAAACAGTCTCTAGAAATTGGTGTTGGAATTTTATACATAGAAATCCTCACTTTCCTAGTCATACAAATGTTTCTCTTCTTTCTTTATATTTTATTGGAATGTCACTTTTGTTGTATACTCACATGCTGTTTGTTTTGATTCAGAAAAAAAGTGTTTTCTCTAAAAGTAAAAAAAAAATGTTATTATAAGCTAAATTTAGATTTGTTTGGTTTTTCTAATCAGCTTTTCCCAAAATTGTTGGTCAAGCACAAATTCATACAAAATACTCTAGAGAGTTCAAATTAAAATTTTGTTTCTATTCTGTCAAAGACCATGATCTGTTTTTTGAGAATCTTCTGTTGTTTTGCTTAACTCTGCTAGTACATTTTATATTTTGCTTAAATTAGTTGTTTTGCTTAACTCTGCTAGTACATTTCATATTTTGCCTAAATTAAATTGTTAAAAAAATTTTTTTTAATGTTTATTTTGAGAAAGAGAGAGAGCGCGCGCGAGAGAGAGACAGAGCGTGAGAGGGGAGGGGCAAAGAGAGAGACACAGAGTCTGAAGCAGGCTCTAGGCTCCACGCTGTCAGCACAGAGCCCGACATGGGGCTCGGACTCATGAACCATGAGATCATGACCTGAGCCAAAGTCAGATACTCAACCGACTGAGCCACCCAGGCGCCCCTAAATTGTTTTAACATTAGATGTTACTACCATTAGCCTGGTTATGAGGTTAAATTTACATGTGTTTCAGCAAGAGATTTCCATTTTTGTCATATCAAGAAAATATCATGTATAATCTCTGAAATACTTGCAAGAGTATTACTGCCAAAAACACAATTGTGGTTATATCTTCTTAGAAAAAAATTCATATTACTCATGTGCTGTACATGGTCAATAGAATGCTGGAGTTTTCGCCCAAATCCTGGCTTATATGAATTTTCTTTATCAACCATCTTAACATAGCTATCCTAGGTTTGCCCTGACACTATTTTAAAACAATGGCTAAAATGGAAGTCCACTTATTTTCTTCACCTGTTGCAATTTGTACCTTTTTGTACATAAGTTTTTAATTTTAATTCCAGTATAGTTAACATGTGGTGTTATATTAGTTTCAGGTGTACAATATAGTGATTTAACAGTTCTCTACATTACTTAGTGCTCATCATGATAAATGTACTCTTTAATCCCCATTAACTATTTCACCCATCCCCCACCCACCTGCCCTCTGGTAACTATCAGTTTGTTCTCGATTAGTTAAGAGTCTGTTTCTTGGTTTGCCTATCTCTCTCCTTTTTATCCCCCTTTGCTTGCTTTGTTTCTTAAATTCTACATATGAGTGAAATCATATTTGTCTTTCTCTGACTTATTTTTTTTAACTTTTTTTTAATGTTTATTTTTGAGAGAGAGAGAGCGAGTGAGCACAAGCAGGGAGGGGCAGAGAGAGAGAGGGAGACACAGAATCTGAAGCAGGCTCCAGGGTCCCCAAGCTGTCAGCACAGAGCCTGATGCAGGGCTTGAACTCACAAACTGTGAGATCATGACCTAAGCCAATGTTGGACACTTAACTGACTGAGCCACCCAGGTGCCCCTTTCTCTGACTTATTTTGCTTAGCATTATACTCTCCTTTTTTTTTTGACTGAATAATATTCCATAGTGTGTGTGTGTATGTGTATATGTATACTATATATATATATATATATATATATATATATATATATATATATATAGTATATATATATATCAATTGTTTATTACATCTTCTTTATCAATTCATTTATTGAAGGACACTTGGGCTGTTTCCAAAATTTGGCTATTGTAAATAATGCTGCAATAAATATTGGGGTGCATGTATCCCTTTGAATTAGTGTTTTTTTTTTTTTATTTTTTGGGTAAATACCTAGTAGCGTGGTTATTGGGTAAATATGTTAGTTCTATTTTTAACTTTTTGAGGAACTTCCATACTGTTTTCCACAGTGGCTGTGCAGTTTGCATTTTTCCTAACAGTGCAAGCGAGTTCCTTTTTCTCCACATCCTCACCAACACTTGTTGTTTCTTGTGTTTTTAATTTTAGCCATTCTGACAGGTGTAAAGTGACATCTCATTGTAGTTTTGATTTGTATTTCCCTGATGATAAGTAATGTTGAGCATCTTCATGTTTCTGTTGGCCATCTGGATGTCTTTTTTGGAGACGTTCATGTCTGTTTTGTCTTCTGCCCATTTTTTAATTGGATTATTATTATTTTTTGGGGGGTGTTGTGTTGTATAAGTTCTTTATATATTTTGGATATTTACCTTTTGTCAGATATGTCATTTGCAAATATCTTCTTCCATTCCACAGGTTTCCTTTTAGTTTTCTTGATTGTGTCCTTCTCTGTGCAGAAGCTTTTTATTTTGATGTAGTCCCAGTCGTTTATTTTTGCTTTTATTTCCCTTGCCTCAGGAGACATATCTGGAAAGAAGTTGCTATGGCTGATGCTAAAGAAGTAATTACCTGTGTTCTTTTCTAGTATTTTGATGGTTTCAGGTCTCATCTGAAAGTTGAGGTCTTTAATCCATTTAGGTCTTTGATCCATTTAGAGTTTGTTCTTGTGTTTGATATAAGAAAGTGGTCCAATTTTGTTCATTTGCATTAGCTGTCCAGTTTTCCCAACACCATTTGTTTAAGACACTGTTTTTTTTTTTTTTTCCCATTGGATATGCTTTCCTGTTTTGTTGAAGATTAATTGACCTTGTAACTGTGGGTTTATTTCTAGCTTTTCTATTCTGTTCTATTGTTCTAGGTGTCTATTTTTGTGTCAGTACTGTACTGTTTTGATTACTGCAGCTTTGTAATATAATTTTAAGTCTGGAATTGTGATGGCTCCAGCTTTGCTTTTCTTTTTCAAAATTGCTTTTGCAATTTGGGGTCTTTTGTGGTTCCATATAAATTTTAGGATTGTTTGTTCTAGTTCTGTGAAAAATGATGTTGGTATTTTGATAGGAATTGCTTTGAATATGTATATTGCTTTGGGTAGTATAGACATTTTAACATTATTTGTTCTTCTCATGAGCATGGCATGTCTTTCCATTTCTTTGTGTCATATTCAATTTCTTTCATCAGTGTTTTATATTTTTCAGAGTACAGGTCTTTTGCCTCGTTAGTTAAGTTTATCCCTAGGTGTTTTACTATTTTTGGTGCAATTGTATGGGATTGTTTTCTTAATTTCTCTTTCTACTGCTTCATTAATAGTGTGTAGAAATGCAACAGATTTCTTTACATTGATTATGTATCCTGTAATTTTACTGAATCTACATATGAGTTCTAGTAGTTTTTTTGTGGATTCTTGGGGTTTTCTATATATAGTATAATGTCATGTGCAAAGAGTGAAAAGTTTACTTGTTCCTTACAATTTGGATTATTTTTATTTCTTTCTGTCGTCTGATTGCTGTGGCTAGGAGTTCCAGTACTTTGTTGAATAAAGGTGGTGAGAGTAGACATCCTTGTCTTGTTCCTGACCTTAGGGGAAAATCTCTTAGTTTTTTTTACTATTGAGTAGGATGTTGGCTGTGGGTTTTTCATAACAGGCCTTTATTATGTTGTGGTATGTTCCCTCTGAACCTACTTTGCTGAAAGTTTTCTCATAAACGGATGTTGTACTTCATCAAATGCTTTTTTGGCATCTATTGAAATGATCAAATGGTTTCTATTCTTTCTCTTGCTGATGTGATATATATTATGTTGGTTGATTTGCAAATATTGAACCACCCTTGCATCCCAGGAATAAATTGTGGACGATTTTTTTTTAAATGTATTGTTGGATTTGGTTTGCTAGTATTTTCTTGACGAATTTTGTATCTATATTCATCAGAGATGTTGGCCTGTAGTTCTCTTTATTTGTGGTGTCTTTACCTGGTTTTGGTATCAGAGTAATGTTTGCTTTATGGAATGAATTTGGAATTTGGAAGTATTCTCTCCTCTTCTTTTTTTGGGAATAATTTGAGAAGAATAGGTGTTATCTCTTCTTTAAATGTTTTGTAGAATTCACCTCTGAAGCCATCTGGTCCTGGAATTTTGTTTTTTTGGAATGATTTTTTTGGGGGGGTGATCATTTTGATTAGTGATTGAATTTCTTTGCTGGTAATTGGTCTATTCAAATTTTCTATTTCTTCCTCATTCAGTTATGGTGGGTTATATGTTTCTAGGAATTTATCCAGTTCTCTGAGTTGTTCAATTTGTTGACCTATAATTTTTCAAAGTATTCTCTTATGCTTGTTTATATTTCTGTGGTGCTGGTTGTTATTTCTCCTCTTTTATTTGTGATTTTGTTCATTTGAGTCTCCTCTCTCTCTTTCTCTCATTCCTCCTCCTCTTCCTTTCTTCTTCTTCTTCTTCAATGAGTCTAGCTAGAGTTTTATCAATTTTGTTGATCTGTCAAAGAACCAGCTCTTGGTTTCATTGATCTGTTCTATTGTTTTTCTAGTTTCTATATCATCTATTTCTGTTCTAATCTTTATTGTTTTCTTCTTTCTGCTAGTTTTGGGTTTAGTTTGTTCTTTTTCTAGCTCCTTTAGGTGTAAGATTAGGTTGTTTATTTGGGATTTTTCTTGCTTCTTCAGGTAGACTTATATTGCTATAAACTTCCTCCAAGTACCACTTTTGCTGCCTTCCCAAGATTTTGGACCATTGTATTTTCATTTTATTTGTTTCCATGTAAATTTTGATGTCTTCTCATATTTTTGGTTGACCCAATCATTGTTTAGCAGCATGTTATTTAACCTCCATGTATTTGTGCTCTTTCTGGATTTTTTTTCTTGTGATTAATTTCTAGTCTCATAGCATTGTGGTCAGAAAAGATGCATGGCATGACCTCAATCCTTTTGAATTTGTTGATATTTCTTTTGTGGCCTAATATACGATTTATTCTGGAGAATGTTTTCTGTGTACTAGAAAAGAATGTGTAATCTGCTGTTTTAGGATGGAGTGTTCTGAATATATCTGTTAAATCCATCTGGTCTAGTCTGTCATTCAAAGCCACTGTTGTTGCTTGTCTGGATGACCTGTCCATCATTTATTATTTTTTTGAGAGACAGAGACAGAGCACGAACAGGGGCAGGGCAGAGAGAGAGAGGGAGACACAGCATCTGAAGCAGGCTTTGGGCTCTCAGCCCAGAGCCCAATGTGGGGCTCGAACTCACGAGCCTTTGAGCTGTGAGATCATGACCTGAGCAGAAGCTGGCCACTTAACCAACTGAGCCTCTCAGGAGCCCCTGACCTATTATTGTAAGTGGGGTGTTAAAGTCCCCTACTATGATTGTATTGCTATCGATTAGTTCTTTTATATTTGTTATTAACTATTTTGGTTAAATATTTGGGTGCTTAAATATTTATAATTGTTATATCTTCTTGTTGGATTATCCCCTTTATTATTACATAGTGTCCTTCTGTCCTTCTTTGTCTCTTGTTACAGTCTTTGTTTTAAAGTCTGTTTTGTCTGATATATGCATTGCTGCTCTGGCTTTCTTTTGACATCCATCTGCATGATAAATGTTTCTCCATCCCTTCACTTTCCATCTGCAAGTATCTTTAGGGCTGAAATGAGTCTGTTGTAGGCAGTGTAAAGATGGGTCTTGTTTTTTAACCCACTCTGTCATCCTATGTCATTGATTGGAGTATTTAGTCCATTTACATATAAAGTAATTATTTCCTCCTTTTCTCTGCCATTGTGGTGTGTGTGGTTGACTGTTCCTTGCTATGTCTTCTCATAAGACTTTCAAGATCGAGTGATTCGTGGTCAAGAAGCAAAAGCAGATCATCCCATTCCCTGGTGAACTTGGATGAAAACTGGTAATAAAAATCTGGTTCAACTCCAAGAAGAAGCATTGGAAAAGAACCAACCTGGGTTCATAAGGGATAACACATGAAATGTCACACATATTTATGTTGCATGAAGGTTATGTGCTCATATCCTATCACTAAGTAAACATCACTACTACCTGAACAATACACATGTTTTATTGGGGAAATGATTTTTCTCTGTTACTATGCTTCCGTACCAGTAGGTTGGTTCAGGATTAAATATGTGAGGACTTTTGTTTGAAAAAAAAAAGGGAAGTAATTATTGATATGTATTTATTGCCATTTTGGTACTTGTTTTATAGTTTTTCTTTGATCCTTTCTTCTCTTGCTCTCTTTTATGCGTTTCTAGCTTTTTTAGTGATATTCTTTGATTCCTTTCTCTTCATTCTTTGAATATCTATTACTGGTTTTTGATTTGTGGTTGCCATTAGGTTTGCATATAACATCTTCCACATACAGCAGTCTATGTGAAGTTGATGATCGCTTAAGTTTGAACCCATTCTTTACTTCTCTCACCCACGTTTTAGGTATATGGTGTCATATTTTACATCCTTTTATTTTGTGAATACCTTGACAGATTTTTGCAGATATACTTATTTTTACTGATTTTGTGTTTCCTACTTTTCATATTCCCATTATGGTTGTTCCGTTCAACTCAGAGAGTCCCCTTTAATATTTCTTGTAGAGCTAGTTTAGTGCTCATGAACTCCTTTAGTTTTTGTTATCTGTAAAATTATTCTAGTTTTATTTATCTATTTTTAAATTATTTTTTAAAATTTACATCCAAGTTAGTTAGCATATAGTGCAATATTGCTTCTAGGAGTAGAATCCAGTGATTTGTCACCTACATATAACACCCAGTGCTCATCCCAACAAGTGCCCTTCTTAATGCCCTTTTCCATTTAGCCCATCCCTCCACCCAAAACCCCTCCAGCAACTCTCAGTTTGTTCTCTGTATTTAGGAGTCCCTTTGTTTTGTCCTCCTCCCTGATGAGTGATGTTGAGCATTTTTTCATGTGTCTGTTAGCCATCTGGATGTCTTCTTTGGAAAAGTGTCTATTCATGTGTTTTGCCCATTTCTTCATTGGATTATTTGTTTTTTTTGGGTGTTGAGTTTGATAAGTTCCTTCTAGATTTTGGATACCAATCCTTTATCTGATATGTCATTTGCAAATATCTTCTCCCATTCCATTGGTTGCCTTTTATTTTTGCTGATTGTTTTCTTCTCTGTGCAAAAGCTTTTTATATTGATGAGGTCCCAATAGTTCATTTTTGCTTTTGTTTCCCTTGCCTCTGGAGACATGTTGAGTAAGAAGTTGTGGCTGAGGTCAAAGAGGTTTATGTGTGCTTTCTCCTCTAGGATTTTGATAGCTTTCTGACTTATGTTTAGGTCTTTCATCCATTTTGAGTTTATTTTTGTGTGTGGTGTAAGAAAGTGGTCCCGGTTCATTTTTCTGCATCTCACTGTCCAGTTTTCACAACACCATTTGCTGAAGAGACTGTCTTTATTCCACTGGATATTCTTTCCTGCTTTATCAAAGATTAGTTGGCCATAAATTTGTGGGTCCCTTTCTGGGTTCTCTATTCTGTTCCATTGATGTATGTTTCTGTTTTTGTGCCAGTACCATACTGTCTTGATGATTACAGCTTTGTAGTATATCTTGAAGTCCGGGATTGTGATGCCTCCAGCTTTGGTTTTCTTTTTCAGGATATCTTTGACTATTCAGGGTCTTTTCTGGTTCCATACAAATTCTAGGATTGTTTGCTCTATCTCTGTGAAGAATGCTGGTATTATTTTGATAGGGATTGCATTGAATATGTAGATTGCTTTGGGTAGTATCAACATTTTAACAATATTTGTTCTTCCTCTTCAGGAGCATGGAATCTTTTTCAATTTTGTGGTGTCTTCCTCAATTTCTTTCATAAGGTTTCTATAATTTTCAGTGTATAGATTTTTAACCTCTTTGATTAGGTATATTTCTAGATATTTTATGGTTTCTGGTATAATTGAAAATGGGATTGATTTCTTGATTTCTCTTTCTGCTGCTTCATTATTGGTGTATAGAAATACAATTGATTTTTCTGTGCATTAATTTTATATCCTGAGACTTTGCTGAATTCATGTATCACTTCTAGCAGTTTTTTGGCAGAATCTTTTGGGTTTTACAGATAGAGCATCATGTTGTCTGCAAAGAGTGGACATTTGCCTTCTTCCTTCCTGATTTGGATGCCTTTTATTTCTTTGTGTTGTTTGAATCCTGAGGCTAAGACTTCCAGCATTATGTTGAATAACAGTGGTGAGAGTGGGCATCCTTGTTGTGTTCCTTGACCTTAGGGAGAAAGGTCTCAGTTTTTCTCCGTCATAGTAGTGGTGGGTCCTTTGTATATGATTTTTGTGATCTTGAGGTATGACCCTCTATCCCTACTTTCTTGAGGGCTTTTATCAAGAAAGGATGCTGTATTTTGTCAAATGCTTTTTTGGCACCTATTGAGAGGATCATATGGTTCTTATTCTTTCTTTTGTCAATGGGATGTCTCACATTGATTGATTTGCAGCTATTGAACAAGCCCTGCATCCCAGGTATAAATTCCACTTGGTTGTGGTAAATAATTCTTTTAATGTATTGTTGGATCTGTTTGGCTAGTATCTCATTGAGAATTTTTGCATCCATGTTCATCAGGGAAATTGGTCTGTGGGTCTTCTTTTCATTGGGGTCTTTGTCTGGTTTTGGAATTAGGGTAATGCTGGCCTCATAGAATGATTTTGGAAATTTTCCTTCCATTCCAATTTTTTGGAACAACTTCAAAAGAATAGGTGTTAACTCTTCTTTAAATGTTTGGTAGAACTCCGCTGGCAACCCATCCAGCCCTGGATTCTTATATTTTGGGAACTTTTTAATTACTAATTTAATTTCTTTACTGGTTATGGGTCTGTTCAGATTTTCTATTTCTTCCTGTTTCAGTTTTGATAGTTTATTCGTTTCTAGGACTCAGTCCATTTCTTCCAGTTTGCCCAACTTATTGGCATATGATTGCTCATAATATTCTCTTATTATTGTTTGTATTTCTACAGTGTTGACTGTGATCTCTCCTCGCTCATTCTTGGTTTTATTTATTTGGGTCCTTTCCTTCTTCTTTTTGATCAATCTGGCCAGGGGTTTATCAATTTGATTAATTCTTCCTAAGAACCAACCCTGGTTCATTGATCTGTTCTACTTTTTTTTTTTTTTTTTTTTTTTTTGTTTCGATAGTATTGATTTCTGCTCTGATCTTTATTATATCCTGTCTTCTGCTGGTTTTGGGTTTTATTTGCTGTTCTTTCTGCAGCTCTTTAAAGTGTATGGTTAGGTTGTGTATCTGAGACCTTTCTTCTTTCTTTAGGATGGCCTAGATTGCTATATACTTCCCTCTTATGACTGCCTTTGCTACACCCCATAGGTTTTGGGCTGTGGTGTTATCATTTTCATTGGCTTCCATGTCCTTTTTAATTTCCTCTTTAACTTCTTGGCTAACCCATTGATTCTTTAGTAGGATGTTCTTTAATCTCCAAGTGTTCATGGTGTTTCCAAATTTTTCCTTGTGGTTGATTTTGAGTTTCATAGTGCTGTGGTCTGAAAATATGCATGGGATGATCTTAATCTTTTTGTATTTGTTAAGTGCTGATTTGTGTCCCAGTAGGTGATCTATTCTGAGAATGTTCCATGTGCACTTGAGAACAATGTGTATTTTGCTGCTTTAGGATGCAATGTTCTGAATATATCTAAGTCCATCCGGTCCAGTGTGTCATTCAAAGCCATTGTTTTCTTGTTGATTTTCTGCTTATATGATCTGTCCATGGCTGTTAGTAGGGTCTTGAAGTCCCCTACTATTATGGTATTGTTATCAATGAGTTTCTTTATGTTTGTGATTAGTTGATTTATATATTTGGGTTCTCTCACATTGGAGACATAAATGTTTACAATTGCGAGATGTTCTTGGTGGATAAACCCCTTAATTATGATATAATTCTCTTCTTCTTTATCTCTTGTTACAGTCTTTAGTTTAAAATCTAGATTGTCTGATATAAGTATGGCTACTCCATCTTTATTTTGGTGATCATTAGCATGATAGATTGTTCTCCATCCCCTTACTTTCAATCTTGAAGGTGTCTTTAGGTCTACCTTGGGTCTCTTGTAAACAGCATATATATGGATTTTGTTTTCTCATCCATTCTGATACCCTTTGTCTTTTGATTGGAGTGTTTAGTCCATTAACATTTAGAATGAGTACTGAAAGATATGAATTTATTGCCATTGTGTTGCCTGTAGAGTTGTAGTTTCTGGTGATGTTCTCTGGTCCTTTCTAGTCTTTGTTGCTTTTCATCTTTTTTGTTTTGTTTTGTCTTTTCTCCCCTCAGAGAGTACCCCTTAAAATCCTTGCAGGGCTGGTTTAGTGGTCACAAACTCCTTTAGTTTTTGTTTGTCTGGGAAACTTTTTATCTCTCCTTCTATTTTCAATGACAGCATTGCTGGATAAAGAATTCTTGGCTGCATATTTTTCTGATTCAGCACATTGAATATATCCTGCCACTCCTTTCTGGCCTGCCAAGTTTCTATGCATAGATCTGCTGTGAACCTAATCTGTCTTTCCTTATATGTTCAGAACTTTTTTCTCCTTTCTGCTTTCATAATTCTTTTCTTGTCTGTGTATTTTATGAATTTGACTATGATAAGCCTTGTTGATGAATAGTTTTTGTTGGATTTAGCGGGAATTCTCTGTGCTTCTTGGGTTTTGATATCTGTGTCTTTCTACAGATTAGGAAAGTTTTATGATGTAATTTGCTCACATAAACCCTCTACCGCTTTCTCTCTCTCTTCATCTTCTGGGACTCTTATGATTCAGATGTAATTTATTTTTAATAAGTCACTGACCTCTCTAATTCTTTTATCATGCTCTTTTGCCTTAGTTTCCCTCTTTTTTTTCCTGCTTCATTATGCTCCATAATTTTGTCTTCTATTTTGCTGATTTGCTGTTCTGCTTGTCCATCCTGCTGCCATGGCGTCCATTTGAAATTGTATCTGGGTTATAGCATTTCAAATTTTGTCCTGAATAGATTTTACTTGTTTTATCTTTGCAGAAAGGGATTCCATGCTTTTTCTGCCCCAGCTGGTATTTTTATTAGTGTGTTTCTAAATTCTAGTTCTCACATCTTCCTTATATCTGTGTTAAGTCCCTGGCTGTCATTTCTTCCTGTTCTTTCTTTTGGGGTGAATTCCTTCATTTTATTATTTTGAAAGAAGAAAAAGTTAATAAAATAAAAGTAAAAAGTAAAAACAACACAAAAAATCAAATAAAAGAAACTTTCCTGGGTGTGTTTTTGTCTGTTATTGAAAGAAGCTGGATAGAGAAAAAAGGGAAAGAAAAGAAAAAAAAAAGTAAGAAAGCTTAAAAATTAAAAAAAACGACTCCATTCTCCACTAGGTGCTGCTGCTTAGTTTACTGGGGTGGATTGGTGTGGCGGGCGTGAAAGGTGAGAATGGCCGGACTGCTCTGACATCCCTGCCTACTACTGGGGATTCACCCTTCCTCCCTACCAGAGCACTGCCAGGTATTGAGCTCTGGAACTTACAACTCTGCACTCCTCTGTTTATAGAGTCCTTATGGTATTGAAACCCTCTCTTTCTCCCCTTCAATGGTGTTGGGGAATAGATTTCTTGTTCAGTCTTGTGAGTGTTTCCACTCTTTCCCTTTCTTTCCAGCTACTTTTGGAGAGAGTGCTTTTCTTGTACTCTCCTGATATTCTTCACTCTCCCCCTCTTTCTCTATCCTCTCTGCAAAAACAGCTCCCTACCCTCCACACCTTTTGTTTCCTCTAGTTCACCTCTCTGAATCGTGTACCTGATGAGTTCTGTGACTCAGGTTATGCAGATTGTTGTGTTAATCCTCAGATCAGTTTCCTAGGTGTGCAGGGTTTGGTGCTGATCTAACTGCATTTCAGGGACAAGAGAAGGAGAACTTGCATGCTGCTCCACCATCTTGGCCCCTCCCCTGTCTGTAAAATTCTTTATGTCTCTTTCTATTCTGAATGATAGCCTTTCTGGATAGAGTATGCTTAGCTGCAGATGTTTCCCCTTGAGCACTTTGAATATATATCAAGCCACTCCTCCTGGCCCTTGATAGTCTTATGGAGTTTCCCTTGTATGCAACTGTCTTCTTTGCTATTGCTTAAAAATTTTTTTTTCTTTATCACTCCTTCTTCCATTTTAATTACTATTTGTGTTGGTGTTGACCTCCTTGGGTTGATTTTGTTGGGGTCCCTCTGTGCCTCCTGGATCTGGATATCTGTTTCCTTCCTCAGATTAGGGAAATTTTCAGCTGTTATTTCTTTAAATACGTTTTATGCCCACTTTTATCTCTCTCTTCTTTTTCTGGTATCCCTATATCATGAATGTTATTACACTTGATAGAATCACTGAGTTCCCTAAGTCCATTCTCACTTTGCATAATTTTTTTCCTCTCACTTGGTCAGCTGGATTACTTTCCAATTCTGTTTTCTATGCCATCAATTCATTCCTCTAATTCCTCTACCCTCTTATTCTATCAATTTTATTTTTAATTTCAATTATTGTGTTCTTCATATCTTTGGTTCCTTTTTAAAATTTTTAAAAATGTTTTTTTTTTTTTTAAATTTTTTTCAACGTTTTTTATTTATTTTTGGGACAGAGAGAGACAGAGCATGAACGGGGGAGGGGCAGAGAGAGAGGGAGACACAGTATCCGAAACAGGCTCCAGGCTCTGAGCTTTCAGCACAGGGCCCGATGTGGGGCTCGAACTCACGAGCTGTGAGATCATGACCTGAGCTGAAGTAGGACGCTTAACCCACTGAGCCACCCAGGTGCCCTAAAAATGTTTTATTATTTATTTTTCAGAGTGAGAGAGAAAGAGACAGACAGGCAGACAGACAGACAAAGCATGAGCTGGGGAGGGGCAGATTTTGTTCTGTTCTTTCATTTGGAACATACTCTGCTGTCTCTTCATTTTGCCTAACTTTCTATGTCTGTTTCTCTGTGTTAGGAAAGTGATTTATGTCTCTTGCTCTTGAAAGTAGTAGACAGGCAAACATTTTTAACAAAATGACAGTGATCCTCTTCATCAGGGGGAGTGCAACCACTGCAGAGGTCCAGCCAGCTGGGGCCACTCTGCGAAGCCTGTGTGGGCAAGGTTGCAGCTTTAACAAGGTGCCTGCATTGTCCACAGGAGATCAGGAGATGGGAATTCAGGAGTTGCAGTGTTGGCAAGGTTTGTACCAGTCTTCTGGTGGAGAGGACCCACGGAGTCAGGACTGAAGCAGGTCCAGCTGAGGGGGGTGGGCCATGGTGTAAGCAAATTAGGTAGTGAATGCCAGCATGGCACTGGACCCCACAGGTGACAGTGTGATTATACTGGGGGGTGCTTAGTGGGGGGTGGGGATGGGAAGGTGCCTATCAAATCCTTTGTTCTTGGAGAAATTCCTGAGTTAACTCTGAAATTATTAACTAACTCTTCCCTCTGTGCGCCCCAGGCATTTTTCTCAAATTGCTGCTTGTTGTGCTGTCCCTTTATGGGCAGGAATTCAGCTTCCTATCGCCCTCTGGGCTCTCCCAGAGCCAAGCTACTGATTTTTAATATTCCAGGCTTTAATTTCTGCTGGTTGTAAGGACTCTGGAAATTCAGTTTCTGTGATTCACAGCCAAATGCTGTCAGGATTCATCTTCACTGTGTTGGCTTCCCAATGTGACTATCTGTTTCTGACCCCTTTCTGCACCTGTAGCTCCCTCCCTTCAGTGGCTAGCCTGGTGGGGGGTTAGCTCTCCACTGCATCTCTCTCTTGGTACTCTCTTTGATGTGGTCTCTTCTCTACATTTAGTTGTGGAGTTTGTTTTCCTAGCCATTGTGTTATTTTCTGGGTTATTTGCATTATGAGTGTTATCTAGTTGTATCTGTTGGATGAGGTGACTTTAGTGTCCTCCTACTCCACCATCTTCCCTGGAAGCGCCCTGCAATTTGTACTTTTTTTTAAGGCTTATTTTTGAGAGAGAGAGAGTGCAAATGGAGAAGGGGCAGAGAGAGAGGGAGACAGATCTGAAGTGGACTCTACACTAAGTGCAGTGAGTCTGATGTGGGGCTCAAACTCATGAACCGTGAGATCATGACCTGAGCCAAAGTTGGACACTCAGCTGGCTGAGCCACCCAGATTCTCCGCAATTTGTACTTTCTATGAGAGGTATAAAACTAATGATAAACTACAAAATTTGAACTTCAAGAATAGGTCTGTGGTAGTAGATCACTCTGGATGTGGGTTATAAAGGTATATAAAGGTATATATTGTCTCTCGATAATTCAAAAGTAAAATAATTTTTTGATAATTCAAAAATTGGCTAAAAGTTGGTGTGCTCTTCATGGTCACCATGCACCAGCAATTCTAATGCCATTGGTAAAATAATCTTTGAAAAAAAATTACCTACGTCCTGAATAATTGCTGCAGTTACTGTTCAACTTTAAAAATATACATTCAAATTAGCATTTTATTACTTATTCTACATGGAAGTTAATTAAAGAACTTTTGATTGTATTGTTAGTTCCTGACACACAAGTAGACTCAACTCTGTTCTTTGAGAGTTGGTTATTAATAGCTTGGAATTTTTCAAGCTGCTTTAGACACAGTCTCTACTCACCCACCCCTTTCTTTTTTCAATTCCTACTTTCTTATTAAAATTTGCTCTTAGCAATAGTTCTGGAATTCATTCAAGTTAAAGATAAAATGATTGATAAAATTATGCAATATGGTGAGGGATATTGATATTTATCAAGTTACACCAAAGGAATGAGTATACTTTTTAGAGTTTCAGATGTCATTTAGCTGGGTGAATAGGGTAGATACTTATCGGAGGAGTAGGGCTCTTCTTGGAGTAACCTTGAAGTATACTGTATCCCATGGCTACCATATCTCTACTTGCTTTTAAGGATTTTTATGATCATGTGTTTTTTTCTAGCTTTTGTTTGCACTTGATAGAAATTATTTTACCTTTTATTTTTAAAGGCCATTCTGGTTTGAGTATTAGTAATACGGCCATAAGCACAATCCTGGGAAATCTTGGGGACCCAAAGCCTGAGATAATAAGAATCTACTCTGGGATTCTCTGTGAAAGTGCCCTAACTAAAGGCGTGTGTGTGTGTGTGTGTGTGTGTGTGTGTGTGTGTGTGTGTGTATTTTTAATTAAAAAGAAGGTATTTATAGAATGTTATCAGAGACACCTAAACGTCCATAAAGAATGACACTTATATATAATACTTCATAGAAAAATCACCCACTTTCTGTAGATGAACTTTTCAATTTTAGAGGTTCCATTGAACCCAAAGATATGGTTCATATGGGAAAAGTACACAAGGTAATAGAAGACTGTCCCTGTTAGATTCCTTCTCTTTATCTCTTATAGATTTCAGTGTCATAGTGAGTCTTTGAAATGGAGTTGGGGATCTGTTTATTTTATAATTTACATAGAAAGAAATGGAGAACTTCAAGAATTTTTTGCTTAGGGTTGACAGAGATTTCTATTGTGTCACTTTTTGATGTAAATGACTTGGTGATTATATCATTCTTGGAATTATGTAAAATGAGTGAATAGTCAAAAGGAGGATGTTTGGTTTTTAATTTAACATAGAGAAATCATGTATATTTCTTACATAGGAACATTGTTTCTTCTTTCTGATTTCAGAGAGTAGTCACAAAAGCTCCTTGTGTTCATTTTGAATAACAAGCCATGAGAGAAATCAGCCAGAAACTGGAAGCCAAATGACAGAGATCAAAAGCAAATACTTTGGAATAATAACATCTATGAAAAATCTATTACATTGGTACCTTCAAACCATGGGAAATCTCTAGGGGTAATTAATGAATGATGGGTAATAATAATTTAAACAAAGAAACTTTAAGAGAGAATCTTTCATGATAGTTGGAAACAGAATTAAAAAAACCAAAAGGTAGTCTCTGTGCCAGGTCATATGAATAAAGGCCAAAAATAGGATCAAAAGGATCAACTACATGGAGTTCTCTTGATAAACTGGGGGAGAAAGCCAAATTCAACAGGAAACTATTGGCACTGTAAACTACAAAAATATGAAAAGTTAGGTTTGAGATGTGTAGTGAAACATGTATCTGAGGCTTTTTAAATATCAGTAGAAAAGTAACTGTAAACAGGAAATATGCTCCTTAATTTTAAATTAAAATTTTTTTTAATGTTTATTTATTTTTGAGAGAGAGAGACACACAAAGTGTGAGCAACGGAGGGGCAGAGAGAGAGGGAGACAGAGAATCTAAAGCAGGCTCCAGGCTCTCAGCTGTCAGCACAGAACCTGATGCAGGGCTTGAACTCATGAACTGTGAGATCATGACCTGAGCCAAGGCCCAGTACTTAACCAGCTGAGACAGGTGCTCCTTTAATTTTAAATTTAAAGAACAAATTGTTTTATATTGTTTTTCATAGACCTATATTTGTCCATGTCAGATGTTATAAAAACTACATGTTCTCAAATATTATCTACATATTCTAAAATATTAAGAGCCCAGAGTATACAATTCTGTTTAAAGAATTTATTTTAGTTTTTTTTTTTAGAAAGAGAGTGTGAGAGTGGAGAAGAGGGGCAGAGGGAGAGAGACAGCGAGAGAGAATCTTAAATAGGCTCCATGCTCAACGTGGAGCCCAACTGAGGCATGATCCCACAAGGACTGGAATCATGACCTGAGGCGAAATCAAGAGTTGGCTGCTTAACTGACTGAGCCAACCAGGTGCCCCAAGAGCCCAAAGTATATAATTCTAAGATTGTGATGACGTGTTTAAAAATGTGTCCTGGGGCGCCTGGGTGGCTCAGTCGGTTGGGTGGCCGACTTCGGCTCAGGTCATGATCTCGCGGTCTGTGAGTTCGAGCCCCGCGTCGGGCTCTGTGCTGACAGCTCAGAGCCTGGAGCCTGTTTCGGATTCTGTGTCTCCCTCTCGCTGACCCTCCCCTGTTCATGCTCTGTCTCTCTCTATCTCAAAAATAAATAAAATGTTAAAAAAAAAAAATGTGTCCTAAAAAAAGATAAATACAAAAGTGTTCTAAATATTTAAAGCATTTATTATTATTTAAAGCAAATATTAAAGCAGAAAAAAATTTTATAGGAGTATATCATTTTAGTTCTTAAAAGAATGTTACTATAGTAGAAGTGTGTGAATCCCAAAAAGTAATCAATTTTTATTGATTGATAAGAATGTTTTATAAATTAAGGACATGAATCTTTTAGGTGTTATATGCATTATAATATTTTTCTATTAATTTTTTTGTAACAATGGGTATTTATGGGTTTAGTACTTTACTAAGTGCCTGGGGTTCTGCTTAATAATGGAACTACAACGATGAGAAAGGATCACATCTGCTACTCTTATAGTCAGATTCCTTCATTACTACTTTCTTATGAACCATCCTCAGAAAGTCCTTCCCCATCCCAATATTTAATAAATATTTACCTATTTTTTGTCTAGTACTTGTATGAATTCAGTTTTTACATTTAAATCTTTGACATGCTGAGAATTTGTTTTGGTATATGGACCATTGAGCTTTTTTTTTTTTTTAGCTTTATTTATTTATTTTGAGAGAGAAAGAGAGAGTGCGAGTAGGGGAGGGGCAGAGAGAGAGGGAGAATCTCAAGCAGGCTGTGTGCTGAAACTGACCTGGGGCTGTAATTCAGAAAACTGTGAGATCATGACCTGAACCAAAATCAGAAGTTGGATGCTCAACCAACTGAGGCACCAGGTGCTGCTGGACCATTGAACTGTTAAACAATTTTAGTAGCCTCACTCCAAACAAAACATTGTACATTTACAAGTAAAATATTTAGAAATATTAAAAATTTTTAGAATGTCTTGTCTTATTTATTTCTGAATAGTATATGCTAATGTTTCCCATCCTCAACCTTCTTCCTCATTTTGTGGTAACAAACTGGTACGGGGTTGTTGGGAGAACTAGTTAGTAGGAAATTGGAAAGTGTGGTTCAGAGTTTAAGTGTGCCACAGCTGAAAAAGCCCAGCTAGAAAATGTAATTCTCAATACAGAGCTAGAGCATCTTTAAAACACAGCCACTCCTGAAAAGTTTAGCGAATGTAAATGGTTTTATTAGACATGACGCATGAAGACTAAATTGGATTTCATTCCTCATCTTGATTTAGTAATCTTATGTGCAAGTTTATGGTGCCCTTTAGTGTGATTAAAGATCTAAATTAAACTTAAGTGTTTATTATTTAATGAGACCGTTTTAACAGCTAATGTAGAGCTTTTTGCTGATCTCAGGGTCATGCAATTCAATTGTTGTCTTCCTAAAGCAATTTTTTCTTTTAAAAATGAGAAGTGATTGGGCTCTACAGGGTATATAAGCAAATGCACTTTTCTGCATATTATGTGACATCTCACTAATCTGGTTTAATGATGAAGAGAGAAGAAAGAAAGCACCAAGTTTGAACTAATTAAAAATCTGAGTTTAATTAATAGAAAGAGGCATTGCAACACTTAAAACATATCTGATAGACCCTTGACTTTGTACAGGACATTTAACCTCTGACACTCCCCTTTCTACATTTGTGGAAGGGTGATTATACTTTGATAAATAAATAAGATCCTACATATGATGTTCTTTTGATACTATAAGATATAGTATGCACATTTACTACTGATATTATTAATTTAAATATAGACAGTAACCAAAATGAACATTATGCTTGTTCTGAGTTGGCTTTAAAGAACAGATAACTCACATATTGATTAAAAATGGCATTTGAATACAGCCAGAGTTTTACAAAGTCTGGCTTCTAAACAGGCTAAAAATTTCTCCTTTAATTCTAATTATTCTAACATCTCTTTAAATGAAGTCACCAACTTTATGAGAAGTTTAAATGTGATATTAAGAAATATTAGTACATGGTATTTCAGTCATTGTATGCATAGGCAATTAACATAAAACCTTAATCTTCTCTTTTATGTGTCTGATTGTATTTGGTATCTTTGTTTCCATTCATTTTGTTATTGTTAACTTAAATTTAAGTAGGATGATGAACAATTTCTGATTTTTCTCTTCAATCCCTTTTCCATGAAATAAAACCATACTCTATATGTGAAATTCATTAAAATTAGAAGAAAACATGCACTCTCTCAATTTTGAGCGCAGATGTATCCTTTGCAACTGGTTCTGTTACAAAGACCTCTGAAGTCTTAGGCGAGATAGTTTTGTGCCTTAATTTCTTCGTCTTCAGAAATGAGTGTAGTAATAAGATGTACTGCATTGGGGTATTGAGAAGACTAAATCACACATTTACAACATAAACTGGTTAAGAGTAGGTATTTGGTAATTTTATTCTTTATTGTTTTATCTTGATTTCCAAAACTATGCTAAGTTTAAGTACTTTATGTTACTTTGTGTGTGGCCTCTGTGATTTTAAATGCATAACAAAAGAATGTGTTAATCTTTAGATGAAGCTAATACAAAATTTCAACTTCAGTGTCCACCTACATAGATTAAAGTGGTCTCTAATGAATTATTGAATGTTAGCTGAGCAAGTAAATAACTGTAATTTCTGCATATTTATTTGCTTGGGGAAAGGGGATTTATTTTATTTTATTTTTTAATTTTTTTTATTAAAATTTTTTTTTTATGTTTACTTATTTCTGAGACAGAGAGAGAGAGACAGAGCATGAGTGGGGGAGGAGCAGAGAGAGAGGGAGACAGAATCAGAAGTAGGCTCCAGGCTCTGAGCTGTCAGCACAGAGCCCAACACCGGGCTCGAACTCAAACCGTGAGATCATGACCAGGGCTGAAGTCGGTTGCTCAACCGACTGAGCCACCCAGGCGCCCCAAAAGGGGATTTATTTTATTAGTTTATTCTTACTTATCCCAACTATCTCTGTTGGTATGATCTCAGTCAGTCAACAAGAACAGTATAGTTGGCCTTTTAACAACACGGGGGTTAGGAGCCCCAAACTCCATGCAGTCGAAAATCTGTGTATAACTTTTGACTCCCCAAAAACTTAACTGCTAATAGCCTACTCTTGAGAAGTCCTTATCAACAACATAAACACATAATGCATATTTTGAATGTTATATGTATTATGTACTTTGTGATTACAATGAGATAAGCTAGAGAAAATAAAATGTTATTAAAAAATTGTAAAGAAGAGATAATACATTTACAGTACTGTTCTGTAAAAAGTCTGTGCTTAAGGGGATCTGCATAGTTCAAACCCATGTTGTTTAAGGATCAGCTATATTTGCTAATTCATATTGTGTATGTAGTCCATGTCTAGGTATTCAGATGAGGCAAGGACCAGGCTATTCCTAGGGCTATGTATGTATTCAGAAGAATACACAGTATTATGCAACTTAATCTGGAGAGACATTAATTATTCCTAAATTGTATGCTGTAATGCTTTGGTAATACAGAGAAAGAAAAGATGAATATAAACTGGACTAGTCAGGAATGTCCCTTGGAGGAAGTGGCATTTGAACTGTGTCTTCACTGAAATACAGACATATGATGTATTAGTCTATCAGGACAGTTATATCAAAGTACCACAAATGAGGTGGGCTGAAACAACAGAAATTTATTCTCTTATGGTTTGGAAGGCCAGAAGTCCTAAATCACGATGTCAGCAGGGTTGATTGGATGGGGAATCCGAAGGAGAATCTGTTCCATGCTTCTCTCCTAGCTTCTTGTGGCTCCCAGCATCCTGACATCCCAAACTTGTAGCTGTGTAACTTCATTCTCTGCCTTTGTCTTCTCATGGCCCATTTCCCTGTGAGTGTGTCATCTTCTCTTCTTATAAGTACACTGGTCATACTGGATTATGTGCGTCCTAATGCTAACCAGTATGATGGAGTAGGGCCACCTAATCCAGTATGACCTCATCTTACCTTGATTATATCCACAAAGAACTTATTTCCAAATAAGGTCATATTCATAAGCACTGGGGGTGAGAATTTGAAAGTACCATTTTTTTTTTTGTGGGCTGGGGGGAAGGAGGGGAGCGGGGAGGAGCACAATTCAACCCACAACATGCAGAGAGAAGAAGGGAAAATATCCTAGGCCAGAAAGATAGTGTGAATATAGGCAAAACATTTTTGAACTTTCCCTTGAATTTGACCCTTTTTTATGGTGTCTGGGACACTGACAAATCTGAGTGCTACTTTTTAAAGAAAAATACTGAAATTTCACTCTATATTTAAATTTCACCATTTAATTATTTTTTTTTTTGCACCAGAATATGATTTAGATGAGAATTTATTATATTTGAATACTGTAAAATTGTTAGGTAATTCTTACTTAGAGTAATACTGACAATAAAATTGAAACAACCTCATTATTTTGGACAGTGGTGCCAGGGCTAGTATTTCCTCATATTTCAGGGCAAAATTTTCATTGAATTTTTTGATCAGTTTTTCCCATTTCTCTATTAGCAGAGATTTCTTGATAAAACAATGCAAATAAGCTCTTAAACATCCAAGGAGAAATCTAATCTGAATAATTAGGTTATCAAAAGAACAAACATTATAAAAACTTCATGGAAATTGACAACTAATGTCTAGTCAGAATGAAAACAAGAACATGTGAATTCTGTACACTTAGGACAGGAAAATCAATGACAAAATGGCTTAATTTGACTGTGTATCTCCTAAGTAGTTATTTTCTCTTATTTACAACAGTAAAGTGATATGATAGAATTGGAACTGAGTCTCTTTCCTTCTGTCTGGCTTAGAATTGTAGGATAATTTGTCCACATCCCCTTGGAAGATAGTGTGAACAACCAGAGAAACTGAACATGGAAGGAAACAATAGTTAAGGTCAATATATTACTTTGTTTAGCTTTTTGTGTGTAACAAACATTTACATCAGATAATCATATATTTTATGAGCTTCTGCAATCACATAAATGCATCTTTATTTTCTTTAGGCAATTTAAACCTTTCTTATACCACTGAATACCTTCAATCAATGTATTTAAGGCCATCTATGAATAATAATCTAATTAAGGAGGAAAATGAGCAGTTAATAAAGGTCAGTGAGTCAATTAACTATTCACTTTTACTCTTGAGGAAGTAATACAATTCTTTTTTATAGAATATGGAGCAAATCATAACAAAAATATTAATTATCATCAAATAGCTAAAGGAAAAATACACTTGGTCTCTGATATATCAAGAGTACATAAGAATGCTAATCAGAACATACCAACCAAAATGAAATATAGTTAGAGAAAAAAAAATCAAAGATAGACATTATTAGACTCTTTGGAAAGATAGGATTTAAAAATGAAATCCCTTTTATCTATGGAGTGAAAAGATATTGTAACTTTCTGTTCAAGCAACAAACTAAATTAATGGAAAATATCTGTACCCTATACTAAGACAAGACATTTTACTAGGTGCAATAGCTTCCCCAGCTTCACTTTATCTTATTCCCATATATTCATAATTTACATGGAAAGCACTTTGAAAAACAATCTGCAAAGAATGAGCTTCTTAGATGACTGTCTTGTCTCCGTGTGAAAAATGTAATCATCCATAGCAGAACCACTCTGTCTACAAATCAGTCATTAGAGCTGGAAGGTCTTAAATCAAGGGCAAACAATTTTTTTTTAATGTCAACCATCTAAGTTATCATCACTTTTGATTCATATGATATGTGCACATGGAAAAAAAAAATCTATGGACATATTTAGATAGACAGTGACCTAAAACCTATTATGGTTTGTCTTTGCTACATAAAATCAGGGATTGACTTAGGGGAATGCATTTGATGCATTTGTAAGCCTGGGTGGGTTATAACAGAAAATCTCCAATAATAAGAAACTCTTCAGCACAGAATCATCAATCCTTCACAGTCTTTTAAACATGGGTACGAGTTACCTAAATTTTTGGGTTGCTGTTGAATTTTTCATGTTTCAGACAACAGAAAGGTACTTGAAATGAAATCTATTTCAAGTTAAAAATTTTTTTTTAATGTTTATTTTTTAGAGAGAGAGGGAGACAGAGTGTGAGTGGGGGAGGGGAAGAGAGAGTGGGAGACACAGAATCCGAAACAGGCTCCAGGCTCTGAGCTGTCAGCACAGAGCCCGACCTCAAGATCATGACCTGAATTGAAGTCAGATGCTCAACTGACTGAGCCACCCAGGCACCCCTACTTCAAGTTTTTTTTTTAAGTTTAACTACTTTGAGAAATTGCTAAAAACAAAGAGTAGCTAATAATTTGAATCTTAGAATTTGATTGGCAACACTAAGTTGAAACATAGAGATAATATCAGGTGCCTGGGTGTGTGTGTGTGTGTGTGTGTGTGAGAGAGAGAGAGAGAGAGAGAGAGAGAGAGAGAGAAATTGAGAGGGAGAGAGAGAGAGAGAATGTAGGAGAGAGAAGTGGGAGGAGGGAGAATTGTGATAAAATATTGGGATAGTGCACAAAATCTTGAAAATGCATCAATGCACCATCCCCCTCCTGCCCAGATGCACTATAGTATAGAGTATCTTGATATGCCTTTTACCTTCTGCCTGGGGTCTGAGTTTGCAATTACTCTTTTCTACCTTCACTTGTTCCCTAAATCACTCTTCTGTGTCCTTTATTTATCTTCCATTTTCTTGTTCTCACATTGTCATTTACTAGTCGTTACCCTGTTTAACCTTTACTATCTAGCCTCTTGAACATGTCAGAATAAAGCACTAAATGAATCTTGCAAACAAGCCCTTTGGTATGTGCAAAGAAAAAAAGATTCTGGATTATAGTTTCTAAACTTGAAATTTCTAAATTCAAGGCATGTAAAATATTATACAAACATAATTTTCATTCACATGATATATTCCTCACACTTTGTATTTAACAAAGAAAGTATTGCCAGTGATTTTATTTGTTATAGACAAATTTCTTCATTCACTGATTCTATAAAACCAGACTAAAGTACTCTTATTATTTGCTATTATTATTATTTTTTTAGAAAAACTCAAATCATGACATCATATTTTATACTGGTTTCCTGGATAATGAATACAAAAATGAGATAGAAAACAAATGTCAGAGCACTCATTCAAAAGAAAATCTTTCAGTGGTTTTACCATAGGACATTTGAAATCTCAATTTCTTTGCTATCTCATGTCTGTACTCCAAATGACACCTGGCCAGTTTGGGACCTTCATGACTATCAACACTATATTATTGATGCTTACTTTTTGCTGGATCTTTATATTCATATATTCAGTTTCCTGCTTGACATATCTGCCTGGTTATTTAGAAAGTTAGTGAATTAAGCAGGAGAAAACCAAACCCTCTTGATTCTCTATCCCCTCAATCCATCTACTGCTCTTTCCCTAGGCTTCTTTATGTCAGTAAATGGCACCTGCAGCCACTTACTTGCTTAAACCCCAAATCTAGGACTTATCTTAGATTTTTCTGACCCCTTCCTTCTTGTCCATTCTTCAAGACTTGCCTATTTTACCTCCAGAGTATATCCTGAATTAACCCCATTCTCTCCATTTGTGCAACTGTCTATCTTAGACTACGGCAGTACCCTTCTAACTGGTCTCCCCTCTTCCGCCCTGGACCTCTTACCATCCATAGTGATTATTTTTAAAAACATAAATCCTACTATATCCCTTCTCTGTTTAAAATCCTCTTCACTAGGGTCACCTGGGTCGCTCAGTTGGTTAAGCTGAGCCTAACTCTTAATTTTGGCTCAGGTCATGATCTCGCAGTTTCTGAGTTTGAGCCCTGTGTCGGGCTCTGCACTGAGAGTGCAAAGCTGACTTGGGATTCACTCTCTCTCTCCCTCTCTTTCTGCCCTTCCCCTGCTGTCTCTCTATCTCAAAAAAAAAAAAAAAAAAAAAAAAAAATCCTCTTCACTAGTAGCTTCTCAATGCTGCTGGAATAAAACCCAAATTCTTTACCTTGTTTTATATAACCTGGAAACTGCCTAACTCACCAACTACAACTCACACTTTTGTACTCCTTGCCCACTACTTTTTTTAAAAATCAGATGGGTTTTTTTTGTTTCTTTTTTACATGCTAATCCTGGTCCTTCTTTAGGTCCTTTGCAAAACACTGCTGTACCTGTAATGATCATCCCCTGATCTCTAGTGGCTCTGTCTAATCATTCAGAATTTAGCTTAAATATTACCTTCTCCAAAAAGCACTCCTTGAAGTTTGAAATAGCTACCTAGTCAACTAATTCATGCTTCGGAGACTAACTAGGGTGTAGTGGTTCTTGCCCATGGAACTAAGGTCTAAGTCCAGCCTTCCAGCTAGTTACTCAGCTGGAATATCATGATAGAATTATCAATGACTTCAGGAATATCATGATAGAATTAAGTCAGGGTGGCTAATCCTCACTCTGGAATGAAATTTGATTAGTGCTGATCAGTTTTATGGTAACTCCATTGTCTTTGCCAGTGATTGGCTTTGGTTGAGGAGATGACATCCTCTGAAACAGTGAGACAGGACGTAGAGTCTGAGTGTTTCTGAGAATATTTTTGTCCTTCTTACCAACCAAATGAATAGGTGTCTTGCTTTATTTCAGCTGTTTTTGGTCATAATGACTTTATGACAAATATATTTGATTAATAATCATAGATAACAAAATTACACATTTATTCTTCCCAGATTGACAAATGATTGCAGAGCTCTTCACATATGAAAAGTCTCAGAATATTCATTCATTCATTCATTCACTCTTCCAAGAATTAATGAGCACTTAGAATGATTCACATTTTATTGATTCACTTAACAGACATAACTAACAAGCTAAGTCAGGTCAAACAGATAATTTTTCAAATGTGAAGTTACAGTACTAATTAGTGGAGGGAGTATTTAGCAGTGACCTTGAAGGAGGAAATATACTTGCTAAGCTTCAGGGTCCTGAAGGACCTTCTTAGAAGTAGTTTCAACTACTTTCCTTCTTAAAGGAGATAAATTCAAATTTGGGAAATTATCATAATTTCTTTGGTTAGTGTCTGAAATTTTAAAGTCATGCTAATTTTCAGAGATGATGTGGATTTAATGATTTTATCTTCTGAGAGATAATTTGCCTCTGGTCAGTTTCTGTCACAGTTAATCAGTATGTTTTGTGCCATTTTCTAATATATAAACATGGTTTCCCACTATTGTAGAGGGCATAAAACATTAACAAGCACACAGGCACCAGTGGATAAGTAGAACTTACAGGTAGAGTCCATTACTTAAAGACAAGTGGGGTAAACTTTACACATTCTGCTAGTAACAACTTTTTAAAGAAATTCCAGGCCATGAGATCAACATTACTCTTTTAAAGCCACTTTAAAATGGTAACCATTTGAAGTGAAACTGAGTCCTAGTTTCACTTCTGCAGTATGCTATCTGTGTGATGTTGGCAAATTCCAGTCTTCAGTCAAACAGATATGAGCTCAATTGCTCTTCCTCCACCATAGATTAATAAAGATGATAAAATGAAATACAAATGTGTTAAGTTTCTTTGAAAAATCAAATGTGATATACAAGTTTAAGTTTTTGAGAATTATGATTATTGCCATACATACGATTTAAGAGTTTCAATAGTGATGTTCAAGTGTGAAATATTTTTCATATTTGCTTTTCTATCTCAGACCTCTCCTCCCCTTGCCAGTCACTTCTAGTTTAAACCGGTTTCATTTCAATCAACTTGGGATACTGTGTCTGTTTCAAAGCCCCTTTCCCAGGATTTGGGCAGAGTTCCCACACAGCTGCAGAGTTCCACTGACCAAAGGAAGGCTGCTGTCTGAACTTGGCCCCATCTCTCCTCTCAGGTCACTACGTTCATACAGCTGCAGAAGCTGCAGGTGCATGTATGTTAATGTCTGCTTTTATGAATGACCATGACTGGTCATGGTAATTGTGATCCCTTCTTCCTTTGGGCATTATTGTTTCTTTACCCAACACCAGCTGTCCACTGTCTCCCTCTATGCCTTTGGCCTGTCAGTGTTGGCTCCCTCATTATCATATTTGTTAGTTCTTCTGGGGAATCTGCATCGACATTCCCTCCAGTATGGGTATTTTTTCCTAGCTTTGGCCACTTTTTATCTTTTTGGTGGGAAACCTTATAACTGGACTCTCCCTATTTCAGTGGGTAGCCTTCATAGAATGTTAACAGATGGTTTAAGCCCCACTTGCCTTGAGGAAGACTTAGACATCCATGTAGGCTAAGCAGTGGAATTGCAGAATATCTTTGTGGACTACACTCTGGCTTGTAGCTTTACATTTAGAATTTTCACATGTTCTTACAGGATGAGGTCTGTTTGCAGGCTTGTGGCTTTGAAGTTTGGGGATGGGGGACAAGAAGACCCATCCCCAAAGGAAGAGAGATAGAGGTGGGTAGGTGAAAACTGATAACTCATAAACTCTGTACAGATGGCAGAATTGGGAGAAGGGGCTGTGTTTTGCCATAACAATCCTTTGGAATGTTACTACTTTGAAAACTTGATGGAGAAAGTACTTATTTTGCTTTTCTTTGGGTTTAGAAAGTAAATCATACACTTCTTTTTGTTCTTAGCTCTGAACTGTTTGCAGTGTAGTTTCTACCCCAGGTGGAAGACTTGGGGGTGGGGCAGAAATTTTCTGTACATCTATTCGCAAGTTCCACTTTTATAAATGCTTAATTGTCCCATGCTCTGTAAAACTTGATCCATGCCTGATGTAAAGGTCCTGGTCCTATTGGACTGTCAGTTAACTGTTTACCTGTTTTACCGGCTTGATTGGGGCTCTTGATTGCAGCAGCTGCTCAGAGGTGCACAGTAGGCATACAGTAAAGCTTGTTGCATTGATCAATAAAATAGATTAGTGAATGAAAGAAATTCTGGAAGTGTAAAGGTAGCATCTTCCATTTAATTACTAAGCCATCAACTTTCTAGATAGCAAATACTATCGTAGAAGTTTGCTATTCTTTTTATCAAAAATGGTTTTATAAGTGTGGATCAACATACATCCAAATGTCATATACTGAGTACAAGGTAACTGACTATTCAGAAAATAGTTTTCTTTTCCATATAGCAAATGTTCTACCTAATTTCCCCCCAGAAGCCAACAGTAGGATGGATGCGGCTTAAAGTAATAAACTAAGCTCTATCTCTGTCAACCTACTTAAACATGCCTGAATTAGTATGAATTTTTTTTTCTTTTTAAGCAGTGAAATCTACGAGTGGTTTCCAGGAGTTAAGATCTTCTCATTTTTGAAGGGAGAACACTTAAAATCCCCTCCCCCACGGCTGTGTCAGAATTGTATTTCATTAAATAATCTCATGACCTTTTAGTAAATCTCATTTTATAATTTCATCCTTTGAGGGAATCATTTGTTTTTCTCATCTTCCTCTTAATTTTGTGTATATTTGTCCTTTCATTTTGGCTTTTAGAACTAATATTAACTTTAAAAATTGAGCTTAAGAAAAACCAGAGTAAGTTGTTCAATTATCCTTGACATTTCAGTGGCATTGAAATGTAAACTTTTTCACAGAATTCACAGCGTGTCCTCACCTTACTAGCTTAGCTGTTCAGTTCATGTCAATAAATTTGTCGACTCTCCTTCTCAGCAGATGCAAATGTTCAGTTATTTGCATGGTTCAAAATGAAGTCTGATTTGAGAAATCCCTGAATTCATATCCATGTTCTCTGTTTCCTGTACTATTTCCTATCTTCTGGAAAGTTTTCATTAGCTTTGCTGTTGGTACATCAAATATTTGGTTTCAAATACAGATTTTTTCCCCCACTCAACACACAAATAATGTGGGTCAGGGAGAAAACAGAGAGGCCATCTTAAGGGGCCCAAAATGGAGAAATACAGAGGCTAATATTTCTAATTCATAATAAGCAGCACAGTGACAGAGAAGCAGAGAAGGTGCTGGTTGGATGGATCTGTGGTTGGGCATTTGCAGGCAATATGGGACTGGAAAGGCACTGAGGGGCAGGGCAGAGTTGGGTATTGGCACGAGAACAGTTAGTTGGGCCTATGTTGGAAAGGGGTCTCGGCCAAATGAAGACAAGAAACTAGAATAATATAGATCAGGGTAAAAATCATCCAAATAGTGGAGTGCAGAATTGATGTGGCTATTTAAAAATAATATATATTTTACTTTCTGTATTAATCTGGTAGGGCTGTCATAACAAAAGTCTCACAGATTGGGTGGCTTAAAAAACAGAAAGATATTTTCTCACAGTTCTAGAGGCTGAAAGTCCAAGATCAAGGTGATGGCAGTGTTGGTTTCTCCTGTGGTCCTTCTGTTTGGCTTGCAGATGGCCACCCTCTTGCTATGTCCTCACATGGCCTTTGCTCTGTGGGTATGCATCCCTGGTGTTTCTACTTTTTCTTTTAAGGATACCAATCATATTGAATTAGGGCCCACTCTGACTCTTATTTTAACTTAATCACTTCTTTAAAGGCCCTATCTCTAAATCCAGTCACATTCTGAGGTACTGGAGGTAGGGTTTCAATATATGGATTTTCAGGGGACACAATTCAGTCTCTAACACTTAGAAAAATATATTTTATTTATTTAAAACTTTTTTTAATGTTTGTTTATTTTTGAAAGAGAGAAAGACACAAGAGTGCAAGTGGGGGAGGGGAAGAGAGAGGGAGACACAGAATGCAAAGCAGGCTCCAGCCTCTGAAATGTCAGCACAGAGCCCAACACGGGGCTCGAACTTATGAACTGTGAGATCATGACCTGAGCTGAAGTCAGATGCTTAACCAATTAAGTCACTCAGGTGCCCCTATTTTTAGTTCTTTGAGGAACCTCCATACTGTTTTCCAGAGTGGCTGCACCAGTTTGCATTCCCACCAGCAGTGCAAAAGAGATACTCTTTTTCCGCATTCTCGCCAATATCTGTTGCTGCCTGAGTTGTTAATGTTAGCCATTCTGACAGGTGTGAGGTGGTATCTCATGGTGGTTTTGATTTGTATTTCCCTGATGATGAGTGATATTTTTCATGTGTCTGTCGGCCATCTGGATGTCTTCTTTGGAGAAGTGTCTATTCATGTCTTTTGCCCATTTCTTCACTGGATTATCTGTTTCTTGGGTATTGAGTTTGATCAGTTCTTTATAGATTTTGGATACTAATCCCTTATCTGATATGTCATTTGCAAATATCTTCTCCCATTCCATCGGTTGCCTTTTAGTTTTGCTGATTGTTTCTTTCACTGTGCAGAAGCTTTTTATTTTGATGAGGTCCCAGTAGTTCATTTTTGCTTTTGTTTCTCTTGCCTCTGGAGACGTATTGAGTAAGAAGTTGCTGCAGCCAAGGTCAAAGAGGTTTTTGCCTGCTTTCTTCTCGAGGATTTTGATGCTTCCCTGTCTTATATTTAGCGTTTTCATCCATTTTGAGTTTATTTTTGTGTATGGTGTAAGAAAGTGGTCCAGGTTCATTTTTCTGCATGTTGCTGTCCAGTTTTGCAGCACCACTTGCTGAAAAGATTGTCTTTATACCATTGGATATTCTTTCCTGGTTTGTCAAAGATTAGTTCGCCATACGTTTGTGGGTCCATTTCTGGGCTCTCTATTCTGTTCTGTTGATCTGAGTATCTGTTTTTGTGCCAGTATCATACTGTCTTGATGATTACAGCTTTTTAATACAGCTTGAAGTCTGGGACTGTGATGCCTCCTGCATTGGCTTTCTTTTTCAAGATTGCTTTGGCTATTCAGAGTCTTTTCTGGTTCTATACAAATTTTAGGATTGTTTGTTCTAGCTCTGTGAAGAATGCTGGTGTTATTTTGATAGGGATTGCATTGATATTTGTTCTTCCTATCCAGGAACATGGAATATTTTTCCATTTTTTGTGTGTCTTCTTCAATTTCTTTCATAAGTTTTCTATATCAGTGTACAGATTTTTAACATCTTTGGTTAGATTTATTCCTAGGTATTTTATGGTTTGTGGTGCAGTTGTAAATGGGATCAATTCTTTGATTTCTCTTTCTGTTGCTTCATTATTGGTGTATAGGAATGCAACTGATTTCTGTGCATTGATTTTATATCCTGCGACCTTGCTGAATTTGTGGATCAGTTCCAGCAGTTTTTGGTGGATTTTTTTTCGTTTTGCATATAGTGTATCATGTCATCTACAAAGAGTGAGTTTGACCTCCTCCTGGCCAGCTTGGATTCCTTTTATTTCTTTGTGTATCCCGATTGCTGAGGCTAAGACTTCCAATACTGTGTTGAATAACACTGGCAAGAGTGGAGATCCCTGTATTGTTCCTGACCTTAGGGGGAAAGCTCTTAGTTTTTGCCCATTGAGGATGATATTAGCATTGGGTCATTCATGTATGGCTTTTATGATCTTGAGGTATAATCCTTCTATCCCTACTTTTTTGAGGGTTTTTATCAAGAAAGGATGCTGTATTTTGTTGAATGCTTTCTCTGCAACTATTGAGAGGCTCATGTAGTTCTTGTCCTTTCTTTTATTGATGTGATAAATCACACTGATTGTTTTGCAGATATTGAGCCAGCCTGCACCCCAGGTATCAATCCCACTTGTTTGTGGTGAATAATTTTTTTTTAATGTATTGTTGGATCCAGTTGGCTAATATCTTGTTGAGGATTTTTGCATCCATGTTCATCAGGGAAATTGGTCTATAGTTCTCCTTTTTAGTGGGGTCTTTTTCTGGTTTTGGAATCAAGATAATGATGGATTCAGAGAAAGAGTTTGGAAGTTTTCCTTCCATTTCTATTTTTTGGAACATCTTCAAGAGAATATGTGTTAAGTCTTCCTTAAATGTTTGGTAGAATTCCCCTGGAAAGCCATCTGGCTCTGGACTCTTGTTTTTTTGGGACATTTTTGATCACTGATTCAATTTCTTTACTGGTTATATGCCTTTTCAAATTTTATATTTCTTCCTGTTTCAGTTTTGGTAGTTTGTATGTTTCTAGGAATTTGTCCCTTTCTTCCAGATTGCCCATTTTGTTGGTTGTATAATTGCTCATAATATTCTCTTATTATTGTTTTATTTCTGCTATGTTGGTTGTGATCTCTCCTCTTTCATTCTTGATTTTATTTATTTGGGTCCTTTCCTTTTTCTTTTTGATCAAACTGACTAGTGGTTTATCAATTTTGTTAATTCTTTCAAAGAACCAGTTTCTGGTTTCATTGGTCTGTTCTACTGTTTTTTTGTTTTTCTATTTTGTGTTTCGTTTTCTTTTGTTTTGGTTTGGTTTCAGTAGCATTGATTTCTGCTCTTATCTTTATTATTTCCTGTCTTCTGCTGGTTTTGGGTTTTATTTGCTGTTCTTTTTCCAGCTCTTTAAGGTGTACGGTTAGGTTGTGTATTTGAGACATTTATTTCTTCCTTCTTTAGAAAGGCCTGGATTGCTGTATAGTTCCCTCTTATGACTGCCTTTGCTGCATCCCATTAGGTTTTGGGCTGTGGTGTTATCATTTTCATTGGCTTCCATGTCCATTTTAATTTCCTCTTTAACTTCTTGGTTAGCCCATTCATTCTTTAGTAGGATGTTTTTCAGTCTCCAAATATTTGTTATCTTCCCAAATTTTTTCTTATGGTTGATTTCGAGTTTCGCAGTGTTGTGGTCTGAAAATATGCACGGTATGATCTCGATCTTTTTGTACTTTCTGAGGGCTGATTTGTGTCCCAGTATGTGATCTATTCTGGAGAATGTCCCATGTACACTGGAGAAGAATGTATATTCTGCTGCTTTAGGATGAAATGTCTGAATATATCTGTTAAGTCCATCTGTTCCAGTGTGTCATTCAAAGCCATTGTTTCCTTGTTGATTTCCTGTTTAGATCATCTGTCCATTGCTGTAAGTGGGGTGTTGAAGTCCACTACTATTATGGTATTATTATCAATGAGTTTCTTTATGTTTGTGGTTAATTGATTTATATATTTGGGTGCTCTCACATTTGGCGCATAAATGTTTACAATTGTGAAGTCTTCTTAGTGGATAGACCTTTTAATTATGATATAATGCCCTTTTGAAAATCTTGATACAGTCTTTATTTTAAAGTCGAGATAAGTATGGCTACTGTAGCTTTCTTTCCTCAACCATAGCATGGTAAATGGTTCTCCATCCCCTTACTTTCAATCTGAAGGTGTCTTTACATCTAAAGTGGGTCTCTTGTAAACAGCATATAGATGGATCTTGTGTTCTTAGCCATTCTGTTATCCTATGTCTTTTGATTGGAGCGTTTAGTCCATTGACATTTAGAATGAGTACTGAAAGATAGGAATTTATTGCCATTATGTTTCTTGTAGAGTTGGAGTTTCTGGTGGTGTTCTCTGGTCCTTTCTAGTGTTTGTTGCTTTTGGTATTTATTTATGTGTTTATTTTTTTTGTCTTTTCTCCCCTCAGAGAGCCTTCTTAAAATTTCTTGCAGGGCTGGTTTAGTGGTCACAATTCCATTAATTTTTGTTTGGGAAACTTTTAATCTCTCCTTCTATTTTGAATGACAACCTTGCTGAATAAAGAATTCTTGGCTGCATAATTTTCCAGTTCAGCCCTTTGAATATATCCTGACACTCTTTTCTGGCCTGCCAATTTTCTGTGGATAGGTCTGCTGTAAACCTGATCTGTCTTCCTTTGTAGGTTAAGGACTGTTTTTCCCTTGCTGCTTTGCTGATTGTTTCCTTGCCTGAGTATTTTGTGAATTTGACTATGATATGCCTTGTTAATGGTCGATTTTTGTTGAATCTCATGGGACTCCTCTGTGCTTCCTGGATTTTGATGTCTGTGTCCTTCCCCAGGTTAGGAAAGTTTTCTGCTATGATTTGCTCACTAACCCTCTACCCCTTTCTCTCTCCCTTCATCTTCTGGGACCCCTGTGATTCTGATGTTGTTCCTTTTTAATGAGTCACTGATTTCTCTAATTCTTAAATCATGCTCTTTTGCCTTAGTCTTCCTCTTTTTTTCTGCTTCATTTTTCTCCATAAGTTTGTCCTCTATGTCACTGATTTGCTGCTTTGCCTTATCCATCCTTGCCGCTGTAACATCCATTTGAGATTGAAGGTCAGTTATAGCATGTTTTATTTCATCCTGACTAGTTTTTACTTCTTTTATCTCCGCAGAGAGGGATTCTAATCTATTTTCGACCCCAGCTAGTATTGTTATCATGATTCTAAATTTTACTTCAGACATCTTGCTTGTATCTCTGTTGATTAAGTTCCTGGCTGTCGTTTCTTCCTGCTCTTTCTTTTGGGGTGAATTCCTTTGTTTCTTGATTTTGAAGGAAGAAAAGGAATTAATAAGGTAAAAAAAAATTAAAATTAAAAATTAAAAATAACACACACAAATCAAATAAATGATGCTAGATCATAGGTGTGTTTTGGTCTGGTCGTTGAAAGGAGCTTGATAGATTAGAGAAAAAAGCAGGAGGGAAGGAAAACGTTTGAAAATTTGAAGAAATGAATACAATGAAATAGAATAAAATGAAAAGATGGAAGTAAAATAGACTTTGAAAAGTTTACAAAAGATTAAAAAAATGTAAAAAAAATTAAAGAAATATTTTTAATAAAAATTGGAAATAAAAATACATTTTTTCTTTTTCTGTATTCAAGAAAAAGAAAAGAAATGAAAAAGAAAAAAAGAAAATACAATAAATGGACCAGCGAACAGATTGAAATTACATTGTTTTCCCCTATAGAAGTCAAACTATGAAGCAATTTATAGTTCATAAACTAAGCAGGTGGAGAGACTTGTGATGTTCCTGAAGAGCAAGGTTGGCCCAGTTGGAGGGGCTTAGTGTAATGGCTCTGGTCTCCATTAGATGGCACTACTTAGCTTACTGCAGTGGATTGTTGTGGCTCTTGTAGGTGTGTATGCGCATGCACAGAACGGGTGAAAATGGTGTCACCCAGCTACCCAGTCTCTAGTATCAGAACTCTGTTCTTCCTGATCAGCAATCGTGCGCCCATCCTTTGTCTCTGGCTTCTGTCCATTCCCCGCTCTTACACTGTCTGTGACCAAGCCGTCAGGTTGCCAGGTGACACCTCCCTCCTGAGTTTTATCTCAGATGTGACTGTGTTTCCCAACCCCTCACTTCTGAGGGATTGTGGCTTTGTCCTTCTCAGACCTTCTGGGGGAGGGTCTCACCGAACAAAGGCCAGGTGCTGGCTGCACCCAGGAACATTTGTTGGACCATGCTGCTGCCGATGCCCAGAGACTGTGGGTGGGTGCCAGCCCCAGAAAATGTTCACACAATTGTGTAGCAGCAGTGTTTCAGGGATGGTGGAGAATCTCAACACATATCTGGCACCAGGCTTCACCCTTAATGACCTTGTTCCAGCACCAGCGAATGTGATTGTTCTCTGGGATCTGCTGGCACCTTTGCCTGTTGGGGGGGGGGGGCACTGCACAGCCTCTACGGAGTATCTTCCCAGCAGGGGAACCACCTCTCCCTGTGTGGCCTGAGGACCCCTGGACCTCACTCTGCTCCTGGGGATTTTCCCTTCTTACCAGAGCACTGCCAGGTATCTAGCTACAGAGGTTCAGACTCTGTGTTCCCTCTGTTTATAGAGTCTTAATGGAATTTAAACTCTCTCCTTTATCCTTCCTCCCTTTTTAATTCAGTCCCTGTGGCTGTTTCCACTTTTCCACTTTGTCACCAGCTTCTTTTGGGGAGGGGGTTGTCAGAAAGGGGATAGAATAAGAATTTGAATAAGTGAGGCTGTGGTTTGTGTGTTCATGTGGAACAATGCCATGTTTTTTTGCCTTGAAGTTTTAGGAGAGGTCAAAAGGCTGAGAGCATTTTTGGGGACTCTCACATTCTAAAGTGAGGTGCTTGGCAACCTAGGTAGCACTTGCAAAGGGGGTGGTCAAAAATGGATTTTCTTAGCAATCATCCACCACACATCCATATATCACAGAGGGTGAGGCTGAAGAGGCTGAGAGAGAGGATTTATTGGACAAAGTTGTCAGTGTGTTGGATTATTCGTCTTCACCAACCATGCCCCCAGCGAAGGTCATGGGTAGGGGGATGCTTCCCTTTTACTTAAAATCTAGTGGAAAGTTTGTCTGTGTCCTTTTGGATGTGAGGGACTCAAGGGTTGATATTTGAGTCATGCCTGAAGAAAGCTGACCCTGTCCCTTCCTGATCATAGAAGAATGAGGGTTGTAATAGAAGCAAGCTGCACTCCCACCAGTAGTGAGGCAAAAGTGAGATTTCTTGGAGACAAATATGGAGCCTATGGATGGTGATAATCAGAGACTTCTTCAAAACTAACCTGCCCAAGACTATTGGATACTGAGATCCAAAGAAGAGAAGGTGAACACTGGGAATGTAATGGATAGCAGCAGGGAGCCAGCTGGAGGAGAGGCCCTATATGTGCCACTGGGAGTGTTGACTTGCTGTCCAAGGTCCTTAGTGAGGGGGTCTCTGAGGTACCTGCAAAAGTCATCTCATTTCCATCCTGAGAAAAAGGATTAGGTTTGCACATCTGCCACATATATGGACACCAGTCCTAGATCCTACCTAAGGCAGTTGTGTGAGACACGTTCTTTCTGTACTCTTAACCTTTTTTTCCTTCGCTGTGCTTTGACCCTGGAGGGAGTGGCATATGGGAGAGGAAGCAGGGCAGGCTTACCGTATCCCTTCCTTCCTTACTCGGGGTTCCCAACTGGGGTTGGATGTGATTTGAGGGAACAGAGAAGTTCTAAACTGAGTTTTGATTTTTACACTGACCTGGATAAACTTACTTGATTTTATACCTGTCCATGTTTTTTTAAAATGCCAAAATGAAGCTTCCACTTATTTAATATGTAATAGTGACTGAAAAGCCATGGGACCTGTATCAGATTCTGTCTAGAAGGGGGAAATAATGAGTCCATGAAGCCAGTTTACTGGGGAGCAGTAAGAAGAATATAGTTGCTTTCATCTTTGAATGAGTCCAGCTCACACTCAAGAAAAGTAAGTGAAAATTGAATTAAAACATTTTTTTACCTTTGATTATTAACTGAACTTTTTTTTTTTTTTTTTTTTTTTTTTTAAAATTTTTAACGTTTATTTATTTTTAAGACAGAGAGAGACAGAGCATGAACAGGGGAGGGGCAGAGAGAGAGGGAGACACAGAATCTGAAACAGGCTCCAGGCTCTGAGCCATCAGCCCAGAGCCTGACGCGGGGCTCAAACCCACGGACCGTGAGATCATGACCTGAGCCGAAGTCGGACGCTTACCGACTGAGCCACCCAGGCGCCCCATTAACTGAACTTTTAAATATGCCAGTGTTCTGAAACTGATTCACATGAGACTCTGGATTTATTGGAATTGTATATATAAGATAAGAGAAATGGATTAGATGATCTTTCATGTCTCCTCCAAAACTGTATTTCCATGATTTTAAAACCTGATATGATGCTTTGGAGTGAATTTAGAAAAGAAACTGCTAAAAGCTAAATACCCTTGTGTGGAATTAAAATAGCTTCAGAGCAGTGTGTCAGTGTATATCAGGATTGAATTTAGTGTGGGAATTAGATTCCCAAGTTACCTGTAAGGCAAAAATCTGGCACATCAGGAATTACCCCTGAAGATCATAAAGTATACTCAGTAGTTTCTTAGGAATAAAGGACTAGATTTCTTGAGTAGTCTACCACCCATTTATTCATATGATAACCCTATGCGTCCTTCGAACTTCATGTCAGATGCCATCTTCTCTGGAAAGCCTTGTGCCACATCCCTCTCTATTTGTGCCATAGGTGTATGCTCCTGACACTGTCTGAACTTTCTTATCACAACAGTTAGCACATTCTGTTGTAACCACCTGTTTATTGTTGTAGGATGTTTAACAATAGAAGAATATCCTAGAGCACTGTAAAGAGCCATATAAATGTTTTCAGTTTCTCAAAGGATGACTTACTTTTAAGAATGACACCTAACACGGTAGCCGTGGTCTGGATTTGGATTATAGCTACTTAAGAAAATTGGATTTAGATGGTGAAAAAGAGACTAATATGCTTTAAAAAATTGAATGTTTCCAAGTCTGCACAATTAAATCGCTTATAGTCTGATTTCTTTCTTCCTTTTCTTTTTTTTTCCCTGTTAACTTTGCTTTTGATGGACTTACTCTGGGCTTGCGACTTGCCTTAGGAAATCAGCAATCCATCTAAAATCTATTAATGCTCTAATTCTTTAATAAACATTTATATGTAATATTTGACTCATATAAAAGAATACATAACTTACATTTAAGTTATGAAACATAATAATGCAACAAACCCTTGTGAACTCACCTCTCCACTAATAACCAGCAAATTAGCAGTAACATTGAAGCTACTTGTACTCCTTACTCTATTTCTTTGCTGTCTTTCATAGCAATAATATTTAGCAATTAATTGCTTTTATAAAAAAATACCATATATTAATGCAAATAATATATTTTTAGTTTTTCTTACTCTTAGCTATATTCAGTGATATCATACTATATGTAGTGTTTTGTGATTTGTTTTTTAAAAAATTAATATTATGACTATGAAATTAATTATTGTATATAGTGCATATTGGTAGATAGTTGAGTGTGTTGTTTACATTTATTTATTTTCACTGCTAAATAATGTTTCATAGTGTGAGTGTTCTCTGATTTATTCTCTTGGGTTTGGACACTTGGGTTTATAAAAATCAGTTTCTTTGCTGCATAAACACTGCTGTTATTACCACTTTTGAATGTCTCCGGCTGAACGTGTGCAAGAGCACCTGTAGGGCACAGCTGTGTTTTGATGGGATTCAGGACATACTACCCCTAAATATGGCACCATGGCATACTACATATTTGAAGCTGAGAAAATCTGAGAAGTGGCATGTGCAGGAAAGCCCTTCCCTGGAAGCAGTTCAGAAAACCCTCATGCCTCATGTGAGAGGTACTCTTCCTATACTTGGAGGAAAGGAATATCCTTATCTGCAAGGTACCAAGAGGAATCTGAATGAATGGGCCTCGCTCTTTCCCCCAGTTTACTACACTTAGTTTATACTCTTTCTTTTGCCCTTTCACATGTTTCCATGACTCCACTCTTCATCAAACCCAGCATAAAACACTCAGATTTAACCACCTTTTTAGGTCTTTGTTTCTTTATGAAGGTTTCTGTGTCATTTGAAATTTACACTAAATAAATTTGCATGATTTTCTCTTGTTAATCTGTCTTTTGTTGCAGGTGAGAAATTAGAAAGGTAGAGGAAAAGGATATTTTTCTCTCCTATATTGTATACCTATATCTGCACATCTATATCTATATTTATATAAATACACACAATAGGAATGTAATGATTGAGTTGTGGTAAACTCATATGATCAGGTATGTAGGAAAATGCTGAAATGTTTTCCCACTGATGGCACAAATTTTACTTATACCTGTTATTTATGAATTCCTCTTGCTCCAATGCTTGTATACCATCAGATTTTTAAAGTTTTTGCCAATATAGTAAGCATAATATTAATTTTACCATAATGGAATTTTTGAGAATATTTTCATATTTTTATTGGCCTGTTTTGTTTCTTCTGTGAAATGCCTATTCATATAGTTTTATTATTGATTATAGAAATCCTTGTATATTCTGTAAATTACTCTTTTCTCATTATATATTCTGTAAAATTGTCTCCTGGTTTGTGGCTTGTTCCTTTTAGTTTTCCTAAAAAAATTCTATTTTCATGAACAAACATTTTTAATTTTAATGTTTTCAAATTTTTCTTTAAAAAAAATGGATACTTTTAACGTTTTGTTTGGTAACCTTTCCCTTTCCTGACGGCATGAAGATAACCTACTAGATTTTATTCTAAAATTCTGTAAATTCTGTCTCTTTATATTTAAATCTTTAGTCCAGCTGTGATAGATTTTTGTTTGTGGTGTGAGATAGGGATTCAGTATTTTTCCCTATAGGATAACTAATTTTTCCAGTTCCATTTACTGACTGGCTTCTAATGTCATGTCTCTCATATAACAAGTTTCCTTATTTGTATAAGAATAAAAATAGTCTAATATCATTTAACATTCCCTTGAGTTTGAACTCTTGGAAGGCCAGACAGTGTTTTGGCAAAGTGTCTACGGTAAGATAAGAGAAGAAAAATCAATAAAAGGTGATCTTTATTAAGATCATTAAATGATAAATGACAGCATAATACTTTTGCTAAAAAGGTTTTTTTATTATAACCTGTTGTTTACCAAAGTTGATAAATAGTCCCTTAGAGAAAGTTATAGAAAAAGGTTTAGAATGTCATAATATCATTTGCCTGAACATATAGACTATTAAGTTCTGAATCTTTGGAGAATTTAACTCCTTCTAGCACAGATTATTGAAACAAACAGAAAAGCTTGATATTTCTAGAGAATGGAAAACTTGAATAAAGTTCAAATTGATTTCACATGAATCTCATAAGTTCAAATAAACATTTATGGTTTTATTTATTTTTTATTATTTTTTAAATGTTTTATTTTTGACAGAGAGAGAGAGACAGAGTACAAGGGGCGGGGGAGGGGCAGAGAGAGGGAGACACAGAATCCTGAAACAGGCTTCAGGCTCTGAACTGTGAGCACAGAGCCCGATTTGGGGCTCAAACCCATGGACCTCACGGACCGTGAGATCATGACCTAAGCTGAAGTCGGAGGCCCAACTGACTGAGCCACCCAGGTGCCCCAGAACATTTATGGTTTTAAAAAACAAAAGGTACATCTCTAGGGCACGTGGGTGGCTCATTCAGTTAAACATCCCACTGTTCATCTCAGCTCAGGTCTCAATCTCTGGGTCATGAGTTCAAGCCCCTCATTGGGCTCTGCACTGGGAGTGAAGCCTACTTAAAAAAAAGTCTTAATTCTGCAAATTAAAAAAAATAAAATAAGCCACCTGGGTGGCTCAGTAGGTTAAGCATCCAACTTCGGCTCAGGTTATGATCTCACAGTTGGTGGGTTCAAGCCCTGAGTCGGTCTCTGTGCTGACAGAGCTGTGCTGTCTCCCTTTCTCTCTGCCCATCCCCAACTTGCACTCTGTTTCTTTGTCTCTCAGAAATGAATAAATGTTAAAAAATAAGTAAAACAGTACATTTCTCTATAGCAGATTTCTCCTGGTACTGGATAGGAAGAACTGGGGTGGGTGGGGGTGGGAAGGTAGCTGCATAAGATGGAAAGCTTTCATGAAGCTTGTTCCTGAGAGATATTTCACCTGACTACTCAGCCAGAACCTTGGCAAGCTTCGGAGAAGCAGTCAAACTTAATTATACTTTTCTTAGAATGGATTTGTTATTATAAAGTATGTTCCAAATTGACAGCGTATAGAGAAACTACAAATTCTGGGGCAATTCTGCCCTTAGTAGGCAGCAGCTTTGGATTGGGCCTCTTTAGTCTGAAATATTTTAATGCCTCTGGGTCAGTCATTTCTCTCCCAAACCAAGTGAATTTATTTGCTGAGTGATGAAATGCCAGGTTTTGTCTTCCTCCTATTTTGATGAGGTGGGATAGACTTCTGGAAGGTATTTTGTCCTATTGTTTCTTTTCTGTGTCCCTCGAACCAGCACCTCGTCTGCTAACTCTTTTTTGGGCCCTTCTCTATAGTTCTTTCATTCCAAGGCTCACGCAGGCTCCATTGTCTTCTGTCTTGTCTTCCAGAGAGCATTTGGAGGCTTGAGATCTCTCAGACCTGGAAGGACTCTTCCTATAGAAATAATACAGGATGCTCAGTTAAACTAGAACTCTGGATAAACAGTGAGTACTATTTCAGTTTGAGGGTGACCCCAATATTGCAAAGAACGTACTTACACTAAAAAAAGTTTTCATAGTTTTAAATACTAAATTCAAATTTAGCTGGTATCTTGAATTTTTATTTCCTAAATCTGCCAGTTCTCCCCTTCCCTTCAACCAGACTATCCAAACAAAGACAAAAACAAAAACAAAACCCAAAACACACCACTTAAATCATCTGACCTAGGCATATGCTACTTTCAGCTTTTCTAGTTTTAGAGTCCCTGCACAACCTTTACAAAAGTATCCTGATGGTATCTGTTCATAAATATGGGAATAGGAGGAGAGGGACAACCTCCTTTCTATCTTCTGACTGAACTGATTGAATCCTAGTAAGGTATAATCCTTTACTGCTCTTTTGCCTGTTGTAGATTTCTCTCATGCATTTGCTCCTTTCCTTGTACTGTGCTTAATTATGTGTCCTTGATCCTCCTGACCTATTGGAAACCTCTTTGGGAAGAAGGCTGAGAGTAAAGCATTGAGTAGGATAGGACAGTAAGCCTATAGAGGGACTGGGTATGAACTGTGAGTATGGAAGTTACGGAGACAGTACCACGCTTTCTTCCTAAAGTCATTTTATTTGGGTGGTGGGCTGGGTTCATATATCTCTTGTAATACAAGAAGTGATAAAATGAAGTAGTGTATTAAGCAGATCTATCTGTAAAATAAAACAGGTGAATTTGAATCTATGTCTGGATTCAAAACAAACACTAGCATTTGGGTAGTGAAAACAGGGTTTTCAGTGGCTGTGAGTCGTTTCTTCATTGGTAAGGGAAATAAATTTGGAGTTTTAAAATACCCAGCTTTGAATAAATGACCATAATAGAGATGTACACAACACAACATCTTTTAAAAAATGTTTAAAGGACAGGAACTTGTGCTTAATAGAGTCTCATGAGATTTATACTTCAATCTGTGGAAGCACCCTTCCTTTTTATTTTTCAATACACTCCAATGAAAGATTTCAATAAAAAATCCAGTGGGACTACATGATAGGGTCATTTTGATGTCATTATGTTCTGACATTATCTGGGAAAGTAATTTAAAGTATTTCATTAGACAAATGCCTTGATGAGATTACAAATAGTTTGAAAGGGCGATACATTACATTAAAAAAAACCAGTACAAGGATATTGAGATAGAATTATGATAATGCAAGTTACCTTCACTTGAAAAAAAATGCTCCTTTCAAGAAAATGCAGTTCTTATTTCACAATTAAATTTATGATAATTGGAATTATAGTATTAAAAGTGATAATATATTTACTTGGCACCAGTCAGCCAACTCTTCAGCATTAAAGTCAAGCAGAAAATGGAATAATTGTCAATGGCCATTTAGACCAAAAACCTGCCTTTATTTGAGTTAATTATTCAGATCAAATAAAAGAACCAAAGTCAGTCATCACTGGGTAGTTTTACAGGAATGCCGTCTGCCCTTTGCAGACCTTCCACAAAAGCCAATGGCTCAATCAGATGCCTAATAAGCTTCAGATAACATCTCAACTTCAGGACCTTATCTAAAGTAGCTGCATTTTTGTCATTTGTCTACCAAGTACCAGCAATTGAACTTGAGTCAACTGAAGAGATACAAAAATAAATAATTTATAAGTGATTTGGCACTCTCAGAACAAGTAGTGTACATTGTTTTATTGTCTCTGGCTCTAACATGAGGCCTAAAGCAGCGTTTTTCAAACTTGAATGTGCTGAACCATCTCCAGGATGCCTGCAGACATCCTTGGGAGATTTCCTCCTAGATCTGCATTCCTGTTCTAGAATTTTAACTTTTAACAAATATCCTAGATGATTCTGATGCTTATGGTCTAAAGATCTTACTTTGAGAAACACTGACATACTTTCAGTTGTTTGCTACATTTGCCATTCTTCCTTGCCTCTACTTAAGCCCTGAAGAGTATAAGACAGACATAACCTGGGTGTAGGATGTGGGGTCAGAACACATTGCATTTCATTATGATCTGTCCCATTCCATCCAATTCCAAAACTTCAGCAAATATTCATTAGGCCATGGAGTGGGGATAGGGAATATCCTAAGGGGAGAGACCATGTACTTGAACATAAAAATGTGTTTGGCTATTAAGGAGTTGGTAAACCTTGCAATTTCTGTATAATAAGGTAACATAAAGAAAGGGAATCTATTTTGTTCTCTCATGTGTCCCAGGCACTTAGCATACTGCCTATCACTTCACACATGCTCAGTAAATATTTGCTGAATGTTTAATGAATGAATAACAAAGCAAAGTGAAATTAGATGATGTAAATATGTAAGCAACATTATAGAGGTATATGGAGCAGGGTAAGAGATTAATTATGGGGTTACTGATATTTTCTACAATAGTTTTATCCCTATAATATGCTTCCCTCCAAATGCCACCCCTCATGCCTCTCATGTTACTCATGGAATATGATCTTATCAGCTCATAGAATTTTTAGTGAGAATATTCTGATCTAGGCCTTCAAAACGGGCAGTGTAGAAGAATGGATTGGTCATTAGAGCTGTGGCCTAATCTCAGATTCACCAGCGAGTAACCGTGTGGCAAAGAGTCCTAATTTCCCTGGTTGGTGGATTTGGACGGATGATACAACCTGCCTGATTCATAGAAATGGTATATGGTTGTTGAGAACATAGTGAGGGAAGTACTTCAATGCTTGAGAGAAAAATGAGATATAAAATTAGGAGTTCCTAGGTTACCTTCATTATTCAGTACATGCACTTTCCTTAGAGCAAGACTACACAAAGGTTTTTTTAAGGTGAACATGTTGCTCATTTCCCTCCATGATGTTTTCTAGTTGCTCAAGGCCTTCCCATTATGCTACTTCCTCTTTCTTGGGAGTAACTTCCAAATTCCACCCTTTTTAAAAACTCTTAGAACCCATTCTGTTGAAGCAATGTTTTTATCTAGGGTTAAAAAACAAACTATATGAAAATTTTAATGAGTAATTACACTTTTGTAGATCATTCTACTTACCTGCTTTCAATTTTGATAGATATTTTCAATTAGAATTTAATAGAAATGACTCTAATTATAGAAATTTCTGGTACTGTGGAAGATGAAAGGAATACGTTTTTGTAGGTAGACCTCTTTAGTGTTCTCAAATTATCTAATTTATTTATTTATTAATTTAAAAATGTATGTGAGTAACTGTGCCAGGCTCTACTTTAGGACCTGGCATGTATCTATGAATAATACAAGTAAATTCTGGCTTTCATGGAGCTTACATTCAATAAATAAGGAAGAAGGTAAGCAAAATATTGGCCAACAACAAGTACTCTGCAGAATTTAAGCAGACTGGTGTAATAGAGAATGATAGGGTGCTTATTTTATGCTCCGTGGTCACAAAAATCTCTCAGAAAAGCTGACATTTATACTGAGGAGATACCAGCCAGGTAAAGATCCAACAGTGTGCTTGATGGGCAGGTTGGGGAAATAGTGAAGTTGAAGGGGAGAGTGATATGAGACCAGACTGGATAGGTAATCTTAGTCTAGGTTGTGTAGGGGTTTGTAAACTGCTTGAAATTGTTTGGGTCTCATTTATTTATTTTTAAAAGTTTTTAAAATTTATTTTGAGAGAGAGCACAATCATGGGAGGGGCAGAGAGAGTGGGAGAGAGAGAATCCTAAGCAGGCTCCACACCACCAGCTCAGAGCCAGATGTGGGGCTTGAACTTACGAACTGTGAGATCATGACCTGTGCCGAAACCAAGAGTCAGGAGCTTAACTGACTGAGCCATCCAGGAGCTCTTGTTTGGGTTTTATTTTAAGTGCAATGAAAAGACATTGGGGTTTTTAAACAGGAGAGTGTGTTATATTTTTAAAAGATCAATCTGGCTTCTGTGAGGAGAATGCCTTGTGAGAGGCCAAGAGAGGAAGCTGGGAGATATGCTGGGAGGCTACTACACCATCTGGATAAACGGTGGCTTTAGTGGAATGGAAAAAAGTGGTCAGATTTATTATATATCAATTTGGTGATAGAGTTAATGGAGCTTGTTTATGAGTTAAATGTGGTACTCAGGGAAAAGAGATAACATATACCGTGCCTTCATATGATACTGTTTCTGTCTAGGAACAATTAAGGTAACTTTGGGAAATAATTTAAATTATTTTTGGTGATTTTGGTTACTTTTTGGTTAAGCAAGTTATTTTACCACCTGGGCACTTTATTAGTCTGGGTGGGTTGCTATACACTGGGTGGCTTAACATTTATTTCTTATAGTTCTGGAGGCTGAGAAGTCCAAGATCAAGGTGCTAGCTGATTTGGTTCTTGGTGAGAGCCCTGTCCTTGGCTTGCAGACAGCTGCCTTCTATTTCTTTCTCTTCCTTTAAGGCTACTAATCCCACATGAGGGCCCCACTCTTATGACCTCTAATCCTAATTACCTCCCAAAGGCCCCATTTCACAATGCCATCACACTGCCGGTTAGGGCTTCAACATAAGAACTTTTGGGGAATACAATTCACACAGTGGGAACATAATGATCAAAACTGGGTATGTCCTGCTCAAATCAGAACTCCTGGCCAATTATTCTTGGTAGATTGCTAGCAAAGATTATATTAGAATACACGCACAAGATTGTTGTTTATTGTTTTCTGTTGTATGTCTTCTTATCTGATGTTATTTAAATTGGATAGATTATTTTTGAGAACTCTCCAATCTGAGATTCATGATTTCATGAAATTTCTGTCATCACTAGAAATATAAATTATTTTTATAGACTGTTGACAGTCAGATTTAACACCATAAACCTTTTGAACAATTAGAGAAAGAGGAGAAAATGGTCACAGGACACCATTTCTGAATTCTGCCTTCACAGTTTTGCATACCTCTCCCAGAATTTATGATATGCTGCATGAAATTGCCCTAACTTCTAAAACCTTTTCTAACCTAAAATAGATAGAAACAGTGAAGGTCAGATAAAGACCCTGCAGCCTGATTTCCCCTTCTGTATCTGCCACATCTTCAGCTGATAATAGATGGCTGCACAGAGGCACAGGCTTCTAATGCTTTCCTCTCCTCTGCCATCAGGGAAAAAAAGATTAGCTGAGATCAGTTACCCAGAGCTGAAAGTCAGAGAGAGTGATGAAAAAGATGGGCAGAAAGAAGAGATCAGATTTCAATTGGATATATTCAAAATAGCAGTCGGCTGACAAGCACCCTCTTCTACTTAAGGGGCTTTGTAGAAACTGGTAATGATGCCATTAGTAATTTTTAGAACAGAAATCTTAACTTCAACATACTGTATTTATTTATTGAGCTGGATAGTTGAGACTATGTTTAGAGAGTCATCAAAAATTCACACATTAGTCATGAATGTCAGTTTCCTACTTCTCTGCTTCTTCAGTAATCAGCTGTTTTCACATATCTCTTCCTTCTCCTGCTCCATCAGGCTTAGCATCCTGCCTGTGAGCCCTGCCCCAGCTCTGTCTGCAGTGGCAAGAAATGGTGCAGAGCGATTCAGAGATCTTTTGTTGGCAATGGTCCCACTTTACCTCTGACCCTATATTGAAGGAGAAAATGACATTTTCTTGTCGCAGCACCTGGAATTGCAATGTACAAATGTTTTGTAGAGCTGGGTGTGATGGGAAGACTGGCTGGGAAGAAACCGTTCAGAGGTTTGGTTGGAAAGCTAGGAAAAGGAAATAATCAAAATAGGAAATGGGTCTGGCAGGAAAAACAAAAAGCATGGGGAATGAAGGTAAACACAGAAAAACAACAAAGTAAGATTCTCCCGTTCCTCTTCCCAGTCTTCCAACTGGAATGGACTGTGTGTGATATACTCAGTGAGCACAGTGGCTTAGATACAGCTGATAGAAATGCAAAACCCATGAGGCAGTTGTAGTGGCAAAAAATAGCATGTGAAAGACCCACTCATCTTGTCTTCAGCCACCTCAAGTAGGGCCAAGGAGGGAGAAGAGAGGGATTTGTCAGTTTATGGTACCAAATAGTGATAAATGTTACATTTTATGTTTGTTTCAGTTAACCTTATTAAAGTTTTTTAGTCTCAAAAGTACTTAAAAGGTATTTCTGTGGAACGTGAATATGATTTGTTTTAATGTAATAGGTATTCCTGGCTATAGTACATGTTAAATGCAGTATTCCCTAAGATTCTTTCTTCAGCCATTTGCTCTATGCATGTTCCCTGGGTGGCAACATTTGCCAGTGATTTCGGTTATTACCTTTTTTTTCCCGTAAAAGTCAAAGATCTTTACTTATTTCTTCAGCTTTATTGAGATGTAACTGACATAAAATTGTAATAAATTGAAAAATATACAATGTGATATATGACAGTGTGAAAGGATTCTACCCATTGAGTTAATTAACACACTAGTCACTTCACATATTTACCTTTTTTGCAGGGGAGGGTGCATTTAAATTCTATTCTCCTAGCAAATTTCAATCACATCTTAGAATGTTATCAACTATAGTGACCATGTTATGCATTACATGCTCAGCACTAATTCATCTTATAACTGAAAGTTTTACCAGCCTGTCTCTACTTTCTCTACCCTCTAGACCCAGGCAACCAGCATACCAGCATTCTACTCTGTTTCTATGAGTTTGACCCTTTTTTTTTTTTTTGATTCCACGTATATGATACCATGCAGTATGTGTTATTTCTCTGTCTGGCTTTCTTTACTTAGCAAAATATCCTCCAGTTTTCTCCATGTTGTTGCAAATGACAGGATTTCCTTTTTTAAATAGCTAAATAATATTTCATTGTGTATATATATATATATCACATTTTCTTGACCCATTCATCCATTGATGGACACTTAGATTGTTTCCATTCCTTGGATATTGTTAACATACAGCAATGAACAGAAGAGAGCAGATACCTTTTCCAGATCCTGGTTTCATTCATTTGAATATATACCCAGAAGTGGAATTGCTGGATCATATAGTAGTTTCATTTTTAACTTGTTGAGGAATCTCTTACTGTTTTCCATTTTGAACGTTCCCGTTTACATTGCCACCAACAGTTAGCATATTATCTCCTGCCTTTTTTGCTAATATTCTTTTTTTTTTTTTTAATGTTTATTTATTCTTGAGAGACAGAGAGACAGAGCATGAGTAGGGGAGGAGCAGAGAGAGAGGGAGACACAGAATCTGAAGCAGGCTCCAGGCTCTGAGCTGTCAGCACATAACCAGATGGGGGGTCTTGAACTCATAAACTGAGATCATGACCTGAGCTGAAGTCAGATATTTAAGTGTCTGAGCCACCCAGGCGCCCCAGCTAATAGAGACTCTGACAGGTCTGAGGTGGTAGCTCATTGTGGTTTTGATTTGCATTTTCCTGATACTTTGTGATATTGAGCACCTTTGTTTGTGCTTGCTGGCTATTTGCATGTCTTCTTTGGAAGATATCTGTCATGTCCTTTGCCTGTTTTTCAACTGGAATTTTTTTTTTTTTTTTTTTTTGCTATTAAGTTGTGTAAGTTCCTTGTATATTTTCATTATTAACCTCTTATCAGATATGCAGTTTGCAAATATTCTCTCCCACACAGTAGGTTGTCTTTTTATTTTGTTTATATTTTCTTTGCTGTGCAGAAGCTGTTTAGTTGGATGCAGTCCCACCTATTTATTTTTCCATTTGTTACCTTTGCTTTAGGTGTCAAATCCAAAAAAAGTCATGGGCAAGACCAAAGTCAAGGAGCTTACCCACGATGTTTCCTTGGAGTTTTATGTTTCAAGCCTGGCATCCAAGTCTTTTATCTGTTTTGAGTTGACTTTTTGTATGGTGTGAGACAGTGGTACAGTTTCATTCTTTTGCATGTGGCTGTCCAGTTTTCCCAACACCACTTATTGAAGAGACTGTTCTTTTCCCATTGTATATTCTTGGCTCCTTTGTAAAAAATTAATTGGGTATATCTGCATGTGATTATTTCTGGGCTTTCTATTCTGTTTTATTGATATATGTATCTGTTTTTATGCCAATATCAGACTGTTTTGATTACTCGAATTTTGTAATATAGTTTGAAATTAGGAAGTGTGATATCTGTAACTTTGTTCTTCTTTCTAAGATTGCTTTGATTATTTAGATTCTTTTACAGTTACACACAAATTTTAGGATTGTTTTCTATTTATGTGAAAAGTGCCATTGCGATTTTGATTGGAATTGCATTGAATATGTGTATTACTTTGGTAGTATGAGCATTTGAAAAATATGAATTATTCTGATCCATGAAAATGAGATATCTTACCATATATTTGTGTTTTCTTCAGTTCTTTTATCAATGTCTTATAGTTTTCAGATCTTTCACCTCCTTGGTTAAATTTATTCCTAAATTTTTTATTCTCTTTGATGCTAATATAAGTGGATTGTTTTCTTGATTTCTATTTCTGATGGTTCATTGTTAGTGTATAGAAACACAACTGTTTTTTTTTTTAATTTTATTTTTTAAAATTTACATCCAAATTAGTTAGCATATAGTGCAACAATGATTTCAGGAGTAGATTCCTTAATGCCCCTTACCCATTTAGCCCATTTCCCCCTCCCACAACCCCTCCAGTAACCCTGTTTGTTCTCCATATTTAAGAGTCTCTTATGTTTTGTTCCCCTCCCTGTTTTTATCTTATTTTTGTTTCCCTTCCCTTATGTTCATCTGTTTTGTCTCTTAAAGTCCTCATATGAGTGAAGTCATATGATTTTTGTCTTTCTCTGACTAATTTCACTTACCATAATACTCTCTAGTTTCATCCATGTAGTTGCAAATGACAAGATTTCATTCTTTTTGATTACCGAGTAATACTCCATTGTATATATATACCATATATTCTTTATCCATTCATCCATCGATGGACATTTGGGCTCTTTCCATACTTTGGCTATTGTTGATAGTGATGCTATAAACATTGGGGTGCACGTGTCCCTTTGAAACAGCACACCTGTATCCCTTGGATAAATACCTAGTAGTGCAATTGCTGAGTTGTAGGGTAGTTCTATTTTTAGTTTTTCGAGGAACCTCCATACTATTTTCCAGAGTGGATGCACCAGCTTGCATTCCCTACAACGATGCAAAAGAGATCCTCTTCCTCCGCATCCTCGCCAACATCTGTTGTTGCCTGAGTTGTTAATGTTAGCCATTCTGACAGGTGTGAGGTGGTATCTCATTGTGGTTTTGATTTGTATTTCCCTGATGATGAGTGATGTTGAGAATTTTGTCATGTGTTGGTTGGCCATCTGGATGTCTTCTTTGGAGAAGTGTCTATTCATGTCTTTTGCCCATTTCTTCACTGGATGATTTGTTTTTTTGGGTGTTGAGTTTGATAAATTCTTTATAGATTTTGGAAACTAACCCTTTATCTGATATGTCATTTGCAAATGTCTTCTTCCATTCTGTGGGTTGCCTTTTAGTTTTACTGATTGTTTCCTTCACTGTGCAGAAGCTTTTTATTTTGATGAGGTCCCAGTAGTTCATTTTTGCTTTTGTTTCCCTTGCCTCTGGAGACATGTTGAGTAAGAAGCTGCTGTGGCCAAGATCAAAGAGGTTTTTGCCTGCTTTCTCCTTGTGGATTTTGATGGCTTCCTGTCTTACATTGAGGTCTTTCATCCATCTTGAGTTTATTTTTGTGTATGGTGTAAGAAAGTGGTCCAGGTTCATTCTTCTGCATGTTGCTGTCCAGTTTTCCCAGCACCACTTGCTGAAGAGACTGTCTTTATTCCATTGGATATTCTTTCCTGCTTTGTCAAAGATTAGTTGGCCATACTTTTGTGGGTCCATTTTTGGGCTCTCTATTCTCTTCCATTGATCTGTCTGTTTTTATGCCAGTACCATACTGTCTTGATGATTACAGCTTTGTAGTATAGCTTGAAGTCCGGGACTGTGATGCCTCCTGCATTGTTTTTCTTTTTCAAGATTGCTTTGGCTATTCAGGGTCTTTTCTGGTTCCATACAAATTTTAGGATTGTTTGTTCTAGCTGTGTGAAGAATGCTGGTGTTATTTTGACAGGGATTGCATTGAATATGTAGATTGCTTTGGGTAGTATTGACATTTTAACAATGTTTGTTCTTCCTATCAGGAGCATGGAATCTTTTTCCATTTTTTTGTGTCTTCAATTTCTTTCATAAGCATTCTATAGTTTTCAGTGTATAGATTTTTCACCTCTTTGGTTAGATTTATTACTAGGTATTTTATGGTTTTTGGTGTAATTGTAAATAGGATCGATTTTTTGATTTCTCTTTCTGTTGCTTCATTGTTGGTGAATAGGAATACAACCAATTTCCGTGCATTGATTTTATATCGTGCAACTTTGCTGAATTCATGAATCAGTTCTAGCACTTTTTTTGTGGAATTTTTTGGGTTTTCCATATAGAGTATCATGTTCTGCGAAGAGTGAAAGTTTGACCTCCTCCTGGCCAGTTTGGATGTCTTTTATTTCTTTGCGTTGTCTGATTGCAGAGGCTAAGACTTCCAATACTATGTTGAATAACACTGGCAAGAGTGGACATCCCTGTCTTATTCCTGACCTTAGGGGGAAGGCTCTCAGTTTTTCCCCATTGAGGATGATATTAGTGTTGGGTTGTTCGTATATGGCTTTTATGATCTCGAGGTATGATCCTTCTATCCCTACTTTTTTTGAGGGTTTTTATCAAGAAAGGATGCTGTATTTTGTCAAATGCTTTCTCTGCATCTATTGAGAAGATCACATGGCTCTAGTCCTTTCTTTTATTGATGTGATGAATCACATTAATTTTTTCGCGGATATTCTCTGCATCTATTGAGAAGATCATATGGTTCTTGTCCTTTCTTTTATTGATGTGATGAATCACGTTAATTGTTTTGTGGATATTCACATCTGATTTTTTTATATTGATTTTGTATCCTGCAACTTTACTGAATTTGTTAGTTCTAATAGTTTGTGCACATACAGTTTTCTATATATAATGTCATGCCATCCATAAACAGACTTTTAGTTCTTCCTTTCTTATTTGGGTGTCTTCTATTTCTTTGTGTTGCCTAATTTCTGTGCCTAGAACTTCTACCTCTATGTTTAACAAAAGTGGCAAGAGAGGGCATCCTTTTTTCCCTCCCAGATCTTGAAGAAAAACTTAAAGCTTTTCATCATTGAGTATGATGTTACATGTGGGCTTGTTGTATATGGCATTTATTATGTTGAGGTACATTCTTTCTATACCCAGTCTGTTGAGTTTTTTTTTTTTTTTTATCATGAAAGGATGTTACATTTTGTCAAATGCTTTTTCTACATCTATTGAGATGATCATATGCCTTTTATTCTTCATTTTGTTATTGTGGTGTATCCTATTAATTGATTTGTAGATGTTAAACCATCCTTGTATCCCTGGAACAAATGCCACTTGATCATGGTTAATGATCCTTTTTTTAAATGGTTATTTATTTATCTGGAGAGAGAGATACAGAGAGTGTGCATGTGAGCCGGAGAGAGGCAGAGAGAGAGGGAGACAGAGAATCCCTAGCAGGCTCCACATTCTCAGTGCAGACCCTGACAGGGCTTGAACTCACCAACTGTGAGATCATGACCTGAGCCAAAATCAGGAATCAGATGCTTAATTGGCTGAGCCACCCAGGTGCCCCTGTGATCTTTTTAATGCATTGTTGAATTTGGTTTGCTAATATTTTGTTGAGGATTTTTGCATTTATGTTCATTAAGGATTTTGGCCTATAATTTTTCTTATAGTGTCCTTGTCTGGCTTTAGTATGAGGGTAATGCTGGCCTTGAGATTCTCCCTTACATGTTTGGTAGAATTCACTAGTGAAGCCATCTGGTCCTGGACTTTGCTTTTGGAGAGGATTTTGTTGCTGATTCAATGTCCTTAGTAGTAATTGGTCTGTTTGGATTTTCTTTTTCTTCATGATTCAGTCTGGGTAAGTAGTATCTTTCTAGAAATTTATCCATTTCTTCTAGGTTATCTAACTGGTTGGCATATAGTTTGTTGGCATATGGTTGTTCATAGTAATTTCTTATAATCCTTACTGTTTTTAAGTTATCAATTGTAATGTCTCATTTTATTTATTTGAGCCTTCTGTTTTTTACTTAGTGTAGCTACAATTTTGCCATTTTTATGTTTTCAAAATAACAGCTCTTTCTTGATCTTTAAAAAAATTTTTTTTAGCCTCTATTTCATTTATATCTGCTGTGGTCTTTGTTATTTCCTTTCTTCTACTAACTTTGGGCTTAATTTGACCTTCTTTTTCTATTTCCTTCAGCTGTAAAGTTAGGTTGTTTATTTGAGATCTTTCTTCTTTTTAAAATTTAGGCATTTATCAGTACATATTTCTCTTAGAACTGCTTTGCAGCATCACATATGTTTTAGTATACTATATTTCCATTTTCATTTGTCTCAGGATACAGTTTTATTAATGTTTTGACTTTTTCTTTGACTCACTGGTTGTGCAGGAACATGTTTAATCTCCACATATTTGTAAATTTTCCAAGTTTCTTCTTGCGATTGATTTCTAGTTTCATTCCATTGTGGTCATAAAATATGCTTGATATGATTTCAGTGTTCTTAATTTTTTTTAAGACTTGTTTTGTGACCTAACATATGCTCTGTTCTGGAGAATGTTCCACGTGTGCTTGAGGAGAATGTGTATTCTGCGGCTTTTGGGCAGAATGTTCTATACATGTATATTAGGCATATCTGATTAGACCTATTATTTACTCCAAAGGATCTGTTAGTGATAATCCAAATTCATGGCAGTCAGTGCCCTTTTTGATGTGAATATATGGAGCGATAGCTCCCACCTGTCTCTTCTATCTCTGCTGCCTCAAGTTTGGCTCAACTCACTTCACCATTCTCTCCTTGGTTGTTAGAATTCAAAGAGTGATGGTATCACCTGCTTGGACTGAATAAATGGCCAGGGGTACTTTGTTGATAGCCTTTCAATTCTCCAGACCTATGACTTTGAATAAATGAAGAAATGGGGACTTTGGGCTTATAGACTGTAATAAGTCCACCCAGCATCTGAGCATCAGCATCTAAATGCTCTGTCTTCTTTGAATTCATAGTTTAAAGCAATAAAAGCCAGTAAAAGATAAATAATGTGTGAATCTACCATAAGCTGAAATCCATTTCTGCTAACACATGTAGTATTTATGTTATAAAGGATTTTTTGTATGTGTGTACTAGCAATAAGTATCTTACTTAAAATACTTAACTTTAAGAAATCCATCAGCGTGGTCTGAATGGGTAAGGAGTTGATCACATATTAATATCTGAACCTAATATTTTAGCTGTCTGGCCCTGAGCTAAAATAATAGCCTCTTTGGCATTTCTGCTTGGATGTTCCACAGATATTTCACATCACTATATGTGAAAGTGACTTGATCACTGGGTAATGCAGCATTGTGTATCATCTTAGATTTCTATCTCTTACGTATCCCTTAATATCCAGTATCATATCCAATAAATCACTGACTTTAAATGATTTCTTCTTAATAGTTTTTGAATGCTCCTTCACCATTTGCCACCTCAGGCTCTTCAATTTCCATTTTCATTGGCTTAGTTCAATTCTTACTTGTATTACTTCAATAAGCTTCTATTTGACCTCCTTGTCACCAGTATGATCTTTGTTCCAATGAGATCTGTCTGATAGTTGACAGTATTATATACTAGGAAAGACTGGAATGTTCATGTACATTTTATTTATTTTACTTATACCTACCATGGTTAAAGGCAAATATTTTGGCAATAATTCCTCTAAACATATATATGTGTTTGTATACATGTACATGGGATGTATGGAGTTTATCAGTATAAATGTGAACTTGTATCAAATTTTGGCATATTTGGTATTAAATAAACATTTTATTTTTTTTTGTGAACAAATGCACCAGTGGCTGAAGCTATAATTTTAAGGTAAAAGAAAAATGTGACTATAATTGAATTCTACATGGTACTTGGACATAATTTTGTAATTTTAGTTTCAGTGTACATTATTACTTAAAATAGTGTATGAGTAAGGGTGCCTGGTGAGCTCAATTGGTAGAGCATATAAGTCTTGATCTCTGGGTGGTGAGTTTTAGCCCCATGTTGTATGTAGAGATTACTTAAAAATAAAATTGTAAAAAAATAAAATAGTATATAAGCAATCTCTCACATTTATGCCATGAGTCTATAATATAGGAAGGATGAGATTTAGTAATTAAAATATTATCATTAATAACACCCATTTCTTTTTTTTTTTTATTTTAGAGAGGCAGAGAGAGAGAGAGTGAGTGGGGGAGAAGAGCACAAGGAGAGAGAGAGAGAATCTCACACAGGCTCCATGCTCATCCTGGAGCCCAATGCAGGGCATGATCTATGGCCCTGGGATCATGATCTGAGTCAAAATCAAGAGTCATACACTCAACTGACTAAGCCCCCTAGCACTTATTTCGTAAAAGGATTTCATTTAGTAGAACTTTTAAGTCTTAAAGATTTTCTTTGTCATGGAGACTGTCTTTTAAAATAATTTTTTGAATGGGGTATATAACCTTTGGGCAATCATTCAGTAAATACAGAATTTATATGCAGGATTCTAAGTAGAATGATTTTTCTACTATACACTGACTGCCTCTCATATGGAAAAACTCAGATAGTTATTTCTCTGTTTCACATATCTTCTATGTACCCCTCCAGTTGTTCTTTTCTCCACCCATTTCCATCCTGGTTGTCCATGTATTGACTATGGGCTCTGCTGTCTTCTGGCTTCCAAATAGGTCTGACTACTGGGAGTCCCATCAGGAGATGGGAAGCAGTGACAATGAGGTCAGGGTATTTATCAATTGGTTTCTCTTTGTGAGATTTCCTTTGATTGAAGTTACTGCTCTTCTCATTGAAGATTCCTGCTCTTCTCATGGCTGCTTGCTCCATATCACTCTCTTCTTCTGGGTTCTTTGTTTATTTCATTTTTGTTTGTTTGTTTGTTTATTTATTTATTATCCACTTGTTTGTTTTCAGAAGTAGAATTCAGTGATTCATCACTTATATACAACACCCAATGGTCGTCGCAACAGGTGCCCTTCCTAATACCCATCACCCATCTAGCCCATCTCCCACCCACCTCCCTCCATCAAGTCTCAATTTGTTCTCTGTCATTAAGCATCTCTTGTGGTTTGTTTCCCTTTATTCTCTTCCCCCACTTCCTCATGTTCATCTATTTTGTTTCTTAAATTCCACATATGAGTGAAATCATATGTTATTTGTCTTTCTCTGAGTGACTTATTTTGCTTAGTATTGTACTCTATAGCTCCATCTATGTTGTTGCAAATGACAAGATTTCATTCTTTTCTATGGCTGAATAATTATAATAATTTCATTTTTTTATGGCTGAATAATCATGTATATCACATCTTCTTTATCATTTTAATTATTGATGGCCACTTGGGCTATTTCCATAATTTGGTTAGTATAAATAATGCTACAATAAACATTGGGGTGCATGTATCCCTTTCAATTCGTGTTTTTCTATTTTTTGGATAAATACCTGGTAGCGTGATTACTAGATCAGAGGGTAGTTCTAATTTTAACTTTTTGAGGAACTTCCATACTGTTTTCCACAGTGGCTGTACCAGTTTGCATTTTTCCTGTTCCTTTTTCTCCACATCTTCACCAGCACGTATTTCCTGTTTTTGATTTCAGCCATTCTGACAGGTACAAGGTGATAGCTCATTGTAGTTTTGATTTGCATTTCCCTGATGATGAGTGATGTTAAGCATCCTTTCATGTGTCTGTTGGCCATCTGGATATCTTCCTTGGAGAAATGTCTGTGTATGTCTTCTGGCCATTTTTTAATTGGATTATTTAATTTTTGGGTGTTTTTTTTTAATATGAAATTTATTGTCAAATTGGTTTCCATACAACACCCAGTGCTCTTCCCAACAGGTGCCCTCCTCAATACCCACCACCCACCCTCCCCACCCTCCCAACCACCCCATCAACCCTCAGTTTGTTCTCAGTTTTTAAGGGTCTTTTATGTTTTGGCTCCCTCCCTTTCTAACCTCTTTTTTTTTCCCTTCCCCTCCCCCGTGGTCTCTGTTAAGTTTCTCAGGGTCCACGTAAGAGTGAAAACATATGGTATCTGTCTTTCTTTATATGACTTATTTCACTTAGTATAACACTCTCCAGTTCCATCCATGGTGCTACAAAAGGCCATATTTCATTCTTTCTCATTGCCACGTAGTATTCCATTATGTATATAAACCACAGTTTCTTCATCCATTCATCAGTTGATGGACATTTAGGCTCTTTCCATAATTTGGCTAGTGTTGACGATGCTGCTATAAACATTGGGGTACAAGTGCCCCTATGCACCAGCACTCCTGTATCCCTTGGCTAAATTCCTAGCAGTGCTATTGCTGGGTCATAGGGTAGATCTATTTTTAATTTTTTGAGGAACCTCCACACTGTTTTCCAGAGTGGCTGCACCAGTTTGCATGCCCACCAACAGTGCAAGAGGGTTCCCGTTTCTCCACATCCTCGCCAGCATCTATAGTCTCCTGATTTGTTCATTTTAGCCACTCTGACTGGCATGAGTTGGTATCTGACTGTGGTTTTGATTTGTATTTCCCTGATGAGGAGTGACGTTGAGCATCTTTTCATGTGCCTGTTGGCCATCTGGATGTCTTCTTTAGAGAAGTGTCTATTCATGTTTTCTGCTCATCTCTTCACTGGGTTATTTGTTTTTCGTGTGTGAAGTTTGGTGAGCTCTTTATAGATTTTGGATACTAGCCCTTTGTCCAATATGTCATTTGCAAATATCTTTTCCCATTCTGTTGGTTGCCTTTTAGTTTTATTGATTGTTTCCTTTGCAGTGCAGAAGCTTTTTATCTTGATGAGGTCCCAATAGTTCATTTTTGCTTTTAATTCCCTTGCCTTTGGAGATGTGTCAAATAAGAAATTGCTGCGGCTGAGGTCAGAGAGGTCTTTTCCTGCTTTCTCCTCTAAGGTTTTGATGGTTTCCTGTCTCACATTCAGGTCCTTTATCCATTTTGAGTTTATTTTTGTGAATGGTGTAAGAAAGTGGTCTAATTTCATCCCTCTGCATGTTGCTGTCCAGTTCTCCCAGCACCATTTGTTAAAGAGACTGTCTTTTTTCCATTGGATATTATTTCTTGCTTTGTCAAAGATTAGTTGGCCATACTTTTGTGGGTCCATTTCTGGAGTCTCTATTCTGTTCCATTGGTCTGTGTGTTTGTTTTTGTGCCAATACCATGCTGTCTTGATGACTACAGCTTTGTAGTAGAGGCTAAAGTCTGGGATTGTGATGCCTCCTGCTTTGGTCTTCTTCTTCAATATAACTTTGGCTATTCGGGGTCTTTTGTGGTTCCATCCAGATTTTAGGATTGCTTGTTCTAGCTTCGAGAAGAATGCTGGTGCAATTTTGATTGGGATTGCATTGAATGTGTAGATAGCTTTGGATGGTATTGACATTTTAACAATATTTATTTTTCTAATCCATGAGCATGGAATGTTTTTCCATTTCTTTATATCTTCTTCAATTTCCTTCATAAGCTTTCTATAGTTTTCAGCATACAGATCTTTTACATCTTTGGTTAGATTTATTCCTAGGTATTTTATGCTTCTTGGTGCAATTGTGAATGGGATCAGTTTCTTTATTTGTCTTTCTGTTGCTTCATTGTTAGTGGATAAGAATGCAACTGATTTCTGTACATTGATTTTGTATCTTGTGACTTTGCTGAATTCATGTATCAGTTCTAGTAGACTTTTGATGGAGTCTATTGGGTTTTCCATGTATAATATCATGTCATCTGCAAAAAGTGAAAGCTTGACTTCATCTTTGCCAATTTTCATACCTTTGGTTTCCTTTTGTTGTCTGATTTCTGATGCTAGCACTTCCAACACTATGTTAAACAACAGCGGTGAGAGTGGGCATCCCTGTCGTGTTTCTGATCTCAGGGGGAAAGCTCTCAGTTTGAGGATGATATTAGCTGTGGGCTTGAGGATGATATTAGCTGTGGGCTTTCATAAGTGGCTTTTATGATGTTTAAGTATGTTCTTCTATCCTGACTTTCTCGAAGGTTTTTATTTAGAAAGGATGCTGAATTTTGTCAATTCCTTTTTTGCATTGATTGACAGGATCATATGGTTCTTTTCTTTTCTTTTATTAATGTGATGTATCACATTGATTGATTTGTGAATGTTGAACCTGCCCTGCAGCCCAGGAATGAATCCCACTTGATCATGGTGAATAATTCTTTTTATATACTGTTCAATTTGATTTGCTAGTATCTTATTGAGGATTTTTGCATCCATATTCATCAGGGATATTGGCCTGTAGTTCTCGTTTTTTACTGGGTCTCTGTCTGGTTTAGGAATCAAAGTAATGCTGGCTTCATAGAATGAGTCTGGATGTTTTCCTTCCCTTTCTATTTTTTGGAAAAGTTTGAGAAGGGTAAGTATTATCTCTGCTTTAAATGTCTGGTAGAATTCCCCAGGGAAGCCATCTGGTCCTGGACTCTTTTTTGTTGGAAGATTTTTGATAACTGATTCAATTTCTTTACTGGTCATGGGTCTGTTCAAGTTTCCTGTTTCTTACTGTTTGAGTTTTGGAAGTTGGTGGATGCTTAGGAATTTGTCCATTTCTTCCAAGTTGTCCAGTTTGTTGGCATATAATTTTTCATAGTATTCCCTGATAATTGCTTGTATTTCTGAGATATTGGTTGTAATAATTCCATTTTCATTCATGGTTTTATCTGTTTGGGTCCTCTCCCTTTTCTTTTTGAGAAGCCTGGCTAGAGGTTTATCAATTTTGTTTATTTTTTCAAAAAACCAACTCTTGGTTTCATTGATCTGCTCTACAGTTTTTTTAGATTCTATATTGTTTATTTCTGCTCTGATCTTTATTGTTTCTCTTCTTCTGCTGGGCTTGGGGTGTCTTTGCTGTTCTGCTTCTGTTTCCTTTAGGTGTGCTCTTAGATTTTGTATTTGGGATTTTTCTTGTTTCTTGAGATAGGCCTGGATTGCAATGTATTTTCCTCTCAGGACTACCTTCGCTGCATCCCAAAACATTTGGATTGTTGTATTTTCATTTTCATTTGTTTCCATATGTTTTGTAATTTCTTCTCTAATTGCCTCGTTGACCCATTCATTCTTTAGTAGGGTGTTCTTTAACGTCCATGCTTTTGGAGGTTTTCCAGACTTTTTCCTGTGGTTGATTTCACGTTTCACAGCATTGTGGTCTGAACACGTGCATGGTAAGATCTCAATTTTTTTATTCCTATGAAGGGCTGTTTTGTGACCCAGTATGTGATCTATCTTGGAGAATGTTCCATGTGCACTCGAGAAGAAAGTATATTCTGTTGCTTTGGGATGCAGAGTTCTAAATATATCTGTCAAGTCCATCTGATCCAATGTATCATTCAGGGCCCTTGTTTCTTTATTGGTCCTGTGTCTAGATGATCTATCCATTGTTGTAAGTGGAGTGTTAAAGTCCCCTGCAATTACCGCATTCTTATCAATAAGGTTGCTTATGTTTGTGATTAATTGTTTTATACATTTGGGGGCTCCCGTATTTGGCGCATAGATGTTTATAATTGTTAGCTCTTCCTGATGGATAGTCCATGTAATTATTATATAATGTCCTTCTTCATCTCTTATGATTTCCTGCCATTCCTTTCTGGCCTGCCAAGTTTCAGTAGATAGGTCTGCCACTAGTCTTATGGGTCTCCCTTTGTAGGTTACAACCTGTTTATCCCTAGCTGCTTTCAGAATTTTCTCCTTATCGTTGTAATTTGCCAGTTTCACTATGACATGTCATGCAGAAGATCGATTCAAGTTACGTCTGAAGGGAGTTCTCTGTGCCTCTTGGATTTTAATGCCTTTTTCCTTTCCCAGATCAAGGAAGTTCTCAGCTATTTGTTCAAGTACACCTTCAGCCCCTTTTTGTCTCTCTTCCTCTTCTGGAATTCCTATTATATAGATATTGTTCCATTTGATTGCATCACTTAGTTCTCTAATTTTCCCCTCATACCCCTGAATTTTTTTATCTCTCATTTTCTCAGCTTCCTCTTTTTCCATAGTTTTATCTTCCAATTCACCTATTCTCTCCTCTGCCTCTTCGATTCATGCTGTCGTTACCTCCATTTTATTTTGCACCACATTTATAGCATTTTTTAGCTCCTCATGACTATTTCTTAGTCCCTTGATTTCTGTAGGAATAGATTCTCTGCTGTCCTCTATACTTTTTTCAAGCCCAGCGATTAATTTTATGACTATTATTTTAAATTCCTGTTCCATTATATTGCTTAAATCGTTTTTGATCAATTCATTAGCTGTCGCTACTTCCTGGAGTTTCTTTTGAGGAGAATTCTTCCGTTTCATCATTTTGAGTATTCCCTGGGGTAGCTCCCAACTGCAAGGCACTTCCTCTGTACTGTCTGGAGTAACTTGTGTTGGTGGGTGGGGCCTCAGTCAGACCTGATGTCTGACCCCAGCCCACTGCTGGGGCCACAGTCAGACTGGTGTGTACCTTATTTTCCTCTCTCCCAGGGGCAGGACTCACTGTGGAGTGGTGTGGCCCCTGTCTGGGCTACTTGCACACTGCCAGGCTTGTGGTGCTGCTTTGATGGGATCTGGCATATTAGCCAGGGTGGATCTGCAAGGTGTACAGGGGTGGGAGGGGCAGGCTCTGCTTGCTTTGCCATAGGTGATCCCCTGAGGGAGGGGCCCTGCAGCACTGGGAGGGAGGCAGACCCCTTGGAGGGAATGGATTGACAGAAGCACAGTGTTGGGTGTTTGCACGGTGCAAGCAAGTTTGGTGATGGGAACTGGTTCCCTTTAGGATTTTGGCTGAGGGATGGGAGAGGGAGATGACACTGGCCAGTGCCTTTGTTCCCCACTGAGCTGAGTTGTGTCTTCTGAGGCTCAATAACTCTGCCTCCCAGTGTCCTCTTGCCCTCCCCACTCTCCGTTCTCCGAGTGCAGAGCTGTTCACTTTTAACATTCTAGATGTTAAGTCCCGCTGGCTGTCAGAACTCATGCAGTCTAGCCCCTCCACTTTTGCAAGCCAGACTCAGGGGCTCTGCCTTGCCGGGCAGGCTGGCTGCCCCTCCACCGCCCCGGCTCCCTCCCACCAGTCTGTGTAGTGTGCACTGCCTCTCCGCCATTCCTACCCACTTTTGTGGGCCTCTTGTCTATGCTTGGCTCTGGAGAGTCCATTCTGCTAGACTTCTGGTGATTTTCTGGGTTATTTAGGCAGATGTGGGTGGAATCTAAGCGATCAGCAGGACACGGTGAGCCCAGTGTCCTCCTATGCCGCCATCTTCTCTCTAAAGATTTCAGCTTAGATTATTTTAAACTGCCTGGGCAAGAAGACTGTAACTCCTCTCACAAAGGTGGGAGGCAGTACTTTGTGGGGACCAGCACTGGCCCTGAAGTCAGAGACCTAGCTTCCAGCTCTGCTCCCTTGGGCAAACTTTGTAATCTCTCTGAGCTGGTTTTCATTTCAATCACTGCAGGATGGATGGCGCATCTGGCACATTGGACCCCAGGAGTTCTGGAAGCTGGGAAGTCCAAGATCAAGGCATTAGTGTGGTCAGATGAGGACCTTCTTTCTGCCTCATAGCTGGTACCTTCTTGCTGTCTCCACACAGGGTTTTAGGTGATCAGTTGTATATGTTCTTTATATATTTTGGATACTGACCTTTTATCAGATATATCATTTGCAAATATCTTCTCCTATCCCATAGTTTGGCTTTTAGCTTTGTTGATTATTTCCTTCTCTGTGCAGAAGGTTTTTGATATACTCCTAATAGTTTATTTTTGCTTTGCTTTTATTTCCCTTGCCTCAGGAGACATATCCATAAAAATGGATTCCTCTCTTTATCTCATCTCCAGACACACAATCCATTGGTAAGTCCTGTGTGCTCTGCTGCCAAAATACATATATCCCCAGTCTATTTCTTTTTTTAAAAAAATTTTAACATTTATTTATTTATTTATTTATTTATTTATTTATTTATTTATTTTTTGAGAGAGAGAGAGAGTGAGCGAGCGAGCGGGAGAGGGGCAGAGAGAGAGGGAGGTACAGAATCTGAAGCAGGCTCTAGGCTCTGAGCTGTCAGCACAGAGCTCAATGTGGAGCTTGAACTCATGAATCTTGAGATCATGACCTGAGCTGAAGTTGGACACTTTATCGACTGAGCCATCCAGGTGAACCCCCAATCTATTTTTGATGATCTTTTCAATTCTACCCTGGATCACGGTTCCATCATTGCTCTCCTGGGTTGCTATGATCACTCTGTAACTGGTTACCCCATTTCTGCTTTTGTACCCAAATGATTTAATATCCACATGACAGCCTAAAAGATCTTTAAAAAATATCAATTGGATATTTCTTTCCTACTTAAAACCATCGATGGCTTCCCATTGTGCTTAGAATTACTGGCCCAGTCTGAAGCAGCATCACCCCACTTTGACCACTCACTGTCATAGTACCCTCTTCAGCTTGCTCATTGCACCAAACGCTAACTGAAATTGTTTTTAATATATTTGTTTACTAGTTTATCTTTTGTCTTTTAGGATAATTTGCGTTTTATTATAGCAGATAGTTTTTCTCTTTGGTTCATTTTGATATTCCCAGTAACTGAAACAGTACTTGGCACAGAGTTCAGCAGAACTCAGTAAATATTTGTAGAAAGAAATAATAAATTATAAAGGAAAATGGTCTAGGGCCTGTTTGCTAGCCTTAATGCTCTATTCCTGTTTTTCTTTTATTTTGTGCTTCTAATTTTCTTTCAAATTTATACCTACAAAATTAAAATCTACCACAGTTAGACTCTAGGCCCTAGGAAAGATTTAATGCAACATCACATTAGCCAGAAAGAAAATAAATGAAGTGAAAACACTTGTTGTATCATTTTTCCAAGAAAGCTTATAAGACTGCAGAGTCACCACGTGAAGCTATTTTTGTGTCAATTACTCCTACAAAAAATGAAAAGTTTTATTGTAGTCTGTGAATATACTTAAAGTGGCCAAGCATTCCAAATTTATTAAGGATTCTGTTCTACGGAGTCAGCTTAAATACCCACACTATCTTTGAGAAACTTTCAGTCGTGAGGAGACAGTTTTATTGGGTTGTTTGTTATCACAATGGAGCTAAAAACTAGGGTGGGGAAGCCTTGTGATAGTGCTGAGGCATAATGGAAAACCCCTAGACTCTGTATCTGGGTATTCCAAGCCTAGTGGCTCACTTTTATCCAAGGAATAATTCAAATAATCTCCCAGAATGCTAGTCATTGACTAAAGAACTGCTTCTCTTAGTTAAGAATTTTTCAGGTACCAAACAGGAAAGCCTGCTAAACTATTTACAGTCTTGTGGACAGTTTATTGTAAGTTTCTTTTCATTTCCTTTCATGGTTGTTTTTTCAATATGTATTCTTCCTTGTATCATCCATACTAGATATAATTAAGGAATTTTTCTCATTTTGATATGCATAAATTAAATTCTACGATATTTTTATATACCTGAGAATAAATTGTCTTCTCTTGAAGTTCTCTGTTGAGATGTGAAGCATGATTATTTTACTCTCTATGCCTTAATATAGTAGGTGCCTTCTGGCTTTCCGTGTTAAACTCTGCATATGCCATATATTGGGTAGATTTTAAGGATAGATATTGCTCACCGGGTCCAATTACTCATGTTCTATTTCCAATAAACTATAGAAACAGCTATTTATCTTGAGGTATGAACCAGTAGGGAACCAAATGCTTTAGAATGTAAATATGTTGTTATTACCCAAATAATCTATATTTACAAGCTCTCTTAGGGTTCTTTAGGTTAAATGGCGTGTTTTATGTTAAGGATTAAAACTGAGGAGCAATTTTCCCATACCCCTACTCAAAAGGTAAATAGAATCATTAGAATTTAGTCACAATAATTAATTTAGTAACTGCTAAGTATAGATGTCTTATGATCCTTGCCATAAGATGCTAACAATTTAGAAAAAAGCAGATAAATTACACACACACACACACACACACACACACACACACACACGCACACACACACACACACACACATTCTATACTGTATTTAAATTATACAAATACTAAGGAGGTGGCTTAAGGGAATAAGAGAATCAACAAAACATACGTGACATTTGTAGATGACATATACTTAAGTCTTAAGTCCCTTAAACTTTGCTGTACTCTCCCAACATGAAGGGAGTCATACATTGGGTGTGAGTTTACAAATGAAACTTTCAGAAAAATTACTCTGAATATTCTCTAAGATCTGGTTTTGGTGGGTAAATGTATACTGATCATTTGAACTTTCTTTTCCTAGGAAGAAATTAATGGAAATTATTTATTTATTTACTTATTTATTTGTTTATTTATTTATTTTGAGAGAGAGAGAGGGAGAAGGGCAGAGGGACAGAGAGAGAGAGAGAGAAAATACCAAGCTAGCTCTATACTTAGTGTGGAGCCTGATGGCGGGGTTCGATCTCACCACCATGAGATCATGACCTGAGTGGAAATCAAGAGTTGGATGCTTAATTGACTGAGCCACCCAGGTGCCCCAAGAAATTAATGGCAAGTATTTTACAAGAAAAATAAGGTAAATGAAAACATTTTCCTAAAGCTTTCATTATTTGAAAAGACATGTCCCAAACTAGTACAATATTAAAATCTCATTTTTTAGAGCAGTTGAAAATTTTGAAAATTGTGGTATGTTTTATTTCTATCCATTTCCATCATCAAGATCATTTATAGTTACTCAGTAAAATTTTAATTTTGGAAATGCTTAGAATGTGGGTATTGCGATGGGATTATCATATTTGATTGAACTATTAAGTTCTGAGTTTCTTATGAGCAATATCTATTCTTTATAGGACTTATTATATCATAACTTTCACCTAGGAAAAAGAAGGAAAAACTAAATGTGTTTCTCATGCAATTCTCTTTAAAATGGAATCCATAAATTATGAAAGGAGACATTACAATTGGAGGTTAAAATTTTTTTTGTTGTAAAATATGACTAGATCTAGCCACACTGAAGTCCTGGACAGTTGAGAGGTCATTAAAATGCCTTCTTCACTGGAGATTTTCTATTAAATGTAGAAACACATTTAAACAGTCTGCTTGTCATCTGTATTTGAATACCTGTCCTACCTAGCATCTCAGATTCATTGTCTTCAAAATTCTATATGAAACGGCACGTAGTAGGTGCTCAAGAATGGTTATTGCATAAATAAATGAATGAATGCATCATCCCCAAACCTTCTCCTGAATTTCTTGTTATGCAACTGCTATTAAAGTCTCAAAATCTTAATCACCTCATCCTTTCCCTTCTGTTGTTAATCAGTTTCATAGGTCTGCCAACATTACTTCTACTGTATCTCTTAACTCTGCTTCATTCACTTAACACATATTTATTGAGTGTGTACTATTTGCAACAAAGAAGGCAATATGGTTCATGCCACCACCATGGAGCCACCACCATGGAGCTTGTTTTTTGCAAGCCCATATCAGTTCTCTTGGCACTAATCTAGACCTGCATTCCTCTCATCTGGACTATTGTAATGCACTAGCTCATCTCTTAACATCCAGTATCTCTCCACTCCATTTTATTAGATTAATCTTAAGAGGATAACATTTATGACCTGTTTGTGCAATACCTTAAACAACTGCCATTGTTACCAACTAATGTGGAAATCCTTTAGTTTGCTGTGTCCTAGCCTGGCCCAACCAGCTTTGTTCATTAACTTTCCTCTTGCACCTTATTTTATGGAAAACATAGTCTTCTCACTGTTCCTCCAGCATTTTACCACTCTGTACCACTTACTGTCTTCTGTCCCTGGAATGTTCTTTTCTCCTGTGTCTATTAGTTAAAATCCTACCCATTTTTCAAGCACAGTACTACCACTATTTCCTGAACCTTCAAATGGAAATATTTTCTCTCTTTTTTGAATACCCATGGACATTTATTTGTGCCTTATGTTGCACATACCAGTTTTAACATTGTGTTGTAACTTTTGCGTTTATGCCTTACTTGCTTGAGGAAATCCTACACATTGCTCCATTATTCACAGCAACTAGCATAATATCTTGCATACAAGCTGAATAAATGAAGGATGGTCCTGGCTGATTAGTTGGCAATGTAGCCTATGTTACATGGGGGGACCTATGATCTAATCCAAAGTAATCTAATCATGTCATAACACATCTGAACTATGAGTTTTGATTGAGTCATTTGCATAAATACCATCAAAGTTTTTTTTCATAAAAATTACATGTAAAGAAGGCAAATATTCTTGGAAAGTGATTAAATTGTGGGCAAGTCTCTTAGTTTTTTGTTCACTAAGGCAATGTATTAATACTTTTTTAGGCTTACTAAAAATCAACTAAGCTAAAATAAATGTTGTAATTTAATGTCAAATCAGAGGGTCAAATTGGAATATTTTCTTCTGATGGAGAATTCCCTTGATGACATTTTGCTATTTCTATAAACATACCTCCAAACTTAAAGCACTCATAATTGTTCAGGCTTAAAGTATCTCCTGGTGGTTTGGTAATTCCAAAGCTTCTCTCAAGTCTGCCCTTTCCCCCTTTACAGTTATTCTTAATTTAACAACCCCAAACTATTAGATACTATAAATGCTTTGACAAGAAGTATCTAAGGGGATCGTGTTGAGGGATGTCAAATCAGATAATTTCCAGGCTTTTACAGAATTCATATGATTTTGAGAGGATGGGGATAGTACTGTGTCTAGCTGTGGAAAGAAGATCTGGAAAAAGGAAAGTATTCCAGAGGAAAAATGAACTGTTAGGCAGGTCTATCCCTGGGAGCAAGTATAGTATATGCCTTGGGACATATCTATAATTGTAATTGCTTTCCCGTAAAACTCTATCAATTCCATCATTTGGTGGACTCTTCCCTGTGGAAACACACATATGATTTTTATAACAGACATTTGTAACAAATGATTCACTTGCCTTTGTAAACTGTTTGGCTTAACATAGCTATTCCATGAAGTGAGGGATACCACATTGCTTGATGAGATACATTTCTTATTACATGTTGTAAGTTTAATAACAATTCATTTCACAGAATGATCCCTTGGTTCCCATAGAAACAATACTGAAATTAATGTTTATGTCATTGCCAGAATGCTTTCCTGCCCCTTGAGACTGAATAATTCGTTGCTGCGAATTTTCTTCCACACATTGAGGGAAGGAATGATTGAAGCTAACTCCTCAAACAGACTTCTGCCCAGATGCACAGTACGTGTTGCCAAAGCCACATGGTCATCCCATGGGTAAGCACATTTGTATCGAAACAATCACATTGTTCTCATTCTTTATTAATTTATTCATTGCCATGTTCCCTTATCAAGGCAACCAAAAGGAACATTAAAAAAAGAAGCAAATGGATTGAAACCTTGTAGGAGGAGGCCTTTGCACTTATTTCAAAAACACTAAAATGAGTTGGTTAAATGAATGGTTGTCTGAAGAAATACTTTTCGTCTGGGGAAATGACTAGAAGGCTTTTATATGGAGGAAATTTTGGAGAATATGAAAATCTTTGGATCCAGGGTCTGGGTTTCTACAAGGCAAGGGAATATTCCTGAGCTGTTTGGTTTTTTAGACAGTCCCAAGAATCTACGTTGGTAGAGATGCTTCAGGTATTCTTATGTCTAGGAGGTAAGAGCCCATAACACTTCTGTGTGCTGTTCCTAGGTGTTTCAAGTTGCTCTCTGAATGGGATTAGGTGCAGATTAATAGAACATTCTAATAACTCTGGAGTCTTAGTTAGCTTTTGACATTTTTTATTCCTAAAGATCTACACATGTAAGTCTGAGGAAATTAAGTTCAAAAGATCCAGGATTGGGAGAAAAATCCATATAGGGTCATTGATGAAAGACAGGATAATTTTTCAATTTTTGTTGGTTGGCTCAGTAAGTATTCTAAAGTACAAAACTGGTAAATAATTTTGTTTTCAGTGCTTCTTTTTTCTGTAGTGGTTTCCTGGAGTGTCGTTTTGAGAAGGAGGTGAGGAGTGCATTGATCAATTAGTGATGTCTGTCACAGGCAAGGTTGAGAGGAATAGGAACAATTCCCATTTAATGACTTGGTATAGTTCTTTTAAATGTTTTATTATTCTTTGTAATGAAGTCAGAAATATGATTCACAATGGCTTTGTTTTTTAATTTCATGCAATACCCATAGTGAATCTCTGAAAAGCCATCCAAAATCTTTGTTTAACTCAATGAAAATCTTTGTTTGGCCCATAGAAAATCTGTAAGTTAACAACCAGGATCAAATAATGGAAGTCCTACATTATTTATCATTTATATAGCCAAATTGGGGGACCTATGAAGAGTTTAGATGCATATTTTCAAAGTAATAATCTATTCCAAGGCAACATTTAAAAATCTTTCTATGACATAGAAAGTAGTAGTGCATTAGGTAATTTCTAATTTTAAACTCTTAATGTCTATAATCATGAATAAATTACATAGAACATGCAGAATACATTTCTCTCTTCATGCCTGTCTCAGACTTGAATTTAAGATAAATATATATCTCCATCAAGTTGGAGCCATCAAAAGAGACAGTTTAAATGGTAGTAAGAAGTTGGAGAGGAGGGGAAAAAAATCACTGCATGGATGAACACACTTGCTTATAGGGTAATTATACTCTCAGTAATTTAAAATGTTGTCAAATTGGATTTCTTATATTCAGAGAAAAATGTTGAAATATGCATTTATGCAAGTGTTTTGTGATCAGGTCCAGAAATTATGTTAAACAAAATATCTTCATTATAGAGAAATTTTCAGAGAAAGGTATAATAGGTATTTGTTTATTTTTGCCTTACTTAACTTCATTCCTTTTCCTGTTAATGCACCCTGAGTTTTCTACTCATGCTCTCAGTCCATGTGGTCCAGGTGTGGGTAAGTGACCAAGGTGCAAGTAACCTGGGTCCCAGAGATTGTTTCAGAGATATATGACTTAATTTGGGCCTGTAAAGAGCAGCCATGAGGCTTCCCTATAACTACTGGGAAAGGGACAATCTCGTTCTATTGTGGTTTCTAAATCTAATTTGCTTGGGTCCATTTTATGGGGAGAGAAGGTAACTTAGAAAAAAGAGGAAGTGAGAGGTGGAGACAGATACTAATGACATTGTTTGAGTGACTGGCTCGCATAGTTCTTGAGTCAGTTCTATCCTTATACTTTTCATCTCTGTCCACAGATTTCTTTTTACTTAAGCTAGCTTGAGTTGCCTTTCTGTCACTTACAACCAAAAAAGACCTGGTTAATAAGTGTCTGGAGCTCTATAATTCTATAAAGGATTGTTATAGAACTCAGCTGAGTAATTCAAACTCACAGAGATCCTAGACTTCCAGGTATTCTTACTGTCATAGTCGTATATTTTGAAGATACAAAATATTTCTGCACATACATGACATATTTGTATGTTTAAAATTAAGAACTACCATTTAATATCTCTAGATTGGTTTTATATATTAAAATTTTGTGCTATTTATAATGATTTTTAGTTATGGCTATTTTGATCACATGACAGTAGCTGAGAAGACTATTGTGATGGAGATTGGATCTTGGCACTATTATGATAATATAGCTGGAGATTCTGTAGTGTCCAAAATATTCCCTACTAATCATCTGCCTTCCCCTCAGTGTTTAAAAAGTAGGAACTATGTATAACAAAACTGGTCATCAAATGCAAATTTACTGTTATCTATATCAAGGACTCTTAAATATGCACTTGAAGGGCCCTCTGGTACACTTGGAGCATGTGGCTAGAGGCACTCCCTCCATAAGTCTAATTTGGTACACTAAAGCAAATTTGTGAGGGTAAAAAGAAAAAAAGGTCTAGGTATTCAGAGATGGCCTTTACATAACTGATGGCATGGTTGGAGTTGTAGATCCAATTACTTAAGCTACTAGAAAACCATGGTTCAATGGATATCTGGGCTCTGACTTATCAGATTTTGGCTCCACCATCATTGGGAGGGGCTGTAATTAGCAGGAAATTGGTCAGGTCAGAAGTTGGTCTGAGGTAAGAAGGGGGAAGTGACGATTCCCTTTCCATTATGATACAGAGCCAAAAGTACTTTGTACACTAGATGCAGGAAAGTAATTATTTGAAGAATCAGTTGCCTATGGATCTTTACTAGAGTTGGGTTTCTGGCTTTGGTCCAAGGGTTATCCTTTACTGAAAACCATTCATGGTGCTGGACTCCATGCTGCTACTATTTCCCAGGGAAGTGTCCCTGTTTCTCTTACATATTAGTTACTCTCTGTGCTTGTGACTATAACACATCATGTCATCAAAAAGCAACTACTTGAAAATCATTTTACCATTTAGTTTTCAAATTCCACCAGTATAGTAGAGTTGCAGCCAACTAATCAGAATTTGATCACTAGGAAGCTCTGGGATACTATGGGTGTTTCAAAGTGGTTTGTAATTTAGCCTACTTGTAGTTATGTGGAGTTCTTAAATCTGGAGTGATGTCTTTGCCATCAGTGGAAAATTCTTGGTCATTATCTTTTCAAATATTTCTCTTTTCCCACTGTTTCTGTCCTTTTCTTCTGGTTTGAGATCATTTTCTTATCTCTCACTTGTCTGTAACAATATTTACTAGATTTTCCTCTAGGAAAATAAATTGGTCAGTCTTCCAGTTCACCAGTCATGTTTTCTAACCCATTGTTAACCCATCTATTGAGTTCTTAATATCAGATGTATTGTTTTATTCCAGACTTCCCATTTTTTTTTAATAGATTTCAATTTTGTTGTGAAAATCTCCATCTTAGTATAGTTTCTTCATCTTTTCCTCTTTCCATCAACCTATTAACTATAGTTCCTTTAAAGCTCTTGTCTGCTAAACCAGTATCTGCATCACTTGTGTGTCTATTTTTATTGCTTTTTTCCTCTTGGATGTTATTCTTATGGCACTATCTCTTGCCATGCCCACTGACTTTGATTTCATATTAAACATTGTTTATAAAAACCGTGACTTATCCAGATGATGTCTTCTACCAGAGAGTGTTCATCTTTTTTTCTGCTAGGCAGACAGAGTAGAAATTGACTATATTGATCCAGTTGGCAACTGAGCTGTGCTAAGGCTGAATTGCAGTTATTTATTATTTAGTTTTTAAGGCTGTAGTCTACCTTTTATTTTATCTTATTCCTAGGGTATGTCTACAAGGTTTTGAACTAAGAGCCTGGTGTATTCATTGGTAACCCTTGCCCTGCTGGGTCCTTAACTCTGATTTGTGGTGTTCAAAGCTTTGAAAGAATCTAGAAAGCATTCTTTCAGAGGTTTTCTGCAGCCCTATGTGCCTTCAAAATTTGGCAAATGTCTTGAGGGGACATCAAGACATGGTTGTTTTGAGCCATCTTAAGTCTCCAGTTTTGTCACACTAACTCCATGGCCCTCTGCCTGGAGTCAAGTCTGGATTCTCAGCCTTTTGCCTGAGGCCGGAGCCAACAAGTGCCCCCAGGAAAAAAAAGCAGCTTTGGATCATAGCTCACCTTTCTGAGGTTTTTCCTTTAGAATTTTTATTTCAGAGTTTGAACTGCTTCCTCAGATCTCTGATGATTATAAACATCGTTTTATCTAGTTTTTCTAGTTTGTGTGTGTGTGTGTGTGTGTGTGTGTGTGTGTGTGTGTGAACTTTAGTTTTCCACAAATTACTTTAGCCTACTCAAATTGGAAGTCTTTTTAAGTTTTTGACAGTCTTTCGAAGCAGCATTAGATTTTGATTTAAGTGAAATAAATCACGTGCAAACCAGTTTTGTGCTTCATAAGCAAAGTAAACATTTTACAAGTGATTTATAATTATGACTTGGTTACTATGGCCAGAATAGGAAAAATTACAATCCAGAGTCCAGCTGAAACCACCAGTAGAAAGGACTTCATAAAATTTACAAAAAAAAAAAAAAAAACGTCCAAATGTAGGGAGCGAGGAAAAAAAGGAACATCTTTGCATTTTGGTAGGGAAAAGAATTCAGGGTTAGCAAAGATGTTTGGTAGCTATTCAGGCAGGTCATTGCAACAATAGATAGCAAGGATGGGGGTAGGGGAGAACCCATTTATAAGGCCCAGATCTAGAAACAGGATTTTATCTTCTAGGATGCTTGCAACGGAAGGCAGGAAGCTAAGTCTTGGGAAATCGGAGTAAGAGAGGGATCATCCTTTGAAAAAAGGCAAAGAGTTCTTGCCTGAGAAAAAAGGCAAAATCCCATAGTTGATTCAGCCATGAAAAGGCTGACTTGAACCAGTGATTTCCTGAAGCTCATGCTCCTTCTATTTCTGCTGAGTGCCTGATTGACTTCAGTCTAGGGCAGGCCTGAATTGCTCTATCTAGGATCCCTTCTCTTTTCCATCCCTGTCGACCTAACAAAATTATATTTCGAATTTTCCTCTTCCTTAGAGCCTTTATTGACTCACTTATCATCAACTTTCCCTGCCTGAATTGACTACTCCTTCTTTGCTTCACCATTGAAATATACTTTTGTATAGATTCCTTCACACTTTTTTCATTTTCTTTATATGGGTTCTGGTGATTTATCAATATACAAAGTAATAAAAAGCTGAGAGTTAGTTGGATCATCTTAATGACTAGAGACATAAAGCTATGATTTCTTGATGTATTAATCTCCATTCCTGAGATGGACTTGCCAATGAGACAGTTTTATCATCCAGGAAGAACTGGGGGGTAATAAGCAAAGGATGTCCAGAAGCAGAGACGTTTTGGTTTAATGCTGGCCACCTAAAATCACCCAATATTGGGTTGGATCCCTGAGATGCAAAAGCAAGTGCTTTAAAACAAGGCACTATTTTGGCATATCATTATTCTTTTCCTTTTTAAAACCTATTTGTTAACCCCATTTGAGATTTTCAGTGTTAAACCTGATGAAGTGCCACTCGGTGCAGTTGAAAACACTGAGCGTGTTTAGACTAGAAAAGACTTCGATAGACCTAAGAGCTGCCATGGCCTCTCTCCTTTGGCGGTAGATTTGACAAGAGGCACGATTAGGACTGTTTGGAAGAATTTAGAGAACAAGAGGTTTTATCTCATGACAAATGTAGCAGATGAATTATTAAAAATTTAATTATGCAGAGCCACCTATGGAGATATTAACTATCTTGTTCATGCTTAAACAAATGAAAGTATTTTTACCTCTTTTTTTTTCTCTCAAAGTAGTCAGAACTTTCTTTGAAATCCAAGTTTTTCTTACTCTCAAGGAAAAATTAATAAGTCAAAGCTCTGGGAAGCAAACAGGGTCAATTATCCATGAGAGGATCCAGGCTGCACTTAGACTTAGAGACACCATTGGATCCTTGGACTACTGGAAAAAGAGGGGCTGGTATATTTTCTGCTGAAATTGGTTTCTGGAGCCCCCATGAATGCATCAGCTCTGAGATGGTGGGATCTCAGGGCTTGTGGCTGGTGAGAGGTAGTGAAGGACTTGGTGCTAAGTGTTTGGGTCTCAGGGAGAATTTGCTGTGGCCAGTTAACCTGTCAACCCACAATGAATCATAAGTGATTGTATCCTCTTCACCTAACGCCATGGCACTAGCAGAGGGTAGAGGGTAGGGAAGGAATGGCAACATAGCTGAGATATCATATTTTATTTTTACTTCAAAATAAATTGTGTGTGTGTGTGTGTGTGTGTGTGTGTGTGTGTGTGTGTGTGTGTTTTCTCCTGGCATGACTGATAGTGCCTTTCCTGCCAATGTTAGTGAATTTGTTTTAATTTGATTTCCCTGATTTCAGAAATATGACATTATTTGTGCCCTCAATATTCAGAAACAGCTCGTACCTATCTCAAATGGAATTTTAAAACAATTTTATCAGTCCAAAAATTGAATTAGATGCCTGGAAATGACTAAATTTCCTGTTGCTGAATCTAATTAAAGAAACTAGCTTTCAGGGACATTTTAAGAAAGAATCCTACATTGTTTGGGAGGTTAAAATGTTTTCTTATTCATATTTGTACTGCAGTGTCTAGGAAAGTACCAGGGACATAACAAGCATGGTGTAAATATATCTTGAAAAATAGAGGAATGGGTAGATGTATTCGAGTGCCCCCAAGTATGGATAGTAGATGAATATATGGATGAACCAAACAGTTATTATAATATAAAATAGCATATAATTTATATGGGTGCTGTATCAAGCACATTATATATTTCTAGGGAAGATTTAAAGAAATCAATGCTTAAACCTATTCATTTCACTTGCAATAGCAGTTCTTATTGATGTTACAAAACTTAATCTAATTTTTAGTGCACCCTCAGACAGGAGCCTGCTTACCCAGAACTCATTTGGAACATGGAGCTCCTCTAATTTTGCTCCTTATCTAGCATTCATTTGCTGACCGCTTGACTTTTTTGTTCATTTCCCACCACGCCATTGTCATCTGGGTCAAGTGGTTCTGTTTCTTACCCAAATATTTAACTGCGGGCTTTTCCTCCCAAAGATGACCATCATGCTAGCAAGAGCCTAAGGCCGAAACATTCCTCATGGTGTTTTTTATGTGCCCTTTAAAAAACAAAACAAAAGCCCAAGTATACAAAAAAGATGAACATTTTTCAATCATTGTTCCTTCAGAGAGAATATTCAGGGATGGTTGATCATGCCATTAGTGAATACTCCTTGTCTGCCTTCGCATTTCTAGCTGTTCTGTCTGCTGACAGAAGTGTTGTTCATCTTTCTCTATGCTCTTTGTAGCATAATTACTTTAAGGGGTATTCTATTTATATTGAGCAAGGTATAGTATAAAAAACACTTGTCTGGAAATTCTGGATGGAGTTATGTTACTTGTACTTCAGTTTTTACCAGATGGATCATACTACCTTAAACATTGTCTTAAACATTCTATGATGTCACCATACATTTGACACATGGTATTTCTAATTTTAGACAAGCAATTTAAAAACAAACTTGGGTATAATATATTTTGAACTAGAAAATAGTTTTCCAACACCCACGGGATTTTTCTTTTGCTGTATATATTTAGATTTTAAAAGTCTGGTTCAAATTTGTACATGTTAGACCTTGTACATTGCAGCTTTACAAAATATTATTTCTTCTTTCTAAATTCCATCATTTTTCCTGTTTTGAGTGAACAGCTCTATTTTAGAAAATATTTTCCCAAATATTTTCTATTTGTTTTAACATAAGTGTGCCATCTTTTGAATTTCTCTTAATAATACCAGGGAGTGATATTTGTTCCAGAAGTTATTAATTTTTTTTCATAACTGGAGTCTGGCTGGTGAGTGCAAGGTGGGTAGAGTTGTATATACTAATGCTTACAACTAGAGAAGAAGATAGCCTTGGGATATATTTTTTTTGACAAAACACTATAGAAAAATTCATCTTACCCTATTCTGAAATTACTCCAGCAATGTTCTTGAAACGTAGTCATCTAAGTTTGATTGAACATATTCAGTGAAAAAAAGTTTACTGTGTTTTAAGACCCCATTTTCATTTTAGAATGCTCTGATTGTAAGAAAATCTTCCTTTCCTCTATGCTGAGATGAAAACTGCCTGTCTTGAACTTAAATACTTTGTTTTTAGTACTAGAATTTGGAGCTTTCCAGAATAAATTTAACCTCAGCTTCTGTAAGACAGTGCTTCAGCAATCATAAGGTCTTTGGTGCTTCCTCTTTCTTTCTTTTTCAAGATTAAATATATCTGGTTTCTTACCATTTTTAAAGTCACCTTCTGGAAGCACTTCAGTTTGTCCATATCTTTTAACTTTTTATTATGAAATAATGACAGATTCACAGGAAGTTGCAAAGAAATGTGTAGGGAGATCTTGTGCACACTTCACCCATCCTCCCCCAATATTAACATCTTGCATAACTGTAGTACAGTAGCAAACCCAGGACACTGACATTGGCACAAATCATAGAGTTTATTTAGATTTCACTTGTTACATATGCATGTATGTGTCTGTGTAGCTCTGTGCAATTTTATCACATATGTAGCTTTGTGTAATCACCACCACAATTAAGATACTTAAACTTGTGATATCATCACCACAGGACTCTGTGCTCTCCCTTGATAGCCAAACTTGCCTTCTTCCCCCATCATTAACCCCTGGGGTAATCTATTATCCCATCTAATCTAATCTAATCTAATCTAATCTAATCTAATCTCATATCCATCTCAACAATTCTGTTACTTTACAAATGCTATAAAAAATGTCCATATCTTTTAAAAACTGACAAAGAATTAAGAACTGTCTCTTAATCATGGCACTATGTAGGCAGTTCTTGACTTACAAATATTTGATTTATATGACTTTGTATGAATAGTGGGGAATCCCTGATTTCTCAGGAGGCAGTGTTCTCAGGTTCAAAGTTTTAGGAAAAGACTTTTAGGCCCCTTCCCAAATCAGAGTGGACTCTGTTTTCTAGACTAAACCTTTGGTTTCTTAATAGCTAAAAAACAAAGCAAAACAAAGAAAACAAACAAAAACCAATAAGGCAGAAATTTCAGAACCTTCCAAAGACAAAGAGGTTTATCAATCTCTGCTTGTGAAATCTTTTAAAATTTCATGTCTGGCCCACTCTGACTTCCTAGCCTTTTGGGATGCAGACAGAGCTCTCTTTTTCAGAGCTAAGTGGCATCTGCTCTTGCACTGTTCTGGGCCTTCGATAACCTTGTCTGGGAGCAGATAGCATTCGTGTGCCAATGCCAAATTAAAACTCTTCAAATTAGGAAGATAAGCAGCAATTAACAGAAAGCTGGCAAAATTTTAGGCAAAGATTTCTCTTATGAACTTTGTGATCATTGAATATTGATGTTTTTGCTGACCAAGACAGCCTTAGCATTCCCCTGAGTTTGGCTAAACGTCAGATAGGTTTCTTCTGGACCAAAGGTCTCTGACCTCCCTTCTCTTGGAGCATTTAGTTTAGAAAACCTGCAGTTGTAAATTCTTTCTCTGTCTTTTTTTCTTGGAGATGTAAATCTTGTACAATTCAGGAATGTCTTTCTTCAGGAACTGGGAGCCACCCTTTTGAAATGGGTCATCGAGGAAGATAGTTCCTATTCTCCTGGTCTCTTCTGAAGGACAGGAGCCTAACTTTGATAAGCAGCCATTAGCAAACATGAACGACATAATCAGAGCGACCCACCTCCTCCATAGCTTCCTCTAGTATTTCTATGCTTGCTCACCATAGTGCCTAAAATCTCTCCCGCCTTTTGTTTCAGCACGGTTCAGTTCCGTCTTTCCCCACTATTGTGGTAGTCTGAATGAAATCTTGCCTGTTTAACTCCATTTGGTACAGGTTTTTTGGACATTTCAATCAAATATTTCTTTTTTTTAAAAATCTTTTTAATTAATTTTTTTTTTATTTGAGAGAGAGAGAGAGAGAGAGAGAGGGAGCAAGCATGTGAGCAGGGGAGGGGCAGAGGGAGAGAGAAAGAGAATCTTAAGCAGGCTCCGTGCTCAGCACAGAGCCCAATGTGGGGCTCAGTCCCACAACCCTGGGATCATGACCTGAACTGAAATCAAGAGTTGGATGCTCAACTGACTGAGCCATCCAGGCTCCCCTGCAATCAAATATTTCTTTCTGAGAATGTTGCACAATCATCTGGCATGATTAACTTGAGAATAACAGTTAATAGCCATAGTCTGTTATTTCTATGTTTTTTCTGCCAAAGAAGAAAAATTTAAATGTGTAGTGATGTCAGAGGGCCTCAGGCTTATAAAGGGGGATTTGACCAAAGAACTCCCGGAACATGAATCCAGGGAGAAGAGATGTAGATAATTGCTTGCTCACATGCAGGTAAGTTAATACATTCACTGGTAGCAGGGACTCTCAGTGCTTTCTACCTCTGAGTGGCTGACATGCTGCTATTGGAACCAGGCTTGATTGTCCTGTTGAAATGCTTTATAAGTAGAGCTGGTTTTGGTCACAGATGAAATTAAAATGGGATTAAGACATGATTTGGCATATATAGCACACTTGGGGAATTGGAGCTACCAGATGCCTCTTTGAGGACTGAGGGTCTCTGTGAGGAAATGTATGTTGAGGGACAGAATAGTCCTATTTGATGAATTTGCCTATTCTCTTTTATGGGGCCTCCTTCCTTCATTCGATCACATCTCATTCTGTTCTCCACTCCTGCCCTCGTCCAAGCTACCACCATCTCTCTGTGGAGTATGGAAGTGGCCTCTTAACTAACCTTCCTCCCTTGTGCCCTTGCATTTTTTCCCCTCCTGACATCCACAGTGATCTTTTGGAAATGTCCTTTTAAAATGTCACTCTTCCACTCAAAATTCTCTAGTGATTTCTCAACACGTTTCAAATAAGAGCCAAAGTAATCTCCAGAGTAATCTTGCAAGGCCTTACTGACCAGGCCCTTCTTGGACATCATTTCCAACTCTTGGCCTCTTCCTTATGTTTCTTTAGCTGCTGGACTTTCTTGCATTTCCTTGAAACTTCTTCTTCTTCTTCTTTTTTTTTTTTTCTTTTCTTCCTTGAAACTTCTAAACTCAGTCCAGGTAAGGGCCTTTGCACCACTGTTACCTCTGATTGGAATGCTTCTCCCCAAGTATTCATTTTGCTTACACCTACACTTTAAGTCTCTGCTCGTATGTCACCTTCTCAGAAGGGCTGCCTCTTAAAGTGCACCCAATTATTCTTCTCCTCCTTTCTTCTTTTTTTTTAAATCAAGCACTTTTTCATATCTGAGGTTATGAAGTATTTATCTGTTTATTATTTATTTTCCCCACTAGTCTATAAACATGTCTTGTCCTTGTATCTAGAATAGTGCCTGGTAGTTAGCAGCAGGAAATGTATGTCATATTCATGTGTTGAACAAATAAATGATTTTAGACTCACAGGCTAATAAATTATACAAATAGACACTAATTGTGTACATCGGTAGGTGTGGTACTGTATGTTAGGTAGGTTGCAACATGGATTGCAGTGGTTTATGTATGATAGATAGAAGCACTAAATTCAATACATAACTTTCTATGGAACATACATCTGGGTTCCAAATAAGTGGCTTTACATATGGCTTTTTGGAACACAATATATTTAACTTGGCTGTAGTCTGGCCTTCCATAGCCCAAGATTTCAATAGTGCATTTTGTAATAATAAATGTTGTTACTAAGATTATGCTGTTTCTGGAGAAATGTTATCTTTTCTGGTAATCATGGAACTCAATAGGTGAGCAAGATAGGAGGTTCTTGACAGCAGTTTCACTCAGAGTTTTCAGGTAACGTGTTTGTTTGGAGTAGGACTCCAGCCATTCTTTAAGGATGTGAGGGGGAGGGGTGAATTTCTCTGCCTCCTTAGAAAAATAGTTGGCAAGAGGGAGGATCAGTGTCAGTTGTAGGACAAAAACAGTGCTCCATTTTCACCCAAGAAAGCATACTCAGTTGGAACAGAAGCAGAAAGTCCCATGGTGATAACTGGAACCGGGTGAAAGCTACAGCATGGTGGGTTTGTAGAGGCCCAGGATTTAGCCAGGCATTTTTGATATCAACTCTATGGCATTCATAATTGCAAATCCCATCTGCAAGAGAGGTTCTGTTTCCTAACATCTAGTCTGGCTCTGGTCAGCAATAGTGCAGGCTTTGCAGAAGGGGTGTGGAGGAAGGAACTAGCCTGTTGAGCACTGACTGTGCGGACGCTGCTTCTGTGCATATACATTGTTCCATTTAAGCTTCCAGCGACTCTGTGAAGTGGGTGCTTCTATTATCTCCATTTCATAGATGAGGTGGCTGAGGCTTGAAATGGATATGCAGCACGATAAGAATACTGTGCTGGAATACTAATCCAGGGCTGTCTGACTCAGAAGTCAATCCTGTTTTGTGTGACATTCTGTGATTATAGCTGCCTACGACTAGGGAATAAACGATCAATGGCTTGGACTCTGAGGGCAGCATTTCAGAAGGTTGTCAATATTCTTGTATTTTTCTCGAAAGCTTTTAAAGTCATTGTTAGGGATTTAGGGCCAGATTGGAAGGAATTACAAGACAAGAATAAAGTATACATTCATTCTTAGGTTTTGCAGTTTCTATGTAACATTTTTTTGGTCAGCTTGTATCCCTCTAAAGAGCATCTACATTAAAAAGAACATTTGAAATGACCGGTTCCTATGACTGTCCACGCACATGAATTCACAGCCAGTCACAGAGCATCATCTCTGCCCTGCCGGAGTTTGAAGGTTCTTATCAGCTTGAAATGTTTTTATTTGTTTTATTAAATAATGCATAGGTTCTGCAATGAATCCAACAGAGAAAAAGAGAGCAAGAAAATGGGCAAATGAGTGCTACATGTAAATACTATAATAATTAAAAAGTTATTTGCAATCCTCAAACCACAAACTAATTTGGAGCAACTATTTCTGAGGCCAGAGGTCTGTGGGTCCTTGTGGAAATGGGAGTGAGGAAATTCTGCTTTGGGGCCTAAAAGCATATGGGGAACAGCTTTGCCTGCTTTCTTATATCTGAGAAACCTGATTTGAAGCTTTTGATTTCAGATATGGAGGCCTTTGCCTTGCTCCTAGAATCTTGCATTGTTTGCTTTAAGTCATTTAAGGTTAAAAACAATCTGTTTGTAGACATATTTGCCTTTCTGCCTGCAAGAAGACTTCACGTGGGCGCATGTTGTGATTTGCTCGTCCAAACTTCTAGTCCCTTATAGCAATAGGAACTCAGGAATTCCCATAGAAGCTTTCTGTGAAGCTCCTCAAGAGCACCTTGGTGATGAAAAAAAAATGGGGTGGGATGCCCACAGTGGTCAGAAGTGCCCCGAAAAGCTTAAATAAGTATTTGATTAATTGATAAGCAGCAACAAATCTCTTGGTTCCCTATGTAGTTCTACCAAATTTATGCCCATGTAGTAAAGAGATCTGCCATCTAATGAAGGTACAAATGCAAATATATGGTTGTCATTTAATAGAAGTCATTTCTAGATACATTTTGGTAAGGGTTGCAGATTTTGAAAGTGTCTAATCTTGTATTTAGAATTGGTATGTGTTTTTAAATTATTACACAAGAAAACTTCCATGAATTTTGATTTGCAAATGATTTTATATAAGCACACAACAAATGTATCATTTACAATGAGTGCTACAAAATAGAGCAGTGATAGGTCAGTATAGTTGCCCTGAATCTCTGTAGTGTGCCTGGTTGTTAAGTCTTCACATGGACAAGTAGCCAGCACTGACTGGTGCTTGTACACCTTTTAGCTGGCCTGGGCTGAGTGAGGAAATAGGCAAAGATTATGGGGTTTCCATTTTGCTGTTAAGTCCCTCTGTACTGCTTTCTTCCCTTATCAAAACTTACTTTCACGATACTAAAAGAACTGAAAATTTAAATGATCGTCCTGAGTCTTAGTGTTGAAAGTAACATGCAATGAAGAAGGAACTCTAATGCTAGGAGTTTGTACTCTAAGGAGGGAGGAAGGTCTTTCCACTGCCTTCTTCAGTGTGCTGTTCTATATTATATTCCTTAAATCAACTCAGTCATTTGGTGATTTGTAAGCCATTAATGTGCCCAAAATCATCAAAATATTTTCTCCATTAAGCTTTTTTTTTTTTTTTTTTTTTTTTTTAAGGAACCATAATTGCTAGCCTTTACATCGATTAACAAGCATTTCCCACCCGTCTGGTTGACAGTTTGTCCTGTTTTTTAAGGGTAAGGTCCTGTAGAAATACAATTTGGGTTTATAATTACAAAGAAGGAGAGATGAAGCGAAGCAGGATTGATTGCTTTTCCATCAGGCTTACTTTAACTTATATATATTTAAATTGTGTTTGTAATACTCATCAAATATTTAATATTTATTTTCAGATGTGAAAGGTCCTATGGTCTTCATGCTATGGATACTTATGAAAAGACAGCAAATGTGTATCAAATGGTGAAAAATATGTAATAGGCAATATGCATTTATTCCACAAACCCAATTCTCGAGGAAAACATTCTTTGGCAAGCAGTCAAACAATTTTAATGTAAAATTTAATGCAATAGGGGTGACATATTTTAGAACAAATTAATTAGATTAGTGAAGTGAAATGGCCTGAGTCAGAACAAATAAAATGAGCTGCATAACATGAGGCACTTTGCAATAATTCTTAGGCTATCAATTCTGTTACTTAGCAATTTGAATTCTATTCAGATCATCGAAAATTATATAAAACCAATTCCTGTTTCTTCTGGTTGATTACATAAAAATACAACAATTTCCATTTATCTGGAAAATGAACAGAACATTGCTTTCTTCAATAAAAAGTTTCTGATTTGTAAAATACCTTTAATTGTTTCTTTAATTTTCCTTGCTTGTTTTTGCACTGTGGTCCTCTGAAAAAGTTCCACTTATTTTGGGCTAATTAATTTTATTTTACTTTGTTAATTTATTTACACCTCAACTTATTCTGCAAGTAACTGGTGGTTTATTATAACAATTAAAAAAAAAAGTTGGTATATGTGAATATAATAACCATGACCAGAAAAAAGTAGAAAGGCAGGTGTGAAAACGTGACCTTTAATATTTATTTATTTGTTTGTTTGTTTGTTTGTTTATTTATGAAGATAACCTTTAAAATGGGAGAAGATATTTGTAAATCATGTATCTGGTAAAGGGTTAGTATCCAAAATATATAAAGAGCTTATAAAACTCAACACCCAAAAAATAAACAATCCAGTGAAGAAATGGACAGAAGATATGAATAGACATTTTTCCAAAGGAGACACAAAGATGGCTAACAGATACCCGAAAAGATGCTCAACATCACTTATCATCAGGGAAATACAAATCAAAGCTACAGTCAGCTTTCACTTCATACCTGTCAGAATGACTAAAGTTTATAACATAGGCAACAATAGATGCTGGTGAGGGTAGAGAAATGGGAATCCTCTTATACTGTTGGTGGGAAGCAAAGTGGTACCACCGCTCTGGAAAACAGTATGGAGGTTCCTCAAAAAGTTAAAAAATAGAACTATCCTATGATCCAGTTATTGCATTCCTAGGTATTTACCTAAAGGATACAAAAATACTGATTCGAAGGGATACATACATCCTGATGTATATGGCAGCATTATCAACAATAGCCAAATTATGGAAAGAGCTCAAATGTCCATCCACTGATGAATGGATAAAGAAGTTGTACTATATTAATATATACAATAGAATATTAGTCAACCATAAAAAGAATGAAATCTTGCTATTTTCAACTAAGTGGATGGAGCTAGAGTATATTATGCTAAACAAAATAATTCAATTATTTTGATTGAAATATGATTTCAATGATTTCATTGATTTCACCCCATATGATTTCCCTCCTATGTGGAATTTAAGAAATGAAACATGAACATATGAGGCAAAAAAGAGGGAGAGGCAGACCATGAAATAGACTTTTAATTATAGAGAACAAACTGAGGGTTGATGGAGGGAGGTGGGCAGGGGGTTGGGTTAAATGAGTGATGATTATGAAGGAGGGCACTTATTCTGATGAGCACTGGGTGTTGAGTGTAAATGATGATTCACTAAATTCTCCTGAAACTAATATTACACTATGTGTTAACTAACTGGAATTTAAATAAAAATTTGAAACTAAAAAAATCCTAAAACAACAACAACAATTACTGCTACTACTACTATAACAGCAATAACACTTGACCTTTTAAAAATGAGGCAAAAAAAACATAGGCCATGGCTTATGTAATTTTTGTGAGTGAATTCAAATTTGACTCTAAATTCCTGGCAGCAAAAGGTGAAACATGTCAGTTATACAATGGTCTTAATTATGTTAATTGTGTGTTAGAGTATTTTTTTTTTAATTTTTTTAACGTGTATTTATTTTTGAGACAGAGAGAGACAGAGCATGAACGGGGGAGGGGCAGAGAGAGAGGGAGACACAGAATCTAAAACAGGCTCCAGGCTCTGAGCAGTCAGCACAGAGCCCGACGTGGGGCTCGAACTCACACACTGCGAGATGGTGACCTGAGCCTAAGTCCGACGCTCAACCAACTGAGACACCCAGGCACCCCGAGAGTATTTTAAGTCATGTCATTATCAATGATTTGACTCAACCGAACTCAAACTGGCCCTCAAGAAACTGAAAATATCTGTAGGTAGGGATCTGGTTTCGTTTAACCAGGCTTGATTTGATTGGCTGAGATATTCATGGCATTTTTATCCTTTTGTGTTGATTTCATCCCAGTCTCATTACAAGATGGTGGCAGCAGTACTAGGCCTCATATCCATATACAACTATATCTATATAGGTTGTGTTTTCTGTCTTTCTGTCAAAATAGGGAAACTTCCTTTCCATTTTGTCCAGTAAATTTCCACTCACA